>NC_063180.1:14490893-14802143 GCF_023159225.1 Perognathus longimembris pacificus
TGTGTGTGCCTACCTGCCTGCATGTCTGCACTGGTACCCAGGGCTTGAAGTCAGGGCCTTGAGCTCTCACTTGGCCTTTTCACACAGGGCTGGAGCTCTACTACTTGAGCCACACTTCCACTTGTGGATTTTTGCTAATTTGTTAGACATAAGTGTCTCTCGTATTTGTCGGCCTTAGCTGGCTTTGAACCACAGTCCTCAGCTCTCAGCCTCCTGAGTAGCTGGGATTGCATTCACGAGTGCCCAGTTTAGCTTAGATTCCTTATTTTTCTAGATTAAAAAAATTGTTTCATTTTTTCTGTGTTTGATATTTTCTTTTCCCCTCCCACACCATCTGAGGACAAAGAGAAACGTGCCGAGGCTGACATAGGCACCGTGTGGCGAGTACAAATACCTCAAGAAAGTGCTTATACACAGAGGGTTGAATTTATTGTCCAATTGCCCTCCTCTGTGCCTAAGTACCACTGTGGTGCTTGGGCAATCCATGCCAGACTGGCAAAAGGAACACGAGCCCAGAGTCCATCCAGCTGGTCAGACAAGGGGGAAAGAGGGAAGCAGGGAGGTGACTTGAGCCAGGAAGCAAGTGTGTGTGTGTGTGTGTGTGTGTGTGTGTGTGTGTGTGTGTGTCTTGGAGAAAGGGAAGATGGCTGCCCTGTCACCAGGTCCATGTGTGTGGCCCTGTCAGAAAGAACTCCCCCCCCCCCCAAGTACTAGCCTTGATGGGAGGGTGGGAGTGAGGTAAGGGAGGTGGGGAGGGGAGAGAGGTGGAAGGGGAGGGGGGGGGAAGGAAGAGAGAACAGAAGAAGAGACATCACAGAGCAGCTGCAAATGAAAATCACCCAGGGGAAGGTTACAACTAGATAAAGTTTTCGACAATAAGATTTCCAGAGACTGCTGACGGGAGCAAAGCTCAATATTTTAGTCTCTGTACAAATTTCCTTCAATCTTTCTACAACTCCCAGGCAGCCATGCCCGCAGCTGTATGTTGTAAACAATAAACAAATCTATTTCCATCAGGCCTGCTGATGCCAGGAGAAAAGTGCTTGAGCATAAGACATGCACAGATGCAAACCTTCACCTGAGCCTGGCGCTGCCCTCCATTTGGCCTCTCTAACTTAATATCATTGTTCCAAAGCTATTGGTCTCTTGATAGCTAGCTGGCTGGAGATAGTACCTCTTCTTCCAGCTAATCTGACAATTGCGATCCAAGAAGCATCAAGGGCCCAATTAAGAAGACACATCTTATCAAGGAACTTATTTTGCATAACAGAATACAAATGACGAATAAAAATTTAATGTTTAATAACTTAGTACAAAGAGGACTGTTGATAGGAGGGATGCCTGGAATTTTTATGGAAGCTGTCAAGACTTGTGATAAAACTGTTATATAGGAAACACTTGGCAAAAAACAGCGGAGAAATCTTTTCTTTTTTCCCCCCCTTTCAGTAATGATGTGTGCATGCTATTGCATTAATTCTTGATAGGGACCTAACTGGAAGGCTGGGAATCAGCCAGTTTGAAATTTTAGTTGAAGCGTGTGTGTGTTTGTGTGTGTGTGCGTGTGTGTGTGTGTGTGTGTGTGTGTGCATGCCTGATGGACCATCCGGACCACTCTGAGGATGTAACAGACCAGGCTCACATGTTTTATTTTATCTAAGAGCATTGTAATGAGACCTTGACTGAGTGGTTGCTCAGTTCTTCATCTGAGCACTTGGGCGTGTCTCACAGGAGCCACAAACAACAGGAGAGGATGTGTAATGGCCATGTGCAAAGGTTCCACAGGGTTCTAGAGTCTTCTTTGGAGCATCAGAGACTCTTCACTGGCTGTGACATGAAGAATGACAGAAGAAGACCAGGCAGAAGGAAAGAAAGAAATATAAGCCTTGTGAATCTCCAGATTTCCAACATTTGGGTCCTAGGAAATCGCAAAAAATGATACACGATACATACCTGAGCTGGAGATCTCATTTAATGATTCTACAGTTTCCCCCTAGCTGTGGCTACTTCGGGGATGTATTCATTCAAATATTTATGAGGAACCTAAAGTTGGTTGGGCTCTGGGAGGAAAGCTACTGTGTGAGTGCAAGCATCAGCTCTGGATACGCCACAGCCTTAATAACTATTCTTGGTTTCTCCAGATGCTCTTTACTGGGGCTGCTTTGCAAGATATTGAATCAGTAACCCAACTTCTCTCCCTCTCTGCTTGTTCAGCTGAAAATGGGGCCATGTGCACTAATTTTCTCTCATTTGCCTTCTTTTTTTTTTCCTTGTGGTTCTTAGACTTGAAATCAGGGCCTTCACATTCTCACTTGGGTTTTTTCTGCTCAAGATCTGTGCTCTACCACTTGAGCCACAACTCCACTTCTAGCTTTTTGCTAATTGGAGATGAGAATCTTTTGGACTTTTCTGCCTGGGCTAGCTTCAAACTTCAAGGCTAAGATCTCAGGTATGAGCCACCAGCATCCAACTGAGGCCTGGAAATTCTCAGTAAACTTCTGTTTACTCCTTCCTGCTATTGGTTCATCTCAGATCAATTACACCTCTCCTAGGCTTAGGCATAGAGCAGTATCAGTGTAGAGTGTAGATAGATTGGAGAAACTTGATACTGCAGTTGTAATGCCACACGATTGCAAATGTCCATCAAGAACAATTGAACCTTCCTCTCTCTAGTAATGGCTTCTTTCTAATGTACCCATTAACTAGGTCTCAACGCAGGCTGAATTAGAGCTGAACTCCTTCAGAAGTCCATAGTACAATCTATATGAATATAAGATGAATTCTCTACTCCTCCTGTCCTATCGAATTAGTGTTATAACATTGAATACTAAATGGATTTCTAATGATCGGCCACTCAAAGGAAAATGTGACCCCACCAGAATCATCATCAAATTCCACAAACAGATTGGGGAGTAGAGGGTTTGGAGGGTTTTGTCCTCATGTCAGAAAGCCAGACAATATAAAACACACTCATTGTGGCACAGGCTATTGAAACTCATAATTTACTTGATGAGACTGATATTCAAATGCAAACTTATATTAGAATTAACAGAACAGGAGGAGCCTTTTACATGGAGAATTTGTTACAGAAATAAAAATCTATCGGTAACACTTTCATTGTTCCAACATTATGAACTCATTTGGTATTCACTGTAATAGCACTGATCATAATGAATTTGTTTGATATTCACATGACTCTCCCACATATTAACAGTTTCAGTTGCATTTTACCATCCAATAAGTATTAGTTAATGCAGATTTTGGACCAGTAAAGATGGCTCACCCACCACCCCTACAGTCGCCTGGAGCTGTCTAAGAGTTAAGGGACGTATTGATAGTGAATGATGGTTCTAGTTCCCCCTGATTTTCATGCCAACCCTCAAGCGAGAGACCTTTCTGGATCCCAGACTGGACATAAATTGAGAATGATCACAATTTAGTTTTTGGAGCCCAGAGAAGTCAGAGTTTCAACCTTTGGTTGTCTGCAGTTCAATTCCCCAATTTGCACAGAGCTTAGAATTAATGCTTCTTTCTCCTGATCCCACTGGGGCTTCTTTGAACCCATGCAGGGTAAAAAATGGCCCCAGAAAAAAATGTTACTTATACCAGACTACATACTCCTGTCTGCTCTGCACAACAATTTTCTGTAAGAAGACTAATCATTTGGGGCTCTGCTTTGGTGGTTGTGCAAATGTTTACCCTGCCTTAGATCCCTCTTCCAGGGAATACAGCCAGTTCCTCAGCAGCTCACCCTTGTTGGCAATCAAACTGCCCAGTCCTACAGAAAATAAAATCTGACTGATAACTGGCTCAGTTACTCTATCACTTGTCAGGGCACTGGTGAGAACTCTCTGTTAAACTCTCTGGTAATTAAACTTGTGAAACGACCCTCCCAAGTAGCTTTGAAATAGATTTACCTGAGTCTCCTGCCCAAGAGGAAATGGCCTTGTGATTGGGATGGATGATTCTCTCCCTAATGATGACTCTTTCTGCTTTAGTTATCCAATGTTTTATACATAACCAGTGGATCCAGAAAATGTGCAAGCCAGTATCATTTTTCTTTAGAGCAGATATTGCTCAGGATTATTTTACAGTAAATATCTATTTAATCTGTTAATACTTGGAGAACTCAGGCTGTGGGTAGGAGGTATAAAACCCATATACATTATATCTTTAAGTGTTTGGCATTAACAGACATGCATCAGGGAGCAAAATAACAGGATGGTACATTTAAAGAGTAAGTGGGATGCTGGTAATATCCACCATCCAATATGGCAGCACTTCCTGTCACCCTGGAAAGAACTATGGTAAAGATTTCTACTATGTCTGCCACCCAATATGGAGGCACTTCCTGTCTTCCTAGAATGAAAGGAATCCTAGTGAGAATTTCTCCTCTGGTAAACTGGTTGTGGTGCTTCTCAAAAGAAACACCTGTCTAGGAAAAACAATGGAGCTAATAAGACAGCTGCAGGAAGAGAAATACAGCTCCTAACTTAAAACATTGGTCTCCAACAACACTAGAAAGCTTGTTGTCAAGTACCATGTTAGCATCTAAGCCGCAAGTGTGTTTCTGCTCTGGTACACCCACAAGAGTCAAGTTTGCCTTCTCAGCAACATGGAGCTTCTTTTTGCTTCCAAGTTGCACACATTGACTGAGTGTCTCTACTGTCTGTGAATAAAAAGGAGCAATGCAGAAATCGGATGGATGGGCTGAAACTGTTTGCCTGCTGTGTTAGGTGGAATACCCTTGAGTGAATTAAGCAAAGCACACTGATTTCCTTATCCCTATTCTTTTGTTCTTGCCATTGTGGTTTGGTTGTTTGTTTGTTTTATCTTTTTACTTCCAATCTAGCAATGATTTCCTAGTTGAAGGGAAAATATGAAACCATTAAGCGATAATAGAAATAAATGCCTTTGGGCATTTTTACCATGTCTCAGCCGAGGAGGAAATATCAGATGATTTTGTGTTGTACATTGTTCAGACAGAACACACATCCATGTCTGTGGCATGCTGGACCCAAATCATAGCATCCCTCCTTAGCAGGACAAGGAGATGAACACTTATGGCTTCTGCGGGTGAGCTACCCTTGGGCATCTATAGGTTGAATTAGAACAGGTGCCTCGAGCCTGCTGTCCTAACTCTGTGGACATCTGTCAAAATCTCATAGTTATTTAATAGGGTTCTAGGTGTGGTCAGCACATGTCAAAATCATTAACGATTCCATCCCCCCAGGTGCTCCCCCCAAGAAAAACAAACCAACCCAGGATTTGGGTTCCACAAATGAACCTACAAATCGGTCCCAGGGAGCGGTAGACAGCCTTACTTTGAATTAGTGAAGTCTGACTTGACTGATATCTTTCAAGTGCATGTAATTTTTTTTTGGAAGAGACACTTTCTTTAAAAAGACTCCCTCTCTGGAATGTAAGGAATAATGAATGTGGGCCTCCTCAGCCCCTGGCCTTTCTGTAGTTCATAATGAAAACGAATGTTCATTTTTCCTTTAAAACTGTCTCGAGCTAAATGATACTGACGCTTTCAATTTTTAACATCATAATCAATAAAGGCTGCTTATGCACACTTTGCAAAGCCATCAGTTTAGAAGTTTGAAAAAAAAAAATCTGCATATGGCTGCAGCTTGCTGGCTGGAACGCTCCGCGCACTAAATCTTCTGAGTTAAAGTTTTACTGGTGTGTTATGAGTAAAATTGCATTCTCAGCCATCTGCCAGTTTTTCTTCTAACATTCATATTTCCAACCCTGGCTAAATATTAGGAGCATGCGGCCACAAGAGGCCACCTCTACAATTAAACAGCCGAGCACAGCAGCAGGAGCAAGGGGTACATCAAGAGACAACTGGCTAGCATTAATTTTAAAAGTCCATAAAGACAAGCTCCGACCCACCCAGAATGATAGACTGGCAGTTAAATGTATTAGAGACTGTTAGCCCCAAGAGAAAAATAAAAATAAAAAGGGAGAAAAGACAAAAGGTAGAAGGAGGAATGAAGGGTGTGTGTGTGTGTGTGTGTGTGTGTGTGTGTGTGTGTGTGTGTGTGTGTCTGCTGGACTGCCTTTGAACCATGAACCTCATATCTAAGCCTCCTGAGAAGCTAGAATGAGGGGCATGAGCTGCCCATTCCTGGCTCATTTAAGATTTTTGACACTGGCACATTGTTCGTTGGACCCCTTCCTCCTTATACACACACACACACACACACACACACACACACACACACACACACAGCTTCAATAAATGCTCACCATGGTTAATTAATGTCTTTAATTCCATTCATCAAAAAACTAAAAGGTTACCAAATCAATTATGTAAAATTGAGCTCCTTTTTTTGTGTCTCGCTCTGTGTTTAGAGCTATTTATTTGTCTCTTGCCTATGTTGACTAAAAATTTAGTTTGTGAGTTCTGGGACAGAAAGTCAGAAATTGGAGGGAAATCTGCATTTTCTATCTGGGTGTAGTATTTAAAACCAACAGCATCCTCGAAATTTGTAGATTATACTCAATGGTATTAATGTCTATAAATCTCCTATTTGTGGGAAGAAAGGAGAAGGGATGGGTGAGGGAAGAAAAAATAAATAAAATCCTGTTTCTAAATCCTCACCGTTCCGTGGCACGATGGCGCCATTCTCCCTTCACGTCTTGTATGGTTGGGGGCAAAATGTTTAATCACAGAATGAACACGGAGTGAAACGAGGAGGAGAGCTAACGAGGTTTGCTGCGAGGAGGTGGGGCAGAGGGGTGGGGAGCTCGCTAACTTTTTATAGAGCCGTGTTTTCCAAAGCTCAGAGCAGAAGGCTGTGTTTGAAAGCCCTTATTAAAACAAGATCCCTGCCACAAATGTAATGGAAGCTGTCTTGGGGGAAAAAAAATACCTGTTTTACCTCCTGTTTGAGAAAATCCTGCAAGCTGCCAAGGTAAAGTAAAGAACCCCATGTTGGGTTGAGCTCAGAAAAAAAAAATGACTGGGGGGGCCTCAAGGAGGAAGCTGGGGTTTGATGGGGCTGGAGGGTATGAAGACTCCTTTGCTTGTTTGCCAAAAGTGGTATTATATTTCAGAGGCAAGTGGATGTGTTCAGAGATGGAAAATGGGAGAACAAATCAAAAGAGCCAGATGTTTCTTAGAGCAAAAACACACACACACACACAAAAAGCAAAAAGGGTCGGAGGAGATCAGCTTGCAGAAGCCACAGTGTCTCCGGGAAACCAGTCAAAATCTCTTATCAGTGGGAAGGGCAAAAATGACACCAGTACAGAGCTCAATTTTATGCTGAGGATATGTCACCTGCTCTTTGTTGGGTGTCACAGTAATGGTCCAGATGTAGTGCTAGGAGAGAGAGAGAGAGAGAGAGAGAGAGAGAGAGAGAGAGAGAGAGAGAGATCAGACCCCTGCAGTATGCAGAGCTGAACAGAGCAGCATTTATTTAAACGTGTCAATGCTTTGCAAAGCCCAGCGTGGCCACAGCAGGAGTTGGGCCTAGAGCATCCTTCTACAAGATCTCAAATATGACTGCACAATAATCAACCCAAGAGTGGTGAGACTGCCAAACAAGCTTGTTGACCCCAATCCCTAAGGGCACACATGCAGGGGAGGAACTTCTAGTACACAAAGAGGCAATTTTAATGGTGACAGCCTCCCTCCAGCCAGCCTCCTACGATCTGACCCTAAACTGCCTGCTTTCCCATAGTCCTCTGTGTCCCTTAGCCAGCCACTGAGTATATATGTCCAAAGACGCTGTATGTGTGTTTTCTTCTAAGAGTGAGCCTCAAAGACTGGACAATGTGTCTTCATCTTGATCCTCCAGATCAAGCATCAAGCCTCAACAAATTCGGTGCTCAATAAATGTTTGTTAACTGAATGAATGAAGTTCAGAACTCAGACTCTCATTTGCAGACTGCTGCGCAGATTTATATTCTCTCCTTTCAGCTCTAAAGAATCATGACTGGCTAGGCCCTCGGGTTTATGCCTGCCATCCTAGCTACTTAAAAGGCTGAGATCTGAAGATGATGTTTTAGAGCCAGCCCAGGGCTGTGGCTTAACTGGTAGAGCACCAACCTTGAGCAAAATAAAGCTCAGGGACAGAACCCACACCTCGAGTCCAAACTCCAGGACTCCAGCACCAACCAGTAAAGAAGAAGAATGTGCTTAATTGAGATTACAAGTTTAAAAAATTGAGATTTGTTGAAATGTGGCAAAAAAAAAAAGTGAGTCAAGCATCCACAGTAGCACATGATTTTCCTTTGCAATGGCCTTGGAACTGCTCACTTGCAGATACCAGGGGCCTGCTGCAGGGTAGGGTTTGGGGTGTGTGTGTATGTGTGTGCACACACGCGTGTGCCTGCTCTGTGTATGCTGGTACAGGGACTTGAACCTTCTCCCTTGGCTTACTTTGTTCAAAGCTGACACTCTTAACACTTGAGCCACATCTTCACTTCCACTGTTTTGATGGTTCACTGGAGATAAAAAATCTCACTTTCTTCCCAGGCTGGCTTTGAACCGTGGTCCTTAGATCTCAGCCTTCTGAGTAGCTAGGAGGACAGACATGAGCCACCAGCCAAGTCATTCTTGGAAACCTCTTAGGACAATGTCCCCCTGCTCTAGGTCCCCCAGGTTAACAAGCCACAATTCTGGCCCTCTAGGTGAGACCATCAGCCTGTATTAAAGACCCCCCAGCCCCCCAAGAATCCTTTACTATGAAGGATACAACGCCATCATGGCAGGGGTTATTGAGAGCTACTCTATAGTCACACACCAGGTAAACCCGGACACAGAAATTTCCTGCACGGCTGGTGCTGCGCACACCCCTAGTCCCTTTCCAGCTTCCCAGTGGAAGTCACTGGCTAGAAAAGCGACAAGGTCAAGGCCACGTTGATGACCCAAAGGGACCTCCTTCCATTCCAGTCCAGGTGGGTGCTTAGGCAAAAGCATGCACCCCAGAGCTGGAAGTTTATTACAGTCAGCTCTCAAGCTCTCCTCTGTGTCCTGATTCATCATATTTTTTTTATTAGCTCTCTTTTCCCTGATAAACCTTTGTAGAGAGAAGAGCTCTCAGAAACAGCTGGACAAAGTCCCTTCAGCAGGTGGGGTTTGGCAGGCAGGCTCCCAGATCCAGCCGCCAAATCACTCAAAATTCTTACTTCAACGAGGGGGGAAGCAGAGGGGAATCTACATAAAACCGCCTTGCCTCTCTTGCTCTCATTTCACTCACGGAAGAAGAAATATAGTAAGCCAGAGCGGGTGGGGGCACAGCTCTAAGACAAGGTACGAGGGCTCAGGGTAATGGTGTTATTGTCTTTTATTGTTTGGTAAAGATTTTTTTGGTAAAAGATTTGGTTTGGTAAAGATGTTTTATTGTTTGGTAAAGATTTCTCTATTTTTTTTTCTTTCTCTTTAGTGCCAGAGCTGAGGCTTGAACTCAGGGCCTGGGCATTGTCCTTTAGCTTTTTCACTCAAGGAGTAGACTCTACTACTTGAGCCACAGTTCCATTTCTGAATTTTTGGTGGTTCATTAGAGATAAAAGCATCACTGAGGTTTCCTGCCCAGGGTAGCTGCAAACCACAATCCTCAGATCTCAGCCTCCTAAGGTGCTAGGACAACAGGTATGAGCCACAGGCGTCTAGCTGGTAAAGATTTCTCTTTAGTTCTAGTTGCTTTCTTCCTTGTATTGGCTTAGCGGTTTTCTGTTTGTGATGACAGAGGAGAGATTTGATGAGAGGTAGACATCTTGTGTTCTTTCTCTCTGGGAATATTGTTTCCTCACACCTTCTGTGTTCCCGCCTTCCGTTTCCGTTCCAGTAGTTAAATATAAAAGAAGATGGAGGGAGGGGGGACGGGAATCAGAGGGTTTAATTTGAATTACTTTAAGTAGTCATTTTTGGTGGTACTAGAGCTTAAATGTAGGGCCTCATGCTTCTTAGGCAGGTGCTCTACCACTTGAACCATGCCTCCAGCCTGTTTTGCTGCCATTTTTTTTCTTTTAGATATGTTCTTGCATTATTTGTTCAAATGGCTTGGATTATGATCCTCTTAACCAGACCTCCCAAGTAGCTGGAACCACAGAGGTACACCACCATGCTGGACTTATTGGTCAAGATGGAGGCCTTGCTAACTTTTTGCTTGAGCTGGCCTCAAACCACAATCATTCCAAATCTCTGCTCTGCAGTAGCTGAGATTACAGACATGAACCAATACACCTGGCTGGAATTTTGTCTTTTCTTCTTACCTGAAGTTCTATCCAGCTGGGTTTCTCGATCCTGTTTTTAATTCAGGTTTCTTCATGATGGGCAAAACTTGTGAATGCTTTAATGAGACAATCAAGGGGCAGAGCCTCAGTTGGTTCCTCAGTTGTCCTTTGTCCCTCAACATACCAATGAGAGACTGGGTGAAGAATGATTCACAGACACGAAGCCCTGGGTTCGATTCCCCAGCACCACATATATAGAAAAGGCCAGAAGTGGCGCTGTGGCTCAAGTGGCAGAGTGCTAGCATTGAGCAAAAAAAAGAAGCCAGGGACAGTGCTCAGGTCTGAGCCCAAGGCCCAGGACTGGCCAAAAAACAACAACAACAACAAAAACTACAACAAATGAATAAACCACACTGCTACAAAACAAAAAAAACAAAAAAAAAAAAGAATGATTCACAGATACCAAAACTCCCAGATGCAAGTCTTTTACAGAGAATGCTGTGGTATTTACATCTAACCTATGTATGCCTTACCCCTATAATTTAAATAATGTCTACATTACTTAGAAAACTTAATACACAGTTTATATTGTGAAAATAGCTGCCATGAGCTGGCACTGATGGCTCACATCTGTCATACTGACTACTCAGGAGGCTGAGATCTCAAAGATCCAGATTCAAAGCCCAATCTGAGCCAAAAAAAAAAAAAACAAAAAACCCAAAAACCTATTAGGTTCCATCTTCAATTAACCAGGAAAAGAAGATCTGGGCTGGTGGAATGGCTCAGGTGCCAGCCTTCAGCAAACAAGCCAAGCAAGTACACAGCCCCAAATTCAAGTCCTAGGATTGGCAAAAATAAATAAATAAATGATACGTAAATCAGTGTCACGCTTTTCTGTTTATGGAATGGCAAGGAAGAAAAGTCTGCACTGGACAAAAAGCCTGTTGGGTTTGATTACATCTTGCATGTTCTTGCCTATAAAGGCCTGACATACCACATCAGGGGGTTCTGTGGCAGTGCCGGGCTGAGCCACCTGGCTCTGCTACCTTAAAGGTGTAAAAAGAAACATCCTCTACATACTGCCTTTTCAGACTCATTTTCCATCCTAGGCAAAACATCCTGAAAGTGAGGATATAGTCAGGAAATCCCTACCCAATGCATTTGTTGGCTAATTTAACTTTCTCTGAGCCACCATTTTGGCAAATTGAATACTTCATGGATTTTGTTTTATCCACAGGACTTAGCTGCTTCTCTTCCCAACCTACTCACAATTATTTGTAAAGGGCTTAGAGATACGAAAACTGAGAGCTGACTTGTTTGAATTACTCCATGGGTGATTAGCAAAGGTGAGGGTCCTGTGTTTTTTTTTCCTCTTATCATTTTTTGGAGTTGTGATATCCATTCATGCTACAACTTGTACACATTTTTTTAAGACAAAAAGATTCAGGCAACTGTGGCTCATGCCAGTCGTCTTAGCTACTCGGGAGACTGAGATCTGAAGATCTGGTTCAAAGACAGCCCAGGCAGAAAAGTTCATTAGATTATTTCCAATTTACTAGCCAAACAAACATGGAAGTGTAGATGTGGCTCAGATAGTAGAGCACCAGCCTTGGTGGTAAAAGCTAAAGGATAGCACCCAGGCCCTGAGTTCAAGCCCCAATACTGGCACCTACACAGACGCAAAAATACAAAAGGGACGGGGAAAGATAAAGATTATGAGATGTATTTTCTATATTGAATAACTTCTTTGAAACACTAACATGCATTGAGCTGCATTTTACAAACCTCTGTTTTCTTTGGAAATTACACTCCAACATTTATTTAATTCACCAAAATAACTCATACTATCCAGTGAGACAATGTCATGAAATAATTCATCTCGAATACGTGAATCTGAATAGATTTACCACATCTGCATTGAACCAAATGAATGAACCTAAAAGCTGAGAAACTGATCTCTTTTGAGACTTAGGGGTTCTGCTCCCCATCTCCTCCCGTTTATTTGTTTGTTTTCATTAAATTAATACTTTAGGAATTGGGAGATAAGAACTGCAGACACACAGGATAGATTATTTTTGTTCTACTTGGAATAGAAGAAGGAGTCATAAATAATCATTTGTACTATACCTGATTTCATTAAAAATTATATTTACAATTGGGCAGAGACCAGGGAGCGGCCTGATTTGTTCTGTTAATCCTTGGGAAATAACTGTGTTTCCATTATAACCTTCTGCCAACAGATGCCTGGATATTAAAATCATTCTTGAAGCTGAGTATCCAATACAAGAAACAAACCAAGAGTTCAAGTGCATTGCAGGACTCCCCTCTGAGAGGAGAAAATTCATTTCCAGACATGGGAGCAGGATCCCTGGAAAGAAGCTTCTAGATGTGTTCAACTATATTTCCATTTTCGTGGAGGGTCACAGGCTCCATACTGGAGGCCTAACTCCACCCCCCACCCCCACCCCAAGGTCCACGGGATTCTGGATAGAGCAGAAGCTTCACTGGAAGCAGATTCCCCGCTCTGAATGATGGCTGGGGATGAATTAATGAAGCCCCACAGGTGGAGACAAATGCAAGCATACTCTTGAGGTATCCAGCCCAGGCAAGATTAGCTGTTGCAGGTCCTAGAGAGGTAGCTACAATGCAAACAACAAGAATTTAGTAACCTGAAGGTCCCTTCCCTCTGTGGGCTGGGGCAGAGACAAAAACACAGGGGTAAAAACAAAAACTTCTTGAATTAGTTCCGTGTCTGTTTTCTTGTAGGCACACAAGAAGTCCCATCCATAACTTCTGGTTCCACTATGGAAAGAGGGGAAGTTATTCAGGCCTCTATCTTACCTGGCCCTAAGGAATCAAGTATCATTTTACAGGCAGGTAAGATTGAAGGAAACGTTGAGGCAGAATGATCATCCTTAAGATCTGACAAGTCTGTACCTCTTAGTCCCCTGCTATGGTTTTGGATGTGGTCTGTCTTCTCCCTAAAAGTTCATGGGGTTTGTTCCCCTGTATGGCCATGTTTCAAGGCCTTTCAGAGACAGAGCTTAGTGAATGGGGGCTAGGTTACTGGGGATGCTGCCCTGGGATGGATGCAGATGGTATGGGGTCCTGGTAAGCTCCCACAAGAGGGAGTGTGGTCCTTAAGACTCTTACTTCTTGTCATGCATTATGACTGCTATCCCATGATGAAGACCTGCCATAGTGAAAGTTGGAACCCTCACCAGACACTCAATGGACAGGACCATCTCATCTTGGAATGTCAGCTTTCTAATGCTAAGGAACTCTTTTTGACTTATATGTTACCCAATCATGGATATTTTATTTCAGCAACAGAAAAAAATACTAATAGCAACTGCTTCTTCATGCACCAAGTGATGTATTCTACACATATCATACCTGCCCCTGCTGTGTGCTGGGGTGAGATATTCCACACGGAAGACCCTGGCAGTTCCAGGAGGAGCCTGTAAGAAGCAAGAGCATTTCTATCAGGAGCCAGGCCTGGAATGTGCAAGTCCAGGGCGGAATTTCTAACAGCCTGATGATCACAGAGTCTGTAATAAGAACAGGATGAAACCCTGAAAGTGAAGGGAGAGGCCTCTCTGGCAGTCCCTTGCAAGGATGTCACCTTCTTCAATGCCAGGGCTACTGTCACAAAGGTAACTTCATCCACCTAATTAGCAGGGTTTGCCACTTAACAAATCTGCCATGGCTTTCTTGGCACAAAACAGCTGTGGAAGTGACAAGCTATAGAAACTTATTAAAAATCACAGATCTGGAAAGGGGCAGAAGGGCACAAGGGAAATTTAAAAGCTAAAGAAGCCAGGCGCTGCTGGCTCATTCCTGGAATCCTAGCTACTCAGGAGGCTGAAATCTGAGGATCATGGTTTGAAGCCACTACAGGCAAGCAAAGTCTGAGAGACTCTTATCTCCCATGAACCACCAAAAAAGTGGAACTGAGCCTCAAGTGGTAGAGTGTTAGTCTGTAACAACAACAACAAAAAGCTCCGGACCTGGCACTCAGGCCCTGAGTTCTATCTCTGGGACTGGCACGAAAAGAAATAAATTTTTAAATAAAAGTGAGAGAGAGAAGGAAAGAGGGAAACTTTCCTACAATGTGTCAGAGACCTGCTTTCCCTTTCCCATGTGCAGGCAAGCATGAAATGGTTAAAAGAACAGTGAAAGGGAACCCCAGGGGCAACCTAATGCGAGGCCTCCACTCAACTTTCTAGCCTTTCCTGTTGTTCTCTGGTATTGCAGATAGCTTTGAAAGAATGCTCTCCTGTGGACTGCAGCCTGTCACTGCACCCTGTCATCCATCCAGTAATTAAAGTCTGACTGATTTACTGACTGGTACCGACCCCTTTTTGCTCTGGACTTCTCTGGTGTTCATCCTTCTCCCCCACCCCACCCTCCGCCAAGGCTAAATTTACTTAGTGAAAAGAAACCGCTTGCTCCCAAACCCAGCTGTCATTCAGTCCTAGTAGAAACCCTAAAGACAGCGAACAGAGCCCTCACCAGCCATCTCATAGTTTATTCTAGTCTAATATTTATCACCACCCAGAAAATGAACATAATACAGGCAACTTAAGCAGAGTTGCAGGGCCGCTCTGTGAGACCTCCATGGCTTTTCAGCAAAACCAAAACTATGGCTGGGCCCTATTCCAGGGCAGGGTATTTCCTGAAGGGCACAGTGAGTGGGTAAAAAATTAAAACAAAACAAAACAAAAAAAAGATGTCCAGCCAGGTGCCAGTGGCTCATGCCTGTAAATCCTAGCTACTCAGGAGGGGCTGAAATCTGAGGACTGAGGTTCAAAGCCAGCTCAAGCAAGAAAGTTTTGTGAGACCCTTATCCCCATGAACCACCCAAAAGCCAGAAATAGAGCTGTGGTAGAGCTAGTGGCAGAGTGCTAGCTTTGAGTGAAAAAGCAAAGGGACCAGTGCCTAGGCCCTGAGTCAAGCCCAGGACCAGCACACACACAAAGAGAGAGAGAGAGAGAGAGAGAGAGAGAGAGAGAGAGAGAGAGAGAGAGAGAGAGAGAGAGAGAGAGAGAGAGATTGAGGTGGGGATTCTTCATAGGCCTTTATGGGCTGGGGAGGATTCAGAGTTAGACTCCGCATCTTCTTGTGTTAGTAGCACCTCTAGTGTGACTCAGTTTCTCTGTTCTTCCTCACCTCCTCTTGAAGGGAGACAGCCTACCTGTGCTTTGTTCTAATGGTCTACTCTTGATGACTTCAATTCTGACACCAGGCCCCTTTCAGATCCTTCCTACTGTGGGTCTATACCATTCAGAGGCCACACTCACCAGCCACTTCCTATCTTCTTTTTTCTTTTTCTATATCTTTTGTTGGCATCAAGAGACTCTGCTACGAAAAGGCAACTTGTCCAGTGTCTGTTTGGGGAATTATTCCCACCTTTCTTTTAATTTCTGGGGCAGAACTCAGGTGGAAAAGGCCTTGACAGGGTGGGGGAAGGATCAGGTAAGTCCAGATCAGACAAAAGCATGGCTTCTTAGGGAAGATCTTTTGGCAAAACCAAGTTTCCTAGAACCTGGGCCCAGCAAAGGGAGCAAAGACCTCAGGGCAAGTCCACATGGAGCAGAGATGAGGCAGAGACAGTCTGGCCCATTTTCTTTTTCCTTCTTTCCCTGCTCCTTTTCTTCCCCTCCTTCCCTCCCCTTCCTTCCTCCCTTCCTCTCTTTTTCCTTCCTCCGTCCTTCCTTCCTTCTTCCCTCCCTTCTTTCTTCTCCTCCCTCCCTCTCTCCCTTCCTCTCTGCCTGCCTTCCTTCTTTCCTTCCTTCCTTCCTTCCTTCCTTCCTTCCTTTCTTCTTGTACCTGCACTAGGAACTCAGAGCCTGGGTGTTGTCCTTAGCCTTTTCACTCAAGGCTGGTGCTCCATCACTTGAGTGACACCTCCACTTCAGGCCTTTTAGTGGTTCATTGGAGAGAAGAATATCACAGACTTTCCCCTCCCTCCCTCTCTCTTTCTTTCCCCCTTTTTCTGTCCTCTCTCATTCTCCCTCTTGCCTTTCTCTCTTCCTTCCTCTTCATCCCCCTTGGCTCTCTTCTCCTCCACCACTCCTACCTCTTCCATCTTTACTTTTTTCTCCTTTCTGTTTATTTCTACATCTACACCTCTCATTACTTGTCAGAACTGTATCCTACTCAGGATATGAAGAGGCCCTTGGCTCTCCGTGGAGCAGAACACCTGGCTTGGCCTGAACTGAGCCTGATATTACAATGGGACCGTGGAAGACCCAGGGAAGATGTTTAAGAGAGGACACATTCCACCAACTAGAGGGGATTCCATATTTGATCGCCAGGTACAGATCATTGAGGTTCAGCCAGATAAAGAAGCATGAGAGGTAGTGGAACTTCTCAGGAAGAAATGTGCTGGCTAACTCAAGATTACTTTGGGGGTCAGTCTCTCACACTATGGTGGTCCCTCTGCATGGGGCTCTCCCACCCATTTAGATAGATTCTCAGCTCAGAGAGCTGTAAACCCATCCAGGTTCCGGCAGAGTGAGGAAAGGGGAAAATGGCTCCACCAGACACTTTGTGAAGGAGGCACAAGGTCCCTGTACCACATACTGGTGGCTCATACCTGTCATCACCCTAGCTACTCAGGAGGCTGAGATCTGAGCATCGTGGTGTGAAGCCAGTGCTAGAAGGAAACTCTTATCTCCAAGGAACCACCAGAAAACCAGAAGTGGCACTGTGGCTCAACGTGGTAGAGTGCTAACCTTGAGCAAAAGAGCTCAGGGACAGTGCCCAGGCCCTGAGTTCAAACCCCACAACTGACAAAGGAAGACAGGCTACTCCAGTCCTTCCTATTTCTTACCATAAAAAGACCCAGTGAGAGCAAACTAGTACAGTCTATCCAAACAAGAAATTGGTCCACAGCACATATAAATTGTGTATTATTTACCCTATGAGAAATGAATATGAACATATACACACTTGGTTTTTATTTTATAAAACAATGCCTCATAAACTAAACACTGGTCCAGCAATTTCATTACATTTACCTTGGTGATATGTTGCACATCATTTAAACAAGAACAAATTCACTGACAGACCGTCAGCCATGAAGAACAGCTCTGCAAACCCAATGGTTTGGGAATAATGTGTAAAATGGGTTTTAACATTAGGAGTAATGAGGATTCATATTCCAACCCCCATACAATCCTTCCCTTTGGCTTGAATTTTGTTTTGCCAGTCCTGGGGCTTGAACTCAGGGCCTGAGCACTGTCCCTGGCTTCCTTTTGCTCAAGGATAGCACTCTACCACTTGAGCCACAGCACCACTTCCAGCTTTTTCTCTCTATGTGGTGCTGAGGAATCGAACCCAGGGCTTCATGCATGCTAGGCAAGCACTCTACCACTAAGTCACATTCCCAGCCCCGACTTGAATTTTTTAATTGTAATTTAGAGGTCAATAATGCTGTTAGTGGAACATACCAAGGTACTTTGTAGGGCAGAGCAAAGCAGCTTACAGAAAACTAACACAGAAGCAATACTTAGTGTTACTTGCAAACTCACAAAGCAAAATTGGCAGTCTTTGGATATTATAATCTACTCAAGAGATTGGTCATAGAGTCATAGAAATTGCTAGGCTCCGTATGGAGATAGAAGTACCTGTACCCTAGTGAGTCACCAGTGCTGATTCACACTGGGTAACAACTACCCACACCAAGTAATATGTTCACCATTTCTTCTGATGAAATCTTAGTGACACAAATCCTCCATTGCCTCCCAAACAAGTGGTGATATGGGAGTCTGGAATATGGGAATCTGGAAGTTGATGCAATTCTCCAAAGAGAGGGTTTACTCCCTACATGTGGATCCCTGTGACATCAAGGAAAAAAATAGACATCACCCCTCCCCCCAAAAAAAAGGTAAATTAAGGGCTATGGAAGGTCAGAGGGATGAGGTGGGGGAGGGGATAATAAAGATGATAATTTGGAGGAACAGGACATTCAAAGCAAAGAGAACTCCATGAAATAGAAGTCCTGGAAGGCAAGAAATAAGCAAGAGGAGAACAAGGGGGTCTTATCTAGTTCCAATGAAAAGAATATGCAAGAAAGACAGGGTAACAGAGATGGAGGAGGAAGATGGATGGGGTGATGTTGATCAAGATGAAGTACTCACAAAAATACATGTTGAATTAGAACCCCTTATAGGACTACTTAAGGACTGTAAATGTATATATGTACACATACCTATATTTACACTTGTGCACATATCTAATATCAAATATATACAAACATATACATATATATGGAAGAAATCTCCCATATGTGGATGATATATGCATATATACATGTAAGTATACATATACATATACATATATATGCACATATATATGTACATGTATTTATATGGAAGATAAAAAGTAAATTACAGAAGAGGGAGTAATAGGCTAAAGACTTGATCATTCTTTAGATTCAACTGTTTCCTGTCAGGCAACTTCTGAGGGGTATACACAGAATGGGGGGAAAAAATCAAATAAGTGAATGAGAGCTAGAGCTCTCCCATAAGGCCTGAAATATCTAGACACTTTTCTAGGATCCAAACCAGTAAAGTTGGAAGCAAGAACGTAGGGTTTGAATACAGTCTCTAGGATTTATTAGTTGCATATAACTCCACTGGTACTCTCCCTGAACATCTGTGGGGGCTCTAGAGCCTTCTTCTAATGTATAGATTTGCAAATGCTGAAGTCCTCATGGAAGGTGGTCTACTATTAGCATAGAAGTGGGGGCTGTCCTCACAAAGACTTCACAAACCATCTCTGGACTGACTATGGATCTTGCCTAATGCCATGTAAATGCTATGGTAATAGTTGTTCAACTGCCTTTATCTAAGGAATCGTGACAAGAAAACGTGCTTGTACCTGTTCAGTGCCGACACAATTTTCCACCCCCAAATCTCTTCAATCCACTATGGACTGAATTCATCAAAGTGGAGCCATGGATCTGGCAGGGAAGATTGCACACATTCCTCACTTGAGGGCTCCATGTAGATGCCCCCACCTCATTAAGTCTCCACCCTGTTACCTGGGTAACCTGCAGACCTGGAGGCAGTTACCTCCCTTTTCCTGAAGTCACATCCTAATTCACCTGGCCACACCCCTTGCCCCTGCCCTCGATAAAAAGCAGGGCTGGGTGGGGGTCGCTCTCTCTCTCTCCCTTCTTTCTGGCCATGGATCATCTTGGCCACAGGCCAGCAGTTCGGTAATAAACTTTCTCTCCTGCCTGAATACCACGTGGCATTCTCATTTACTGGCTACCTACTTTAAAAACCTAACATATATGGTGCCGGATAGGGCTTAAGAGTCAGGACAGGCGGAATTCCCCTCTATTTTTCTCCTTTTTCTGTGAGTATCCCCAGTCCTGATGGCCCTTTTTCCACGAACCAAACTGCTGCGAGACGCCACGTGGGACTTTTCACCAATACCATTGCTGGCCTCCACATCCACATCCACACCACTTGTCTACCCTGATGAGTGAAACTGCTGCTGCACTGGTTCTCTGCTGCTCCGTCCGCCACTTCTGCCACTTCTGCCTGGTAAGCTCTCATCCACTCACCAGGCGCCTCCCTCCCATGCTTTTTGGGTTTTGCATCACAGTCACAACCAAGCCAGGACACTGCTAGCATGCCTCTTGGCAGTGCAATGAGGCCTGCTCGAAATACTCGCTCAGATACAGTTTTTGCCACTGCAATGGTAAATGGTTAGAAGTCACTTATATTCAGGCTCTCTCTCTCTTTCTCTTTTCCTCTCTTTCTCTTCCTTTTTCTCCCTCTCTCTCTCATCTTCCTGCTTACTTGCTTACTTTATAAAATTCCCAAGTCGTACCATTGTTGTGTGCCGTGCTCACAAAGCTGCCTCTTTTCACAGACCTCCGAAACTGAGGCTTGACCACCAATGTGCTTTGTCAGCAAAGATATCTAAAAGTTCTTTTCTCTAGCATTGACCACGTGGTGGATATTGGGTTTAACAGGCATCAGCTCAGGCGCCATTATGCCATGCCACGTGTTCTCTATTAGTGTGTTTGTGTCCTCCTGCCACCCCCCTCAACATGGCATCCCACTAGAGTTAATCAAAATATGGTTTCTCCATTTTATAATCTGAAAATTGTTGTTTGCTAGCAAAATTGTTTTTCTAACCGACCATGTGGTTCTAAAATATTGGACAAAAAATGTCATTTACTATTGGAATTCCGAAAAAGTCTACTGCTGAAATTCATTTTTGCATGCTGTAAAACCTATGTGCACAGTGAGTATGTGTGTTCCATGTGTGTATGTATGTGTAAACGTCATTTGTTAGTATGTCCATCTAGCTATATATCTGTGCTAAAACTCATCACATCTACTGAGTTTTGTCATTGCAGAATTCTGGCACGTATTTGGTCAGTTCTTGACAAGGTACAGGTAAGCTCTAGTCCCCTTGGTCTCCTTGTTGTTTTAATTGGAAATAAAAAGGGCTTTTGTGGCAAAGATGCCTTGGATTGCAGTTCGAAGCCAGCCTGGGCAGAAAATCTCTCAAACTCCATCTCCCAATTAACCAGTGAAGAGCCAGGCTGGAAGCACGGCTGAAGAGACATCTCTTACCAGACAAATGCTAGAAGTGGAGCTCGAGTGGTAGAGTACTAGCCGTGAGCAGAAGTGCTCAGGGACAGTGCCCAGGCCCTGAGTTCAAATCCTGTGAATGCCAACGGGGGCAAGCCATCCCAGCAACAAGCACCTAGACCCCTGGGACCCAGCCAGTTCAGGGAACAAGGATCATGGAGAGGAGTAAGAGGAGAATTATGTCACATCCTAAATGGAGTCACTTTGTCTCGCCCTTTCAAAATTAATCAGAGCCAGGGGATCAAGAGATAGTAGCTTGTCCATCTAATGTCCATGCCTGAGTATAAGAACTGTGCAAGTCATCCAATTTTTAATTTTGTGCTCTAAACCCTTCCTTTTGCCTTAATATTTTTTTTTGCCCAGCCCCTGCCTCATGAGACTTCTTCCAGGCTTAATTCAAGGACTGGCATCTACCACCAAGGGACCCTGCTGCTCACCTTCTCCAGGAGAGGCCACATTTCTGCCTTTTACCCCTAATGCCGATGCCCCTTGCTAGCAGGAAGCAGCCAGAGAGAGTCTTCGCCCTTTTTCATAACTATTAAAAGGCTGGAATGTAAGGTCCTCTCCCAGAGGGCTCCATGTAGATGCCCCCACCTCATTGAGTCTCCACCCAGTTACCTGGGTAACCTGCAGACCTGGAGGCAGTTACCTCCCCTTTCCCTGAGGTCACATCCTAATTCACCTGGCCACACCCCTTGCCCCTGCCCTAGATATAAGGCAGGGCTGGGTGGGGGTCGCTCTCTCTCTCCCTTCTCTCCGGCCATGGATCACCTTGGCCACAGGCCAGCAGTTCGGTAATAAACTTTCTTTCCTGCCTGAATACCACGTGGTGTTCTCCTTTACCGGCTACCTACTTTAAAAACCTAACAGAAAACGTGCTTGTACCTGTTCAGTGCCGACACAATTTTCCACCCCCAAATCTCTTCAATCCACTATGGACTGAATTCATCAAAGTGGAGCCATGGATCTGGCAGGGAAGATTGCACACATTCCTCACTCTGTCCAAAGGGATGGATTTGAACATCCTGCAAAGCTTAAGCAATGAGGCAAAGAGCCTAGCCTTCAGAAAGACTCAAGAGCAAGACTTGGTCCTGTCTACTTTTTTTTTTTGCCAGTCCTGGGCCTTGGACTCAGGGCCTGAGAACTGTCCCTGGCTTCTTCCCGCTCAAGGCTAGCACTCTGCCACTTGAGCCACAGCGCCGCTTCTGGCCGTTTTCTGTATATGTGGTGCTGGGGAATCGAACCTAGGGCCTCGTGTATATGAGGCAGGCACTCTTGCCACTAGGCTATATCCCCAGCCCGGTCCTGTCTACTTTTGAATGAAGAGAGAGGAGGCTATCTAGGTTTCTAGTGATTACACTGCACCCAGAGGTCTTCTTGGTTCAAGACACTGAGCCAAGCACCTTCCTGTGCCCTGGTTGTGCCTGTACCCTGATAGCCTTCATCTAGTCCTTCCCTAGGCCCATGCCATTCCTGCTGCAGAATACTCTGCCAGTGCTCAGCTCTGACTCAAGCAACACATACGTCTTCACTTATGAATATTTTAGGGCGTTTTCAACCACATACTCTCATGTTATTATGTGGGCATCAATTCCAAATGGAAGAGGTAACTTACCAAACCCTATCCTAGCATTCTTAAGAGCACTTAGAACTGAAGGAGAGAATTATTTGTGACCATTGGGCTTAGCTTTCCGCATCTATCAAACCTCACCTATTTTGCACTGACTTCCAAAATGAGTTCAAGGGGTTCTTCAACATTCTCCCCATGTAAACCTAAGAGGAAGGGAGAAGGGGGAAAGGAGAGAAGGAGGGAAGGAAGGAAGGAGGACGGAAGGAGAGAGGAAGAGAATAGGGAGAAGGGAGGGAAAGGGGAAGGAAGGAGGAAAAGAAGGAAAAAGGGAGAGGAAGGAAAGAAGGGAGAAAGAGAGAGAGGAAGGAATGAAGGGAGGGAAGGAGGGAGAGAGGGAGGAATGGAAGAATGGATGGAGAAAGAAAATAAGGGGGTAGGGAAGGGGGGAAGGAAAGGAGGGAACTAGGGAGAAGGAAGGAGGGCGGGAGAAAGGAAAGATGGGAGGGAAGAATGGAAGATTGAATGGAGAAAGAAAATAATGAGGGAGGAAGAAAAGGAGGAAGCAAAGAAGAGAGGAAGCAAGGAAGGGAGGGAAGGAGGAATGGGAGGGAGAAGAGGGAAGGGTAGAAAGGAGAAAGGAAGGAGAGAGACCAGGAGGTAGGAAAGAAGGTAAAGCAAAGCAAAGCAGATGGGAGAGAGTTGGGCAGAAAAGAAGGCAGCTGCTTGGGTGGGCTGACGGTGCCTGCATCCCTGATCTGTGTGGTGGGATGCTGGAAGGGACAGGGTGCAGCCCTGGACCCTCCCAGAGGCTGCTGAGGTGGAGGGAGGTGGGACCCTCTGTGGCTCACCTGAGGGTCAAGCCCTGCCTCTGATTGGACAGCTGGGTTGGTGAGTGTGTCCTGCCCCGCCAGCCACCTCATGCACCTTAGTGACAGCCACAGCGCTGCTCTGACGTGAGTGGGGGTGAGGGGCGCTGACACCCGCTCAGCTTCTCTCTAATACCCTTCACCTGGCTGACAGTTGTCCAGCAGAAAGCGTCAGCCTGACTGCCAGCCTGCTCCAAGGCATTGTGGGCCGTCCATCTCTCAGGAAGACAGCAGAGACTTCAAATGAGACTTTGGTTGTCTCCCAGCAGAGTGACTCCGAATTAAAGTGGATCCCAGAGGCAGCCTTGCTACTCACCAGGAGACGCCACATGGGGCCTGCGGGAACCGTGGACCCCCCTCGTCCACCTGGAATGAGGCCCCAGGGAAAGCTTCTCATTAAGGATTTGCAACAACAAGACAGCACGGGCTAATTCGTTTTCTTTTTCTTTTTCTATCCTTATCTATCATCAGTTCAGCAAAAAGTTATGTAAAGCTCAGAACCCTTCAAGTCGCAAGAGTGGCAGCCATAGTCCAATGGCTTTATCATTGTGTGACATCCTACCCTCTACCTTCCTGGCCAAATTATTTAAATATAGTGTCTCTCTCTCTCTCTCTCTCTCTCTCGCTCGCTCGCTCTCTCTCTCTCCCCTCTCTCTCTTCTCTATTCTCTCCTTTCTCCCTCTTTCTCTTTTCTCCTCTCTTCCTTCTTTCTGCTCTGTCTCCTCACCTCTCTTGCCTCATCCCTCTCCTCTCTTTTTTCTCCTCTCTCCTCTCTCCTTTTTGTCGTCTTTCTCCTCTCCTCTACTCCCCCTCTCTTTCTGCCAGCAAAACAAAGCTTCAAAACTTGCAACTCCATGACTTGAAAAGAGAACAGTGACTTCTTTTTTTCCTCTCATCTTTAAGATTCTCAAGGAAGTTCAAGATTGGCTTGGGTTGATCACATGACTCATGCTGCATTCAAAGGTGCGGCCAGCTTTGCGTTGTGTGGGTGCTC
Organism: Perognathus longimembris pacificus; assembly: GCF_023159225.1. Taxonomy (NCBI): domain Eukaryota; kingdom Metazoa; phylum Chordata; class Mammalia; order Rodentia; family Heteromyidae; genus Perognathus; species Perognathus longimembris. The sequence continues at coordinate 14,515,140 of NC_063180.1, forward strand.
ATGGCCCCCTTCAGGAGGAGCCCCAGGATGGGTGGGCATCTCCAGTGGGAGGTGTCACTGAGCCCAAACCCAAAGCCCTTGAGCCCTAGGGACCTCTGCAAGAAACTTTGCATAGGAATTGTTTTGTTGTGCTGTTTGAGACAAGGTCTGTGTAGCCCCAGGCCTCAAACCCCATCATTCTTCCTGCCACAGCCCCCAGAGTATTGATTACAGGTGTGCAACACCAAACCAGCTTAAAGACATTTCCTTACCTTCTGTAGGTTTTGATCTACCTTTACCCTGAACTGGAGCTTGAAGTTGTTTTCTTATCACAATAACTTCACTCTGCTTAGCCTGCGAGACATAATCAGAAATATTGTTCTACAAAGCAGGCAGTGCTTTGTAGAGCATCTTACACAAAATTCAGCTGGCACTTCTGACTTGGGGAGGGGTAAGATGGTCATAAAGTACACCCATTGTCAAATTTCTTGTAACTGAACTTAAGGGCACAAGATCAAACTGGTTCTTGTGGCCTTCATTTCCATTCTGCCTTCTGTGATCCCAGGAACCCACACAGGGCAGCCTCACTGCGCACATTGCCCAAGTTGAGTGGAAGCCCGTCTTTGAGTCAATGGCTTGCATGAGCTGGGGAGGCTCTGGGGACTTCAATGACACATAGCAATGCTGGGTTAAGGCTAATGTGACACAGAATGTTCCTGAAAGTTGGAGACTCCATCCTGGCTTCTCTGGTGCCCATGGAAAGAATGTGGGTCAAAGAGCAGAAAGCCAATTTTTTTTTTTTTACTACATTCAGTTGAATTGGGATCGATATGCAGGAAAGGGAAAAGGAACCAGAGTTCATAGCTACTGCTCAGTATCTGGGGATCTCAGGTCTTGAACCTAAAACAGGGTGTATTCTTAGCGCTTACCACCTCTTCAAAGTCTAACTATGTCACCCTTGAGAAGTATTGGTGATTACTTCAAAACCCACAAGGTTAGCCAAGCATCAGTGGTCATGCTTATGATCCTAACTACTCAGGTGGCTGAGATCTAAGGATTGCAGTTCAAAGCTAGCCTGGGGAAGAAAAGTCCTTGAGCCTCTTACCTCCAAGGAGCCACCAGAAAACCAGAAGTGGCTCTGTGGCAAAAGGTACTTGAGTGCTAGCCTTGAGCTAACAGCTCAGGGACAGCACCCAGGCCCTGAGTTTAAGCCCTATGACCAAAAAAAAAAAAAAAAAACATGCTTTTATCTGAATTAATTTACCTCCATGGCGAGGGAGGGGGGTAATGTTTTCTCCTTAAATGCCAAGTTTATCTCATGTCCATTTTCAACAGAGAGGGAAGAATCTTTGTTAAAGTCAAAATTCGCCAGGTCTGAGTTATCTAGTACCATGGGCTTGGTATATACCTAATGATCAAATACGTGCCTCTTCTTTGAAAACATGTTTTATTGTTATTACAAAGGTGATGTGCAGAGGGGTTGCAGTTACATAAATCAAGTAAAGAGGACATTTCATTTTGGACATCTCTCTCTCTCTCTGTCTCTCTCTGTCTCTCTCTCTCCCAGTTTTCCCCTCCCATCCCCACCCACAAGTCGTAGAGTTCATTTTCCACATCGTGCCCAGTGAGGGCCACTACTGTGTTTGTTCACCCTCTGTCCTTCCATTTCTGTGCCTCTCCTTACCCTCTGCCCCTTCTTTCCTGTCTGAGTTCTGGAATGGCAGAGGACATTTCAACCACTGCTCAGAGGATGTCTCTCACATTCCTACAAAGGAGTGGCCATTGACCAGGCGCCAGCCCAGAGCTGCAGGACAGCTCAGGGTAGCTCACATTTGTTTGCATTGTGTTGTAAAGACACTGTCCACAGACCAAGCTACTGGCTAGGCAGGACATCTTTCCTGTCGTGAATATCCTCTCTAGCCTGTTCCCCTGTTCCATTGTGCCACCCAGAACTCCATCTCCAGTTCCATCTATGTATTCATCTCACTTCCTACAGCCTTCTCCCCGGTGCCCATCCATTCCCTCCTCCTTTCCAGTCCCTGGAGGCCTGCCTCCAGCCATACCCGTGTCTGCTGTCAATCCACTTCTGTAGCGGAGGCCTCTCTTTCTTCCCCTGACCCTGGACCCAGAGCTATTTCCTGGTGACAGCTTTGTGATCCCTCTGGGCTTTCTTTGTGGTGTTCTGCGAATGTGAAACTCTAACAGGGCCTCTGGGTAGAGGGGAGGAAGAAAAGAACCCAGCCCAGTCCCTTGTCACTCAGCTGGATTCTGCTTGCCACCTGGTTTGAAGTTGAGGCCATTACAGTTCTTGTCCTCTGTCACTCCGTTCCCTCGTTGCATCATACCATACTTGTGTCTCCTTTCATCAGCTTGCATTTGGGCAGTGCATGGGCATGTCATACCTTCATTATACGTTGTCTTAATCTGTTTTCTGTTTCAGTAACAAAATGCTTGTGATTGGACCATGTGTTTTGGAGAGAAGATCTCTCTCTCTCTCTTCTCTCGCTGTCTATTTCTCTTTCTCTCTCCCCTTGTGTGTCTATCTTTCTGTATATCTCTCTCTCTTTATCCCCCCCCCCACTTCCCCCCTCTGGAACTAGGGCTTGAACTCAGGCTAGTGGTCCATGACTTGAACCATACCCCCACTTTCAGCTTTTTGCTAATCATTGAAGCAAAGTGTCTTAGGGACTTTTCTGGCTGAGCTGGTTTTAAGCTGTGACCCTCAGATCTCAGCCTCCTGAGTAGCAAGGACGGGCATGAGCCACCCGTGCCTGGCTCTACGGCTGCTTTAATGACACCACAATAGAGACCGATTGGACCACAAATTAGAAAATATTTAACATCTAGTCATTGGTAACAAGTGTAATACCCCCTGGAGCAGCACTGGGTTGGTAACTTCCAGCTGTGTCTTTGTCATTCTGTCTATGAACCAGAATCCACCTGTGAAGTCCGATGGAGTCCAGAGCAATGGGCGAGGGACCAGGTGGCTGAACTCGAATGATGTAAGCTCTGCCTCAGAAAGCCAGCCATGGCTCCTCCTCATCCAGGCCTGGCACACAGACCTCAGTCCCCGGGGACAGTGACCTCTGGAAGGCCAGTCCTTGGAAGATCTCACCCTGAGCAGCACGCCGGTGGCTCACACCTGTCATCCTAGCTACTCAGGAGGCTGAGATCTAAGGATCACAATGCAATGTCAGCTCAGGCAGACAAAACTGAGAGATCTTTTTCTCTAATTAGCCACCAGAAAACCAGAAGTGGCACTGTGACTCAAAGTGTCAGAGTGCTAGCCTTGAGCAAAAGAGCTCAGGGACAGTGACCAGGCCCTGAGTTCAAGCCCACAACCCCCCTCCCCGAAATGCACACATACACACATGAACAAAATATCACATGGCCCCCATATCATGTCCTTCCCCTTCCAAAAGCCTAGAAAAGCAGGGATGGGGACCCCGGGGGTAGTGTGGGGTCCCTGGGTACTTTCCATCCAGGGACACTTGGCTGTTCACAGCTGGGGGGACCTCATCTGGGCCCACTTCTCCCCATCACAGCTCACAGGACAACCAACACCCCTTTCTCCCACTCCTGCTGGCAAACCTCTAGCTCCTCTATTCTCCCTATTTGTTAAACAAATCCTGATCTGCCTTTTTAGGCTCCCTTTGAGTTTTATGGCAACATATAATAAACATCTGACTGCTTTTATTTCTATTTAACTTTTATCTCAAATATCTCTGCTGTTACAAACCAAATATTTATAGCATCACACAGCCATGGCAATTTCATTCCTTACCCACACTGTCAATCTTTCAGGGTTCGCCTTTACCAGCCTGTTTAAAAGTGTGGAGAGAATGTTGGGACAAATGGTTTCTTTCTTTGTCTCCTCCTTTTCCCTCCCTGGGGGTTCCAGCTTGGAAGTGAGACTGGCTCTCAGGACAGCAGACAAAGTAGAGACAGGTGGGAACCAGGCGTCTCTTGGAAGCTCAAAGGCTTCTAGTGCTCTGAGCAGGTCGGCGCTGGGCTAGCCTGGCAGGTTCCTGGCTCCTCTTTGTCCACTGTGAGAGGTTGTGAGACAGTTGAAGCCCCCTGTCTGTTCTGTGGCCTCTCTTTCCTCTGAACCTCCATTTCTGCTCAGAGACTCCAAGTCAGCTTCTTGGTGTGTCTTGACCCAGGCTCTCTGCATGACCCAGCCCAGGTGTGTGATGCTCAGCTCTCTGTCTCCATCACCAACACCTGAAATAACTGGCTCACCAAGAAGAACGGTTTCCATTGCCCTGCTGTGTGTGGGCCGGGCGAGACTCCACACCGCCATGGTAGCCATTCACCGAGGCCAGAAACCATTGGCCTCCTGGCTAGGCAGCAAGAGAAAGGAGAGAGAAGGGGGCTGTCAGATGGAGGCCCAGGGGGCTCATATCTGTAATCCTAGCCACTCAGGAGGATCACGTTTTGAGACCAGCCTGGGCAGAAAAGCCTGCAAAACTCCACATCTCTAAAATGATAAGCAAGAAGTCACCCTGGAGGCATGAATCACGTGGTAGCTCACCAGCCCACCAGCCAAGCTGAGTGAGGGTGAGGTCTTGAGTTCAAACCCTGGTACTGTCAGAATAAATAAAGAAGTAAGAGTGGCGGAAAGCCTCCCTCTCCCTTGAAGTACATCATCCCAATGACTTAAAAACCTCTCCCTAGGCTCCGCCTCTTAAAATTTTTACCACTTTTCATTTTAGTGATACCAATCAGAAGACCAAACCTTTAATAGATCCAAACTCTACAGAGGCACACAGATCCACTTCAGCCAGGCACCAGGTGCCACACCTGTCATCCCAGCTATTCAGGGGGGCTGAGATCTGAGATCACAGTTCAAAGCCAGCCTGGGCAGGAAAGTCCATGAAACTCCTACCTCCAATGAACCTGCAACAACTTGGAAGTAGAGCTCACATGTTAGAGTACTAACTAGCCTTGAGCAGAAAAAAAAACTAAGGGACAGAGCCCAGGCCCGAGTTCAAGCCTCAGTACACACACACACACACACACACACACACACACACACACACACACACACACACTGCAGGTACACTGCAGAAATCCATCTAGATCTAGTGTCTAGATTTGTACATCCATACCTATGGCCTAAAATCTTAAGATTTCTTTTAAGATTGTTTAATTGTTATTCTAACGGTTATATACAGAGGGGTTATATAAGTCAGGTAATGAGTGCATTTCATTGTGGACACTGTCATCCCTTCTCTCACTGTCTACCAGTTTTTCCCTCTCATCCTACCCACAAGTTGTATGGTTCATTTTTTTTTTTTCTGTCAGTTGTGGAGCTTGAACACAGGGCTTGGGTGCTGTCCCTGAGCTCTTTTACTCAAGGCTGGTGCTCTAGCACTTTGAGTTGCAGCTCTACTTCTGGTTTTCTGGTGGTTAATTGGAGATAAGAGTCTCATGGACTTTCCTGTCCCCTCTGGCTTTGAACCATGATCCTCAGATTTCAGCCCCCTGAGTAGCACAGGCTAGAGCCAACAGAGACCAGGGCTATATAGCTCCTTTTCAACAGAACATTTATCTTTCCCTGTCTAAGCCTCAATTTCTGCATCTATAAAATGGGACTCAGAGAATCTGCCTGGCCTGTCTCTTAGACTAGAGAACAAAGAGAAAGGACGAATAAGGAAGAGTTTTGTATGCATCAACTATGTAGACTAAGAAGAAGAGCTCCAGCCCCCACCTCCACCCCAATCAAGGGGATCAGCAAGATGCTTCTCATCCTCCCTGGGTTTCTAGGCCCCTGGGCATGGCAAGGTCTCCTTCAGTCCACTGGACTGCCTTTGTCCTCCCATCTGCCTCAACCAGCACAAATTCCAGTGTGCGCTTGGCTTCTGGTTTTGTGCAGCTAAAATCAGCTTCAACAGCCATTCCCAGGCCAGCGCCCTACTCCTTGGGGAACTGGTCACTCCGAGGTGAGGCCACAGGTAGACCCTTACACAGCAGAGTGCTCCGTAGAGAGTCATCATGCTCCTTCACGTGTCCACGCCTGGCCGTGCCTGCATGTGCCAGCTTTCTAGTTCACAAGGAAGTCCTGCTTGCAGCTTGCTGAGCCTCTGCCTTCTGACTGCAACACTGTGCTGCTTCCAACACAGTCGATGGCAAACGTGGAGTGCAGTCAGACATCCTCCGTCGGTGGACAACCCCTCACCCCAGATCTGAAACCCTCCAATGTTTAAATTCCTGATAATCTTCTCATTCCACACACTGGAAAACTTTGGTCTATTCACGAAACTAAGGTGGCTGGATGCAGTCATAATGTGCCTGTGTGAAAATGGATCCAGGTAACTTGAGGGGATGGTGGGATTGGGAGAGATAGAGGAGAACAATGGGAAAGGGGACATTGATCAAGACACTTTTACTCACAAACTGACATGAGAAATTGAGGGTCCTTTTGTATAACGACTTGAAGATAGTATCTATTATAATTGTGATATATAATTACATAATATGTAATATATAATTTCATAATATATGTAAAATATAATTATATACTATATTATTATGTATTTTATAATATACTATATAAAACATAATATATTAAATATACTATATGCTATATAGTATACAATATAATTATAATTTATTATATAACATATTATTATATTATATATTATAATGTATTAATATAAGTATAATTTATTATATAATATATAATCATGTATACCTTATAATATAATATATTACTCTAATGTATATTATTTTATAATATATAATTAAATTATATATAACAATATATACTATATTTTAATATAATTATATATTATATAATTTTATATAATATATCATATATTATGTTATCTTATATATTTCATGATAAAAGTGTATAGTTTAAATAACATATCATATATAACATAAAATATGTGTAATTCAATGTATTTTAATTATATATTTCAACATATTACATATAATATACTATATATAATAATATATCTAATTACTTTCAGGCTATGTGCAGAAAGGATAGTCTATGAAGCATAAATGAAGTTGTGTTGGTTCTCATTCACCCGATATTGCCCTAGGAGTACAGAGTCTAATCTCCAAGGAAATGTCAGACTGAGAATCATTTCAGATAAGGGATATTCAACCTGTACCTCAGACTCTCAGGGACTGACCTTTGGTAAGTGTCTCCATTCCTCTCCCCCTCCCCCACCCACCATCCCTCTACAACAACTAACCAACTTGGGGAAGGGACTAGTGTTAATCTGAGCAGTTGCAATGGAAAATGGTAGATAGAGCTTGAGGCCTTCTGGGTGGAGGTGGGAAATGGATGTATTTGCTCATCTAACAGAAAGCCATAGGGTCCACCTCATTTCAAACATAACTGGATTGAGAAACCTCCAGAGGTGTTAGCGCAGAGATACTGTACTGGCAGTATACTGCAAGCTGGACATGGAGCAGAGGGAATACTCACAAAGTGCTGGTAGGAGATAAATTGGTACAGCCATTTTAGTCAAATGCTGAGCACATACATCCCCTATCTAAAAACTTTGAGTTTTTAGTTCTGAGCCAGATAGACTTGAAAGATTTGATCCACCAAAAGGTATAAAACTTAGTGCAGAGTTATGTGTTTTAGTAGCAAACCAAATTTAATCCAGATGTTCATTAACTGTAGACCAGATAGATAAAGTGGGGTACTGTCATACAAGCAAATACGATACAGCAATAAAAAAGGAAAACATTACTGAGATGAAACAAAAACATGGGTGAATCATAGCATAATCTACAGGTAAGAGGATCTGGAAACATTTAAAACATGCTTTGGATGAGTGACTTTATGTATATCAAGTTCAAAAACAAACCAGGCTTATTCTTGCAATTCTGGCTACTCCAGAGATGGGGATCCGAAGAGCAATTTGAAGCCAACCCAAGGCAGGAAAGCTCATGAGACTCTTATCTACAATCAACCAGCAGAAAGCTGGAAATGGAGCTATGGCTCAAGTGGTAGAGTGAAGGCTGGCGCTTTCAGCAAAAGTAGTGCTCAGGCTCTGAGTTCAAGCCCCAGTATATTCATATTCTCTCTCTCTCTCTCTCTCTCTCTCACACACACACACACACACACATACACACACACACACACTCACTCTAGTAGTCATCCTTAGGAGAGAGTGTTCCTCCTGCAAGGATCTACAGGAAACCTAGAGTTTTGAAGCATTCCCACTAGCTTGATTCACAGGTGTGTAATTATGTAAAACTGTATCAAGCTCCACAATTAACATTGCTGCCATTTCCTGCTGTAAAAGGGGAAAGCCACATTTCTCCCTCTTCTGATTCAACTTCACTCTGGGGTGGATGGCCCCTGGGTGGCTTCTGGCCAACATCCACTGGGGCACTAATGTCCAGGAAAGAGCTTTTTCTTCAAGAGCCCCAGGAAATTACTTTCCTTGGCTCAACTTCAGCCGACTCTAGCTCACTCCAGGCCACTCGGGAGTCAGGATTTGAATCAGGTGTTCTCCAAGCAGAAAGAGTAAAAGGGAAGGGGGAGTGTAGGATCACAGGCATACGCCACCAGTGAGAGTCTAGCTGCCTCTGATCATTTTTCTTTCCTATTTATACCCAGCCATCTTTGACATCATGCATACATCTATACTTTCCACGTATGTAAGCTGACAACCCCCCCCTTTTTTTTTCTTCCCTGGAGCCAATTTGCATTAAGTTGTTGTCACTTGCCTATGAAAAGGTCCCAATTGTGTTCAGAATTTCTGAATGCTAGTGATGAGAGGAGCTTGGATCTGCTCCAATAATTTTTTTTAAAAAAATGAAATTAAATAACTTGTACCCACTGAAACCTATCACATAGCGTACAACCCAAAGTAGTCCTTGGGTATACTGCTGTATGGGGTGTGGAGGTTCTATCTCTACCCTGCACACCTCCTCCATCCTTCTGGCTCACAGCCGTTTCCACTCTTTCGCTGCATTTCTGAGCTCTCTTCCTGTTCAATTAGGCGGCAAGAGAGGGGTCAATATAACACAGCCCACAGGCAAAAATCTGGCCGGCCACCTGTTTTGATATGGCTCCATAAGCTAAGAATGGCTTTTACATTTTTAAATGGTTAAAGGGTTTTTTGGTGTGTTTTTTTTTAAAGATTAATATTTTGTGGTGTGTAAAAAACTATATTAATTCACATTTTGGCGCCCATAAATAAAGTTTTATTGGAATACAGCCATGCTGGTTTGTTTATGTATTGTCTATGGTTGTTTTCACAGTGTAACAGCAAAGTTAAGTAGTGGCGACAGGCAATGTCTGGTCCACAGAGTCTACAATATTTACTATTTATTTCTTTGGAGGAAAAGTTTACTGACCCGCCTCCCCGTGCCTTCAATTGAAAGTATTTTATGATCTACCTTTGAGTCCCTAAATCATCAATGATGAAAAAGTACGAATTGATAGTTGCCTAAAACTTAAATAGCCAGGGTCTCAGGTTTTAGATGATATTTTTGGTTTGTTTTTGTGCCAATCCTAAGGCTTGAACTTAGAGCCTGGGTGCTATCCCTGAGCTTTGTACTCAAGGCCAGCACTTTACCACTTGAGCCACAGCTCCACTTCTGGCTTTTTGGTGGTTCACTGGGGATAAGAATCTCATAGACTTTCCTGCCCCAGGCTGGCTTTGAACTGGGGTCATCAGATTACACACAGATAATCATACAGATTATAGGCATGAGCTACCAGTGCCCCAGCAGTAGATGATTTTTTTGTTGTTTCAAAGTTTTTCCAAGAAGTCATTCTCAGCCAAAACCTATAGTATTCCTACAATAAGAGCTTTGCAAAATAGAAACAAAAATGAAATGTCCAATCACTGATCCTTTTCAATCAAACCCCCAAAGTAATGCAGGGAAGTGGGAGGTGTTTGTGAAACCTATCCAAGCCTTCTTCTTCCTATCTAAGCAGAATTGTGTATGCATCAAAGAACAGGAGCTATGTTTCACATTGCTATTCACACTCTTGTCCCCTCTCTCTGCAGAACTACTGTTAGACCCAGGGTCTGACTCATAGCACTTGTAGTTTTAGAGCTTGGAGACAAAAAGGAACAGATTTGATTAAAACATTAACAATGTTAAGGTTCAGCAAAGACCAATAAGGAAGATCCAGATCTCTCCTGAATCCACAAAAATAGTGGGTGAAAGAAAAGCAGTTGAAACCATATTTATAAACCACTTCTTTCAACCTTTCAGGATTAGTTACCTTCAAAAGGATGGATGTAAGCAACTCCATCTGAGCTCTGATAGCTTCCCTTCTTGTCTGAGCAATTTTCTCCAGTCTTTGTTTCTGCCATCAGGATAGGCTTTGTCCCAGTAAGTCTCACCTTGTTATTAGATATGATTGTCCAGTTTGGTGTTTGTCCTCATTGTAGGGATAAGATGTCTTTCTTTGTACGACTTAGAAGAAAGACCTGACTTGTGTTTCTTCTAAATTAAACCACTGACCAATTCTAAATTTCTTTTATTGGATCTCTCTCTCTCTCTCTCTCTCTCTCTCTCTCTCTCTCTCTCTCTCTCTCGTCAGCAGTGGGGCTTGAAACCAGGTCCTGGGTGCTATCCCTGAGCTCCTTTTATTCAAGGTTAGCACTCTACCACTTTGAGCCACAGCTCCACTTCCAGTTTTCTGGTGGTTCATTATAGATAAGAGTCACACAGACTTCGGTGCTCAGGCTGTCTTTGAACTTCACACCTCAGATCTCAGCCTCCTGAGTAGTTAGGATTACAGGTGTGATATACCAGTGCCTGTCTCTCTAACTCTTTTGAGTCTCACTAACTCTTTTGAGTCTCCCAGTGCTCTGAGCTACATGGTGCCCTTTCCTTATCTCCTTGGGTAGATGACCTTAAGTTGCCTCCTATTACCCACAGTCATTACAGGCTGGCTACTTCCAAGCTTCTGACCCAACTCTAGTGTCTCTTATCCATGCTATACCCTGATGGCTGAATGCTTCTGAGTATTGGTTAGGCATCACAGATTGGCCAAGTATGAACCCCAACTCTGTCTTTCCTTTCTTAAAACTTGATTTTGTTTTTTTTCTGCCGGGCACTGGTGGTTCACACCAGTAATCCTAGCTCTAGCTACTCAGGAGGCTAAGATTTAAAGATTGTGACTGGAAGCCAGTCTGGGCCAGAAAAGTCTGTAAGATTCTGATTGCCAAGTAACCAGAAATAAACCAGAAGGTGTATTGGAGGTATGGTTCAAATGAGTGTGCCATCCTTGAGTGAAACAGTGAAGGAGTAGTGCGTAGGCCTTGAGTTCAAGCTCAAGTATCAGCACAAGAAAGCAAAGAGAGAGAGAAAGAGAGGAAGAGTGGAAGGAAGAATTAAAAGGAAAGAAAACCTTATATTTTCTCTCTTCCCACTTCTAGCCAATAGCCCACAGGTTAGGTGATTTCATCTGAGCAAAAAGGAAGGACCAAGGTTCTGTGTTAGTTAGCTTTCCATCATGGTGACAAAAGACCTCAATGTACAAAGAAAGGTTTGTTTGAGGTCAGTTTCAGAAGATTTACTGTGGCAGTTGACTTTTTGCTTTTGGACTTAGGGTAAGGCAAAGCATTGTGGTGGTAGCATGTGACATAAGAAAACTGCTCACCTCATTGTGACCAGGAAGCAGAAAGAGAGAGAGAGAGAGAGAGAGAGAGAGAGAGAGAGAGAGAGAGAGAGAGAGAGAGAGAGAGCACTGGGATGGACCGGAATCCCAGTATTCTCATCAGGGGCACCCCCCAACTCTGCAATGATGGTTTTCACTAGGCTTCACTACCTCCCTGTACCTCCCTAGGCTGATGGCCAACCTTTAGCACAAGACTTTGGGGAACATTTCAATTCAAACCACAACAGGGGTTGAATGAAGTTCCTAGACTGAGTCTCCTAGTCAATTTCCTGTCATTATCTATATATGCTTCTACCAATAATTGGAATCTCTGAGAACTGAAAATTTAGGTCATGTCCCAAAGAAGCCACTCTAAACATAGTGACCATATAATGTGTCTTGATGAGTCACTCAACTTGCAGAATACAGATGGTCCCTGGGTGTTGAGAATGAAGACACTCACTGGACCATAAAAGAAGTAGAAATGAGGGCTGGGAATATGGCCTAGTGGCAAGAGTGCTTGCCTCGTATACATGAAGCCCTGGGTTCAATTTCCCAGCACTATATATATAGAAAAAAGGCCAGAAGTAGCGCTGTGGCTCAAGTGGCAGAGTGCCAGCCTTGAGCAAAAACAAGCCAGGGACAGTACTCAGGCCGAGTCCAAGGCCCAGGACTGGCAAAAAAAAAAAAAAATGGGAACTCAGAACTCAAGCCAAAGCAATTCACAAGGTCAGAACAGTATTAGTTCCACATGTGCCCTATTCTTACTGTATTTGGAAATAGGTAACTAGACAGACAGGTGATCCATAAACAGATCGCTGAGTTGTTTCCAATGCATCATTGTTTTTTATTGTGCTGAATATTTGTGTCTATTTTGGACTTTTTTTTTGTACTAGCATAAAAGAATGTCAGGGCCTGGGCCCTGTCCCTGACATTCTTTTGCTCAAGGTTCTCATTCTACCACTTGAGCCACAGCTTCACTTCTGGCTTTTTAGTAGTTGTTAGAGATAAGAGTTTCATGGACTTTCCTGCCTGGGCTGGCTTTGAACCACAATCCTCAGATCTCAGCCTCCTGAGTAGCGAGGATTACAAGTGTGAGCCACCTGGCTGGACACTTTTATTTCCAAAGCACTTGTTTGGGTGGCAGGGATATGCATTCAAGTTATCCCCATTTGCTTGAGAAACTTAAGAAGTGTCATGCGTGCTTCTCAGAGTGTTCATCACATTCTGCTCCCAGCATAGAAGTCCTCTCTGCCTGCTCTAGGCCAACATGAGATGCTGAGTGGAATAGTCAGAGTGTAAAGTACACAGGGCACCCAGCCTGGAAAGGAAGAAGCGAGCCACCTTCCTTTATAGATGGCAAGATCATCTACCTAGAACACCTGATGAAAGGAAAGCTAACATAACTAAGAAACAAGATTGGCAAAATTGCAGAATGTAGAAGTGATGTGAAAGAAAGAACTGGGTTTCTACTGGCACCAAAGAAACAACACCAACACCGTCTTTACCTGCATTCTAGTCCCCTTCCTCACCCACTCTTCTACTCCTCTCCCCTCCCCACCTCTTGCAAGGACCCATTTCCTGGTTCTTATTTGGTGGAGCTATGACTTTGTCCTTCTAAAGAATTATACAATTTGTGCTCTCCATAGGATCTACCATACTGCAGTTAATTCGTGTTTAATCACTTGCATACCACCCAGTGGGTTTGCTTGTAGATTTGTAGGCACATTCTAGCTCCACAAGTGAGGGGAATCCATATAACCTGTGTTCCTCTGGGTCTGGCTTACTTTACTTAAAACCACAGAACTGAGAAAACTAAGGGAAGGGGTGGCTGGAAGAGTGGGTGAAAATGTTGAAGGATGACAGATGAAGATGCATTGTATACATAATTTGCCTTGTTAATTGGCCAAAACAAATAGCTAGGCAGTGGTGGCTCATGTCTGTCACCCTAGCTACACAGGAGGCTGAGATCTGAGGATTTTGATCTGAAGCCAGCCTAGACAGGAAAGTCCACGAGACTCTTTCTCCAATTTACTACCCAAAAACCAGAAGTGGAGCTTTGTCTCAAAGTGGTAGAGTGCTAGCCTTGAGCACATAAGCTCAGAGACAGCGCCCAGGCCCTGAGTTCAAGCTACACAAATGATAAAAAATAAATAAAAATTCAATACATATCCTAAAAATGTTAAGAAAACTGAAGGGGTAGGGTGGGAGGAATGGATGAGAATGTTGAAAGGCATGACACTGAGCCAGAGGCACTGTATTCATAAACTGCTTTGTGGAGTAGCAACTCCTTTCTACAATGAATCAATGATAATAAAATATTCAAAACAACCAAAACTGATACACCTGTCTGTGGAGGAACTGGAACCTTCAGGCAAAATACTCAGCCACTTGGCCAAACAGCTCAGTAGTTTCTTGAAAATATTGACTGTCCTCACAACCTTGTGACCCACCCATTCCTCTTGGAATAGTCACGGGGAGAAAAATGGAGCACAGATCCATCCAAACATATGTGTGTGATTGTTCATAGAAGCTTTAATACATAAGAACCTCCAAGTGCAAACAACCCAGACACCCAACAGCAGGCAGATAGATAAAGACATGAGGGTACAGTCCATACCCTGGAAGTTCCTCACACATAAATAAAAATTAGTAATTTAAATATGCAACACCATGAATGGATTTCAGAGTAATTATGCTGAGGGAAAGAAGCCATACGCAAAGGACATATTGTATGATCCTGTTTACACCAAAGTTTAAAAAATGAAATTTCATCTTTCTTGACAGAAACTAGACCCCATGCCTGTCTAGAGACAAGGAGAGTCTGGAAGATTGGGGTGGGGTAGGGTGTGGAAAGGGATCACCAAGAAACAACTTTTGAAGCTGAAGATATATTCTTTTATTGGTTGTGATGATGCTCTTACATATCAAAAATTGGTCTAAGGGCTGGGAATATGGCCTAGTGGCAAGAGTGCTTGCCTCGTTTACATGAGGCCCTGGGTTTGATTCCTCAGCACCACATATACAGAAAATGGCCAGAAGTGGCGCTGTGGCTCAAGTGGCAGAGTGCTAGCCTTGAGCAAAAAGAAGCCAGGGACAGTGCTCAGGCCCTGAGTTCACGGCCTAGGACTGGCAAAAAAAAAAAAATTGGTCTAATAAAACACCCCACTTTACATATGTATACTTATTAGTCAATTATCACTGCATGAAGTTTTATAGTAAGTCACGAGGAGTCTGTCCAATGTGGTTAAGACTACCCTAACTTTGGGGAAGGAAGGGAGGTTTGTAGAGTGGATGCTAGCATGTATAGAGGTCAGGTGTCAGGAAAGGTGTGTCCGGTAAAGGGTTGTGTTTTACAAAGGCCATATTGGGCCACCTGCTAAAAGGGCTGTGTTTTCCCCTACTGGATTCCTTCACCCAGCCATTGGTGCACCCTCACAGACAGGCCAGAGGGGTCTTACCCCTACCTTTATTTGAAGTATCACTATCCATCCCCTCAACTTAAAAGTCCCCATTCAATAACTAACCAGAGAAGGGTGGCAAATGCCAGAGCCCTTGCTGGAAGGTGAGATGGTTCTGAAGTGCCACTCGGTCTCCAGAACTCCCAGCTTGGCCAGCTGATTTCCTCCCTAGTCTTCGTTGCTTCATGCACAACTTCACAAACTACCCAAGGTCATTGATAGGACGTTGACTCAAGAGCACTGAACACATAGCATCTGGGAAGCCAAGCTAAGACTCCAACACCCTCCCTCATGTGTGTGGCACATGTGCACCAGAATTGGGGCTTGAACTAAGGGCCTGGGTCCCTTAGCTTTCTCACTCAAGGCTAGAGGTGGTCTACCACTTGAGCCATACCTCAACTTCTGGCTTTGGGGTAGTTAACTAGAGCTAAGAGTCTCTCAGATGTGCTTGCCTGGACTGGCTTTGAACTGTGATCCTCAGATCTCAGCCTCCTGAACTGCTAGGATGACAGGTGTGAATCACCAGGCCCTGGCTTCCACCCCCCTCTTTATAATGGTGGTCTTAGTAATTTTTGCCATCAGTCATCCCATGTGGTTCTCACCAAGAAGGCCCCACTACCTCCCTTCCCCAAGCCTGCCTTAAAACACTAGGGTGTCTAGGGCCCAGGACTTGGCTCACTGTAAGATTTTTTTTTTTCACAATTGCTTCTTAAAAAAAAACCCACATTCTCAATAGCTTTAATTTAATCAAAACATTCTTGACTGAGATCATTAAAGCCTCTGAGAGAGGCATTTAATTCTAAATTCCACAGAGTAGCAGTTGAGTAACTGGAAAAAAAATCAACTTTATGTCATAATAGTTTGTTAGAATGTTTGTTTACTCTTCATCTGAGACATGCTAATTAAAACAAGAGGCCTTCACAAGCAATCCAGTTAGCAAGTAGGATAGGTTAATAGATAAGAATCTGGTTGGTAATTACCAAGGAACCCATATCCTTACCCTTGTATGCTCTGGGTTTCTGGGTACAAGTGTCGAACCCCCCATTGGGCCATAGCTATTTCTTGAGATTACACAGGATACATTTCTTTTTCTGCCTCCTCCCTCATCAACGAGAATCATGAATATCTCTGAGAAACATTTATCTTTGTTGGCTCTCATCTGTCACCGGATCTTGAATTCATCTCAAAGGGAAATGATTAAGGACCCTTATGAATCTCTATTTCTGTTTTCCCACAGACTTGGCTGGAAAGATGGCCCTTGGTTGCTCACTAGTCCTGGCTCCTGGCTCAGGAAGATGAGCTACTCTAGAAGGTCTCTGCGAATACCTGGCCTTTGGTTAGTTCCAGAAGACCCCAGCAGCCATCCTCTTCTCCTGTAGGCTCAAGTTTTGACAGTCAAGGGGGTCTAGCTGTTGACTGAGAGCTCAGAAATGCTCTCAAATATCGGCATCGGAAAGCCTGAGATACATTTGTCCAAGCGCAGACAGCAGACCCCTGTGGGAGAATAACTCCGCCCCACAATGCAAATCTCTACCCCCATCTGGCAGTGTCTGCCTCCATGCAGTCCCACACATTCACAAGCAATTTTCTCTCTGCTTCCCTTCTTCACCTGGCCCAGGCCAATTACCCTATATCCTGCTTAATTCTGCACAGCACCTTTCCCTCCTGCCCTTCTTCCCTTCCTTCAGAGTCCTGAGTGGGTTTTGCACACCTGTCTTCACCCGCAGCCCAGACAGCGCTGTCCTTCCTCCATGGCTCATAGCCATGGTTCCTCATCTTCTGACTGACTCAAAGACTGAAGAATGGGAAGAAATTCCAGAGACATTATTTTTTTAAGTACATATTTATCACTTAGCTTTTTCCTCTCAAGGCTGGCGCTCTACCACTTGAGCCACAGCTCCACTTCTAGAGTTTGGGTGGTTAATTAGAGAGAAGAATCTAATAGACTTTGAACTGTGATTCTCAGATCTCAGCCTCAGGAACAACTATGATTACAAGCATAATTTTTAAAGGAAGAAAATCAAAGCAGAAAATGATTGAAGCATGGCTATTTTGCTAGCTGGAAAGCCTAATCCAAGATCACATTGCTACTTTTAATGTGAAGTCTTAATTAAGATACAAGTAATTGAGGTCTGATTCCCACCTTATTACACATCTTTGTAGCCCCCTGAATTCTGTGGGTTTTTTAAATTGAATGTGGACATTCGGCTTTCTTCTATATACTAAAATACTAATATAGGGGAAATATTGTTATGAAACCATGCTTGCATTTAATGCAAATGTGAACAATAATAATACACAAGGCTCTGATTTTAAAAAAACAAACACATAAAAATGTCAGCCCCTGGGTGTGTTGGCTCACACTTGTAATCGCAGCTACTCTGGAGAGGGAGATCAGGAAGACTGTGGTTTGATACCGGAGCAGGCAGAAAGTTAGTGAGACCTTCATCTCAACAAATAAACTGGGCATGCTGGTATGCTTTCACAATCCCAGATACACCAGAGGCATAGGTAAGGAGGATCATAGTCTGAGCAAAAAGTACAAGATCCTATCTGAAAAACAACTCACGTGAAAAGGACCACAGGACAGGCTCGGGCGATACCCTGCCTATACAGTAAACTCAAGGCTGAGTTCAAACTTCAGAACCACAAAAATGCACACACACACACACACACAATCTGACTTGATGGGAAATTTGAAAATGTGAATTCTCATGCATGGTGGCACATATCTATAATCCCAGCCGTCACGAGGCAGAAGCAGGAAGGTTACAAATTTGAGGCTGGCCCAGACAAAGTCAAGGAGACCCTGTCTCAAAAAAAAAAAAAAGGAAGAGAGAGAGAAGAGACAGAAAGAAGACAGATACAGATAGAGCAGAGACAGAAAGATAAACCAACAAAGAGAAAAATGATGTAAACACCAGGATATCAAAAATCATATCATCGTGAACACATGGGTCTTAAGTCAGGAGTCTTTTGCTACATGAGGTGTCTGAGGCCTTATTCTCTGAAGTTTCTGGGGCCCTGAAATTTCTGGAAGGACAGAAAATGACATCATTTGAACTTTCTGTCTCCCACAAGTCTGGCATAAAAAGGACAAGTGTTTGGAAGTTGCTCTACAGGGAAGAAATATATAAATGAGTGTTCTTGAAAGGCCTGCAACTTCCTAGCCCCCCCGCTGGCCCTGGGCCAAAGACTGGAACCCTCCCACCAGACACACCAGACCATCTTGGGACCCTCATCTCCTGTCCTGGAGGAGCTGGCTCTGAAAGGTGGCCTGCCTCAAGGTAGCAAGATGGGCGAGGCTGGAAGGTCTGGAGGTTGGCTTGCTTAGAGGAAGACAAGATGGAAGTGTACACTGCCAAAATCACTGACAGAGGGATCATAAAGCTAGAACAGAAGTCCAGCGCCAAGCAGGCTGAGCGTCCAAGCATTTCTATCGAGGAGCCACTGATGCGGTGAGAACAGCCACAGTGCATGTCTGCTGCTGGTCTTGAAACCATCTTGGACTCACGGTGGACACCAACTCCCTCTGGCACTCACTCCCCTTTTGAACTTCCGGTTCTGTTCCAGGTACTTCCCAGACAGCCCATTTGATTTCCTGTTCATCACCTGTTTCCTAGTCAGGAGGGAGGCTGGGGCTCTGAAAGGTGAGGGCTCATTCCTGTGGCTGTTCTGTACGAGGGAGAGCTGGGTTGGGGAACTATTGAACTCTAGATTTCTCTTGCTGTTCTCTCCCAGCTTTGGTGTGTGTTGTGTGCGGCCATCTTCATCTCCCCGGGTGTTACATCTTCACTAGATCTCCAGGTAGCTTGGTCTGGGGTGAGGTTTGGCCTCCCCGAGCTTTGCTTCCTCCTCACTGGAGGCTGCAGCAGGCACCATCCCCACCCATGTCTCGGACCTCCAAGGCCAGGATGAGGCTTTTGACAGCTCACCAGGTACCACCTGGCCCTCACCCACCAGGGTTCATTGTTCTGAAAAGGAAGTTTCTGTAGCATTGTTCACTCCATTGCCTGTGGCGATCGTTCTGCTTTGCCTTCCTCCTTTCTCAGTTGAATTCAATTCTCTCCTCCCCAGCTCACGCAGTCCTGCTGACTGCAGGGCCTTCTCTGGTCTTCCTTCCATCCTTTTCTGGTCGCTCCTATTGGTATTTGGCAGTCTCCAGAAATGAGATCAATACAAATTATATCAACAAGAAAGGCGGATTTGGAAGTCTTCCACAGGAACTGTGAGAGCAGAAGGCATAGGAGACCCAGATTTTATTTTATTAATACAAATGAATTCCAACTTATAAAAACATGACGAATGCCAAAGCGAGTCTATCTTTGTGCTGGATGATGAACCATCAGTTTGTATCCTGTTTCTTGTAGTACTGGGGCATTGAACTCAGGGACTCGTGCTTGCCCGTTGCCCAACAGGAGCTCTACTGCTTGAGCCATACCTCCAATTGACTGTGCTCGGTTTCTGAGAGCATGAGCACTGTACATCTTTCTACTCAGGAATCTGAATCTACCTGGCTGCACACAATTCATCGAAAACTCTATATGGCCAACTTGATTTCCCCATAGAAGAGGAGAAACTTCTGCCCCCTTTCCTGGCACGAGAAAGTTATAGCTGACCGCATTTTGTTCCTTGACCCTCCAACCGTCAAGAATCTCACAGCCCAAACTGAGCTATATCATAGAAATTATTTCCAAACTTAATTTTTTCTTTCATTCCCTTTTATTTATTTATTGGTCAGGACCAACAAGTAAGCAGCTAAGCAAGCATTTACCATTTGACCCACTCCCCTGGTCCTGTTATTTGGCATTGTTATTTTTGCAATAGTGTTTTTTGCTTTATGCCTGAGCCAGTCTAGGCTTCAGTTCTCTCATTTGTACTTCTCATAGTCACTGGCAGGACAGGTGTATATCAACATATCCAGCCCTTGATTGAGAGGGGGGGGTTTCTCATGAACTGTTTCTGCCCAGATTGGCTTCATACCTCCATTGCCTAGCTTCTGCCTCTCTTTGAGCCACAAACATTCATTTGTTCCTTTATTTTTTTTCCTTTTATGTTTTCATTGTGTTTCTAGCAGTGGCAAATTGTCCCAAAAGTTTCATGAAACAGATAGGGAAGAATTTTTAAAAAAGGTTGAACGAAGCAGGGCCTGGAATGGATGACCTCAAACTCCAGGAGGTCAGGGAACATTTCTTGTCCTATCATTTTGCTTGATCCTTTCCTAGGCCCAATCTTGGCAATCAGATTTCTCAGGATTTGTTGGTTGTTAGTTACAGAGAGCATCTGTGGTTGGTATCATCAAAGAGAAAAACAATTGGAGGAGATACAGTAACTCAAAAGAAGGGGAAAATGGGAAGTGAAGAGCCAGTTTAGGGGAGAGAAGTGGAGGACATGGCTGGCTTGGCCAGAATCTGACTGGTGTCACAATCTACAATTAATGTGTTCCTGTTCCTAACGCCTGCTGGTCAAGACTCACATTCAGAGAGGTCCTTATGACTCGGGTAACGTTTCCTCTTTGTCAGTCTTGCCAAAACCCTAGCAACAAGAACAATAACAAAAAAAAAAAAAGTTGTAAATGCCCCAGAGGAAAATCTGGGTGAAAGTCATGGAACGGATAGATGTCCTAAATGGATCTCCTTGAAGCATAGTGAACTAGGCTAGGCCTGGTAAAGTTGGCTAATCTAGCATGGAAGAATTTATCCATTTCTTGGTTTCTCAGGCATCTCATGAGACCCACTATAGCTGATAACTCATGGCCCTTCCTGATGGACATAAGGAGTTGGAGGAAGGAGGTGACAGAGGTCACTAGGGACTTCGTTCCGACTCCAGGATAAGATCTGTGGCTGCACTATTCTAAATGCACCCCATCTCGCCAGCCCTGAGTGGCATAGATTCAGCTACTTCTCCAATTGGGCTTCATCTTCAATACCATGGCAACCATAAGTACTTCCCCTTCTTAAACACCCTTCTCTGTCTGGCCTCCTCAGACTTGACCTCCTTTGGGCATGCCTTTGTGTCTTCCCTTGGTGTTTAGTGCAGGCAAGGCTCAGAGCTGGGAAGCACTGGCCATACAAGGATGGCTTAAGAACTTGATTTAGGAAACTTTAAAGCCTGATTGAATCTTTAACCCCTTCAGTTGTCCTATTTTATACCATCTGATCACCCCTCTTGATCTTCAGTGATTGTGCTGTGTATATAAAGATACTTAATAAACACTGCCTTCACCAAACACTGGTGATTCATGCCTGTAAGCCCCACCTAGCTACTCAAGAGGCTGAGATCTGAATATTGTGGCTAGTAGCCACCTAGGGTAGGAAAACCTGTGTGACCCTTATCTCCAATTAACTATTTCAAAAATACTGGAAATGGAGCTGTGGTTCAAGTGGTAGAGTGTCAGTCTTAAGCTAAAAACCTCAGGGACAGCACCCAGGCCTGAGTTCAAGCCTCAGGACTGGCACATGAAAGAAAGGGAAGGAAGGAAGGAAGGAAGGAAGTTAGTTTAAGGGGATATGTTGGTGGCCTGGAAGACATAATTGGAGTTCTTAGATGGTGATTGTGGTAGGTTTGGTTGTAATGAATAGAGCAGCAATAGTTGAGCTTTTCAGGCCAGCAGTGTTTGGTAAATCAAGAATAAGTTTTCTGCTGGGCGCTGGTGTCTCAGACCTGTCACCCTAGCTACTCAGGAGGCTGAGATCCAAGATCACAGTTCAAAGCCAACCCGGTCAGGAAAGTCTTCGAGACTCATCTCCAATTAACCACCTGAAAACCAGAAGTGGTGCTATGACTCAAAGTGGTATAGTGCTAGACTTGAGCAAAAAAAGCTCAAGGCCCTGAGTTCAAGCCCCATGACTGACCAAAAAAAGAACAAGTTTTTTGCCAGTCTTAACCACTGGCTTGCCATGCTGTTGTTGTTGGGTTTTTTTTTTTCCTTTGCATGTAGCTCATTTGCATATGACACATTTGCATACGCTCTCCCCGGGTGCAATGGGTGTGTCTGACCACTTCCTTGGGCCAAAGCCACATATGGGGGCTGCAGCTGGTCCCAGGCTCTAAGCCAATATGTTGTATCCAGATTCCAAATGCAGATCCTCAAGCAGCTCTGTGGATGGGAATTTTATTCTCCAGAAAGTTTCCTCATCCATTTTAGCTACGGTATGGACTTGGGACCAGTGCCACCCTATAGCAGCCCCATGTGGCAGTTATTAAACTTCCTCAAGATACTCTCAGTCTCTCTCTCTGAGCCCCCTTATCTCCCTGTTTCTTACCCTTGGGTTTTTTGTTTTTTGGGGGGTTTTTTGTCCACCTCTAATAGCTGCAAAAAGCTCCTGGCACTCTGAAAAACAAGCCTCCCTCCCTCCACAGAAGGTTCTGGAATCCTCTCCTCTCTTTAGAGCAAATTCCATAATCAACTAGATTGAGTGATGTGAGTAGAAGACCAAGGCTGATACTAACTATAATTCATACTCCCTGGGCCTGCAGCCCTCTTAATAAAGTCAGGATGTCAGACAGCCCAGCCGAGAGCTAACATACCTGCTTGAACTCATCTTGTGCCAATGGAACACATCAGAAAAAAAAAAAAAAGCCACACAACTGTCTAATGCAAATGGGTTCTTTCCAGCCAAATGAAGAATGATCGCCTATATATGGCCCTAGGAGTATGTTAAAAGTTAATGCGTAATAATGCACTGAGCTACTCTCTTTTTGGTATTCAGGAAATAATGTCCATGTAAATACACGTAGTGACAAGCTTTTAGACCTTGCCTGGCTCACCCAGAGCTAGAACAGAGTGGAATTCAATTCAGGTCCAGGGAGGTACGGCTTCAGAGGGTACCTCCCCCGGGGTGTTAACGCACCCCCCCCCCCATGTCAGAATATAAAAAATGTTTAAGCTATCTCAGTATGGAATTAAGGATCCAGAAGCTCACGCCTGTGAGCTTATAGAAGACTGAGATCTGATGATTATGGTTTGAAGTCAGACCAGGGAAAGGAAAGTCTGAGAGCCTCTTACCACCAATCAACAAGCCAAAATAAAAACAAAACAAAAAACAAAAAAATGGAAGTGGAAGTGTAGCTCAAGGGGTGGAGCACCAGCCTGGAGTGAAAAAAAACAAGCAAGAGTGTGAAGCCTTGAGTTCAAGCCCCAGTACTGACATTTTAAAAAAATGTGAGCTGAGCATTGGTGGCTCATACCTGTAATCCTTAGCTACTCAAGCGACTGAGATTTGAGGATCACAGTTCAAAGCCAGCCAGGGCAGGAAAGTCCACAACACTCTTAACTCCCATGAACCACCTGAAAACTAAAGTGGAGCTGTGGCTCATAGTGGCAGCTAAAGAGCTCAAAGACAGTGCCCAAGTCCTGAGTTCAAGCCCCAGGACCAACAAGAAAAAGAGTGGCATTTGTTTGCTTTTTAATGAAAGTATAAATCTCTAAGTGTCCCTGTTTAATCCAAACCCGCATTGGGGCACCAGGAAACACACACCTTATTTTCTAATTTTAAAAATTAAGGGATTTCACTGGGAAAACAGCCCTTGAATTGCTATTTTCCTGGTTCAAATATGTATTTTAGCCCTCTGAGAAGCTTTTTTTTTTCTTTTTACACACACAAAGCCAGCAGCTCCAGCATGCACAATGGCTTAATCGTATATTGTTCTTCCTTTACAAATCATACGACATAAAAAGAAAAATAAGTAACATTGTAAAGACAGTAATGAGAACTGTTGAGCTAAAGTGCCTCTTAAAGAAATCCTAATAAATTCCAGAATTTCTAGTCTTCTGGCAAGCCTTCCATTTAGAACAAAAAAAAAAAAAAAAAAGGAAAAAAATCAGTGATCAATGGTTTCCAGGAGCCAGCATTAGGCTTGCATGCCTTCAGAGCAGAGAAAATTCATAGACGAAAGATGACATTTAAGGAGGGGGGGAGGATTAAAAAAAAAAAAAGCTGACATTGAGTCCATCACTGTCATTCCTTCTGCCATAAAGCAGGTTCAAATATTAAAACATTTTTCATCTGTGTTGCGTTATTGGCACCAGAAATTGTTTTCTCTCTGTCTGGTGCTCACTTGAACTGTAGCAGAGCTCCCTGGAGAGTTCAGATTGTTACCAAGCCCTCATAACATATTGGCAGTTGACGCCGTGGAGTTCCTTACACTTGCCACTCACAAAAAGCCCCCACATCCCTGCCCCCCTGCCCCCCAAGCCCACAGGCCCAAACCTTGTGGCTTGCTGCACAGGGTCTCTGGTAGCTCAGCTTTGCAAATTCATGTCTGCCCTGCTGATCACAGGCTCTAGAGTTATATCCACTGTGTACTTGTAACTCTTTGTCCATCTTGGCCCCTGCCTGGTGCCTCAGCTACCCTTGGCAGAGCTTTAGGAAGCTGTAATCCTACAAAAACACTACTGCCACCACCACCATCACCCCCAGCTCCCCAACACAGCAGACCTGTGGACTGCAAAACTTTGATTGAAAGATTGAGGAGTCGTGAAGCTGATTTTTGTTGCTGGATTGGTCATGGAACTGGAATTCCGGGCCTGAGCACTGTCCTTGCACTCTTTTTGCTCAAGGTTAATAGCTCTGCCACTTTGAGCCACAGCACCATTTCCTGTTTTCTGGTGGCTAATTGGAGATAAGAGTTTGCTGGACTTTCCGGCCAAGACTGGCTTTGAACCATGATCCTCAGATCTCAACTTCCTGAGAAGCTAGGATGACAGGTGTGAGCCACCAGCCCCGGCTACATAAGATGTTTTGCCTTAAACACACACACACACACACACACACACACACACACACACAAAACTGGCTACTCAGGGCTTGACCACGTGTAGGGCTTTGTGTTAAAGAGTCAAGATGGCTAGCTAGGCCACAAGTGTGATGGAGAATTGAGCTGTGCTTGGAAAGAGAACTTGTGTGAGGGCCCCTGGGGTGTGTGCATCCCACAATGCCCTCCATCATTGCTAGTCCCTCACCCTAAACTCAGCAGCTTTCTGAACATGTGAGCTATGGGGCTAGTGGGGGTGCAGGAGGAGCCTCAGATTCCTGGGTGCCTCACAAGCAACAAGCACTGCTGGCCTTTGTGTTCACCTTAGCCAGCCAGAGTGGGGTGCAGGGTGGGGGGGGAGAAGTGGGGGGGGGGCAGGTTGACCTCTTCAGGAATCACAGCCATTGCAGCACCCAGGGCCAAGCTGCTTCCCAACACTAAATCAAATTACCTTCAGAAGAAAAGGTGATCTTTAAGGTGAGATCCAGTGTATGCCTTTCTATGCAGATGTGCAATGGATTTTAGAAGAGAAAGAGAGAGCACGCCTGTGTGGATGGTTCATGCCTATAACTCTGGCTACTCGGAGATCCAGAGGATCCCAGTCCAAAGCCAGCCCAGAAAGAAATGTCTGCAAGACTCCATCTGTAAAATAACCAGCAAAAAAGCCAGGCTGGAGGTGTGACTCAAGTGGCATAGGAAAGAACAAAACAGAGGGGGGGAGAGAGAGAGAGAGAGAGAGAGAGAGAGAGAGAGAGAGAGAGAGAGAGAGAGAGAAGGAAGGGAAGAATAGGGGTCGGCTGGAACTGTAACTCCAGAGTCTACAGATCCCTCTTTGCAGAACACTACTGACAGGGTGGCCAGAGGGAAGGAAAGGTGCTTCTCCTCCTCCCAGACAACACTAAGAATTCAGCCAGCCATGTTGGGGCACAAGGGGACCTCCCCACACCGGCCCCAAGCTATGAGAGCTGGTGGGACATAGACAGGAGGGGATGAAGGAAGGAGGCTGGTAGGAGGGAGGCTGGTGGAAGGGAGGCCAATTGAGAGGAAGGCTGGCACCTCATTCTTGCCAAGGGCCCACCCAAGCAGGTTCTGGCTCTGGCCGTACTGTGTTTAATAACAGATTTCTATCCCCCTTACCCCCATCAGAGAAGCGGCAACTAGAGAAAGACAGGCAGGGGTTGGGTTTTGGATTCAGGCAAGAGGCGGGTGGATTATCCGGGTATTTAGAACAGAGAAGGGCAGAAACTAAGCAGGAGATGAGAGGACCACACAGGGAGCCTGGAGCACAGAGACGCCACAGCCATCTGCCAGGGCTTCACATACAGCTCAGGAAACTGACAGACGCCGCTTTTTTTTTTTCTTTTTGCAAGGCCCAGGCCCATCAGATGAGTCAATCAATCAAAAAAAGATTCTTATGAAACTTAATCATAGAGGGTCGTGTTAGGGAGTGAGGAACAGATTAAATTACCACGGTATTAGATTCGGGAAATGATTTCTGTCAAAACCATCTTTACTGCAATTATAATATGTTAATTATGTATTTCATTAAGTAAGTGGATTAGAGTCTGCTCAGATGAAATCATGTGGCGGCTTTGAATCATTTTGCCCAGCGCGGTGGGGAGAAACTCCTGTGAATGGAGCTTGGTTAATTAGGAAAATTTTCACAGGCTAGGTCAGATTGGTTTTATGTTTGTTTGTTTGTTTGTTATTTGTCTTTTCTTTTTTAGTGCCAGTCCTGGGACTTGAACTCAGTGCTTGAGCTCTGTCCCTGAGCTTTCATGTCCAAGGTTAGTGCTCTACCACTTGAGCCACAGCTCTACTTCTGGGCTTTTCGGTGATTACTGGGGATGAGAGTCTTATGGACTTTCTTTACCCTGGACTGGCTTTGAATCTGGATCCTCCAGATCTCAGCCTCCAGAGTAGCTAGGATTACAAATGTGAGCCACCAGTGCCCAGATTTTTTTTAACTTTCTATTGTGCCCTTAAGTGAAAAAGCACAAGGATGCAGATAACTGAAAGAAAAACTCAGTGAGACAGGCATGCGGAGAGGCAGGAAACAAAAGGAGCAGGAAGGGAAAGAGATAGGGAGGGGAAAGGAAGGAAGCAAAGGAGGAAGGAAGGAACGAACGAAGGAACGAAGGAAGGAAGGAAGGAACGAAGGAAGGAAGGAACAAAGGAACGAAGGAACCAGGTAACTTGAGGTAACTTCCTCCCTCCCTTCCACCCTCCCTTCCTTCCTTCCTGTCTTCCTTCCTTCCTTCCTTCCTTCCTTCCTTCCTTCCTTCCTTCCTTCCCTGCTTCCCCCCTTCCTCTTGCCAGTACCAAGACTTGAACTCAGGGCCTAGCACTCTTGCTCGGTTTTCTTCCTCATGGCTGTTGCTCTATAACTTGAGCCACACCTCCAGTCTAGCTAGACCCTCTCCTTGTCCCCACTCAACTCCACAATCAAGCGACCAAGGGACTTCCCATCTTTGGTGTACTCCAAGGAAACAGAGGCTAGTAAAGGGTATTCACCTCACCCCCATGTGGCCCTGCTGTCCCTCCTGTATGGAAGCCTTTCCAGGTGAGTGTATAAACAAAGAGAAATAAGAATTTGTAATGATTTTCCAAAATGAGAAGATATCAGGGCAGTTAAAGTCACTGAACGACAAGCTGGCTGTAGAGGCTCATGCCTGTAAGATCAGCTACTCTGGAGACTGAGGTCTAAGGCTGCTGGCTCAAAGACAGCCTGTGTGGACACATCTGAGGGGCTCTTATCTCCACTTAATCAATAAGAAGCCCAGAAGTAGATATGTGGCTCAAGGAGTAGAATACCAGCCTCGAACAATAAAGCCAAGGAAGAATGCAAGCCCCAGTACTGGCACCAAAACAATGAACTAAAATCTTGATAACTGAGTGTTCAGTTATCAGTAATAATCAGGAGAAAGTTGAAGAAAGAGAACGAAGAAGGTGGCTGGCTACAGCCTGTGTAGAGTACAAGGCCAGCAAGTGACAGAGGTAAAGCTTGGCTGATTTCATGAAAACCCCATCAGGCTCTCTAGAGAGATATTAATTTCCTCATTATTCTTCTGATTGGCTTTATTTCCCCTGAAGAATGTTGCATGATCCTAATGCAGCTGGCAAGCCTCTAACAATATCCCTTTTAGGAAGGAAGGGCAGAAGGAAGGAAGGAAGGAAGGAAGGAAGGAAGGAAGGAAGGAAAGAAGGAAAGAAGGAAAGAAGGAAGGAAAGGAGAAAATACCTCTTTAATCAAAACAATAAGGCAACTAATACAAGACACCTTCCCCCTTAGGGATGGGGGGGTCTATACCCCAAGTCTTTTTTTTTTTCCTGGTCTAGTGTTCATTTTCAACCCACCCCTTCTCCCCACAAAATGATTAAATAAATGGCTCCAATGTTGAGTAAGCAAAAAGGTTGGGGGAGGAGCTTATTTGCATATGGCAGGAGAGGAAGACAAAGGCTCAGGCTTGTACCCCTACATGCTTTGCATGGAAGCCAAAGCTTCACCTGATTGGACAAGCAGGAAACATCCCCCCCACCCCCCACCCCAGAATTCTTCCCAGCCTGGGAGAACTGGGAGAATTCTGCTCCATCTTACATGCAGCCCAGGCTCTGCTTCCCATCTTAACAGGATAGGAAGTACAAAATACACTTGGGAAATCCAGGCTGAGACTGGCATCCTCCATGGTCTGGAGCTTGTAATAACTGTTAATTAAGTGCTTTTTTTTCTCCTCCATTATTCTTTAGCAAAGAGGGAAGATTTAATGATGTCAGTTCACAATGGAGGATAATTTCAAGTGGTGACAATTGTTTAATTACTCCCCCACACACATACACAAAAGTTAACTTCATAACTTATTTCTTCGTCAGAACAAGTGCATTTACAATATTTTGAACTGTGCATACAATTAGCACTTAGATGCTTTCCCTTCATGGCTTTGTAGAGACAAAGAGTCAATTCTCTCTGGTAAATTTCTCACTAGAGGACAGTTTCTCAGATTGAGATTTCTACCTGATAAAGAAAAAGAAAAGGAAAAAAGTCCCACTGTTGAGTTTTGGGAGGAAATTTTCCCAAGATAGGACTTGTGGCTGCAAGCTCCCGTCCATGTCTCCCTATTCTAGTAGAAAACACTCCCCTGAGCACAAGCTTGTGTACATATGCATACATGTGAACATATGTGCATGGGTGAATTTGTGTTTTGTGTTCGTGTGTGTGTGTGTGTGTGTGTGTGTGTGTGTTCCATATTGCTTCCCAGGTGACCAACCCAATGGCTTTCAAACTCTAAGAACCTCTGCCTCCTTAGTGACAGCACTGATAATCATTCAGACTCTATTGCACTTGATATGCAACAAGAATTTCCTCATGAAAGCCAGACACTGGTAGCTCATGCTTACAATCCTTAGCTTAGGAGGCAGGGATCTGGAGGATCACAATTTGAAGCACAAGTCCCTAACTTTAAACGCTAAGACTGGTGAAAGGAAGGGAAGAAGAAAGGGAGGAAGGAAGGGAGAGAGGGAGGGAGGGAGGGAGAGGAAGGGAGGAAGGGGAGGGTAGAAGGAAAGGAAGGGATGGGAAGGGAAGGGAAGGGAAGAGAGAAGAGAAGAGAAGAGAAGAGAAGAGAAGAGAAGAGAAGAGAAGAGAAGAGAAGAGAAGAATTATAAACTAATACTCAGTCTCCAAACACTTGGCATTTTCCTGAGTAGGTAGGGTCTTCCACATTTTAGTGCCCTCAATATAAACAGAAAGAACTATTCAGACATGGTAGGATGCCACTTAGACAGCTGGTCAAGACAGAGCAAGAGCTGGTATTGAACAGCCACTCAGGGCATCTATTTAAAGAGAATAATCTTTGACCCCTGGATCATTAGCCACTTGTAGAAGTCCTGCCATCTTTGTGGAAGATGCCCATCTCTTCTGGTGATCGCCCATTGGAAAATGATGTTATTATGGTCCAGGAAATCAATCTCCTACATTGCAAAATCCTTGTCCAGGTCATCATTGTCAAAGCAAAGTGGTATATAGATTTCTTTTCTCTCTATTTTCCTTTCCTTTAATGAAAGTGCAATGTGTTTGGGGAATTAAGCTTAGCAGTGGGAAGGGTATAAAATGGAAGTCCACATTTTGACTAGTGTCCTGGCCTATCACAGGGCAGCCCCATGGCTCTGTCCCTTCTGTGGAACTGAGCTCTCACTGAGAGAGGAGCCAGGGGCCCACAGAGGAAAGCTGAGAACAAGGGTGTAAGACTGAAAGACACCTCTGCTAACCCCCCTGTGACCAAGTTTCATGGAGTGGCTACAGACACAAGGGTTAATAGCCACTTTTCCTGCCCAGGAGCCAGGGGTCATTTGGTAGAACCAGTCCATAAAACAGCAGGCTCTAAGTATCCAATTGAAAAAAAGAAATATGCTGACACACTAACCTACTTTTTTTTGGCAAAAAATTCATTTAAAGAAATTCTCACTCCCTTATGGTTTCAGTAAGAGCAGTAGGAGAAATGCCTACCCTAAAGTTTATAACAAGGTAAGCTTGATAGCAAGCTAATTAATGTCACGTACACTATAGAAAACACATCTGCGTGTCAGAGTAGACTACTAGGCAGTTGACAAAATGGTTAGCTAAAGAAGGAAACAGAAAAGTAAACCCAGACAGCCAAATCCTGTCCTCTTCCCTCTTTTTGTCAATAAAGTTTTATTGGAACATATCTATTGACTCAATCCCATGTTTTCTATACCTTTAACCCCAAAGGGGCAGAGTGAAGGAGTTGTGATACTTTGGTGTCCTAAAATGTCTAAGTACCATACTACATAGAGCTGAGATCCTTGCAGGAAATATATATTGCTGTTTGGGGATTTGTTTTGTTTTGCTGCATTGAGCTTGGGACCTTGTACTTGTTCAGCTTGCTTGTTTATGACTGGCATTCTACCACTTGATGCACTCCTCCAGCCATGCTTTGTGCTGATTCACTGGAGATCAGAGTCTCAAGGACTTTCCTGGCTTTAAACCACAATCCTCAGATCTCAACCTTCTGAGTAGCTGGGATTATAGGCATGAGCCACCAGCATGGGCTGCATGAGGCTTGTAAACATCCGAGATGTGATTAAAATAAAACTTGCTGTTGATAAAAAAAAAAAAAGACATGCTGGATTTCAAAGAGTTAGCCCAAAAAATATGTAATGAAAGGATACAATAGCTCTCATAATTTGTCATATTGATTGCATGTAGAAATGATAATATTTGGTATACTAGCGTATTCATTTCCTATCATGGTTTTAACAAATTACTGCAAACTAAGTGGCTTAAAACAACACACATTTATAATCTCACGGTGTTGTTGGTTGGAATTTCAGCATAGGTTTCACTGGACTAGGATTGAGGTATGGCCAGGCAATTATGGCTCATCCTGTCATCCTAGCTACTCAGCAGGCTGAAATCTGAGGAACGTGGTTCAAAGCCAGCCTGGGCACAAAACTCAGTGAGACTCTTACCTCCAGTGAACCATCAAAAAGCCAGAAGTGGAGCTGTGTCTCAAGTGGCAGAGCACCAGCCTTGAAAGATAAAGCAAAGAAGGAGAAGGTAACAAGGTAACAAGGAATGTGCTCACTACCATATATATGCAACTGAAACCCCTCTGTACATCACCTTGACAGTAAAACTAAATTCAAAAAAAGAAAGCAAAAGCATGAGGCCCTGAGTTAGAGCCCCAGTACTAGCTCTGTATGTGTGTGTCTTCTGTCTTTCTGTCTTCGTCTCTCTCTCTCTCCCCTCTCTCTGTTTCACACACACACACACACACACACACACAATTTATAGGTTTGGATTGTCTTGTAGAAAAGTATTTTGTCCACTACAATTAAAATATTGTTGTTTTTATTTATCTGTGCAGTGTTGAAGATCAAACTCAGGACCTAAAGGAGTCAGACAAGGCAAACTAGGCCAGGCTTTACCACTCAAACACATCCCTTGAAGTGTGTGTGTGTGTGTGTGTGTGTGTGTGTGTGTGTGTGTGTGTGTGTGTGTGTGTACCAGAACTAGGGATTCAATTCAAGGTCTTGGGCCCTCACTCAGATTTTTTGCTTATAGTTACACTCTACCATTTGAGCCATGCCTCTACTACCAGCTTTGGGCTGGTTCATTGGACCTCAGAGTCCCACAGACTTTCCTGCCCAGGCTGGCTTCAGATCCCAATCCTCAGCTCTCAGCCTCTTGAGTAGCTAGAATGTCAGGCCTGAACCAGCTTCTGACTCAAATTTTTGCTTAAGATTTTCCCAGCTACCTAGATCTGAGCATTACATTTGATACTCAGTAACTCTACAGATCATTCATTGAAGAATGAATGAATGAACAAAAAAGAAGAGAAAGGAGTAGAAGACTAGACATCAGGTCCTCTGGCATGAATCTCAGCTCTTCTTTCTTCTCCTTCTCCTTTGCTTCTTCTTCTTCTTCCTCTTCTTCTCTTCTTCTCCTTCTCCTCCGTGTGTGCACACGCCTGCGCACCAGTCCCGGTGCTTGAACTCAGGGTTTGGATACTTTCCTAAGCTTTTGGTGCTCAAGGCTAGTGCTCTACCATTTGAGCCACAGCTCTATTTTCAGCTTTTTGGTGATTAATTGGAGATAGATTTTCCTGCCTGGGCTGGCTTTGAGGAATAACTGGTGTGAGCCACTGGCTGCCAGCTGTAAATCTCAGCTTTTCTCTCCCTGCATTCGATTGACTTTAGGTCAGTGCCTCTGGTCTCTGGGACTTCTGTTGCCCCTGGAGGGTGGGTTTCCTTGCTCTAAGGTGAGCGGGGGAATTCTAGAGCCCAAGGTCTCTGCATGAACTTAGGCTATGGCAGTCCAAGGTGTTGTCGGGGGTGATGATGCTTTTCTTTTCTTGGTGTGTTCGGGCTCCCTTGGTCTTTTGTGCTCCATGGGGCTGCTATGGTGTGGTTCTCTCTTTGCTTCCCAGCCAGACATCCAAGGGTTAACCCAGCACCCATCATCTTTGATTTATGAAGTGGCTGCTTGGGCCAGGAAAGGCAATAGAGAGAACCTTTCTCAGTTGGGGGGGGAGGACCCCCGGAGAGCAGGAATTTTGTGTACACACAAGCAGCCCTGGGTGGCATCCCAAGCCCTCCAGGAGACAGTGCCAGGCCGGCTGGCAGCGCGAGGAGGCAGCTGCGGCAAGGTGGCTCTGTCCTCCACTCTGGATGGGCCTGAGCCCCAGCAGGCCTGCCCCGGTCACCACCAAAGTGTTTGCTTTCAGCATCTGCCAATCTATCAACGGTCGCCTACCACTGGGAACCCATCAGCGCCACAGAAAGGAAGAAAGCAGCCCCTCACCACGGCCATCCATTATCTCCGCCTGAACTTCACCTGACCTCTCTGAGTTCCACACAACTTGTGGTTGCCAACACCTTGGTGACTATGAGATGGTTTTTGTTTGGTTTTGGGTGGGTTTTTTTTTGGCCCCCACTTCTCCTTTTAACAAACATATGCGGGGGGGGGGGGGATTGAAGATCTATCCATGCAGCCTTCTTCTGCAAAGTGTGTTTTACAGTAAGAAAGATCTCTGGGTGGTTTATGAGCTGAGCTGAGAGTAGACTGTGGACTGGACAGAGCAAAGAAAGAAAGAGAAGGGAAAGGAGGGAGGGAGAGAAAGAAGGAGGGGGGAAAGGAGGAAGAGAGGAAAGGAGTGGGAGGAGTTTGTCACCTAATGGTGTCAAAGACCAGAGAGTAGGGCAGGAAAGGAAAGGGGAAGGGAAGGGAGGGGAGGGGAGGGGAGGGGAGGGGAGGGGAGGGGAGGGGAGGGGAGAGGAGAGGGGAAGAGAAGGAAAAGGGAGAAGGGGAGAAGGGGGAAGGGAGAAAGGAAGGGAGGGAGGGAGACAGATGGTTAGCTAATAATGTCAAGGACTTGAGGAGAGGGCAGGGAACAAGAATGGAGGGGAGGGGAAGGGAGGAAGAAAGGAAGGAATAGAGAGGAGAAGGAAAATAGAGAACTGGAGAGAAGAAGAACTGGAGAGCAGAAGGAAGAGAGAGGAGAAGGGTAAAAGGGAGGGAAATGGGAGCCAAGAAGGAAGGGGAGCTGAAGGAAAGGTCAGAGGAAGGAGAGAAGGAAGGAGAGTGAGAGAGAAAAAAACGCTAAGC
Source organism: Perognathus longimembris pacificus (assembly GCF_023159225.1). NCBI lineage: Eukaryota > Metazoa > Chordata > Mammalia > Rodentia > Heteromyidae > Perognathus > Perognathus longimembris. Next base: position 14,549,056 of record NC_063180.1, read on the forward strand.
ACCAGTGGCTCAGGCCTATGATTCCAGCAACTAAAGAGGCTAAGATCTAAGGATCAAGATTCAAAGCTATCCTAAGCAGAAAAAAATCCATGAGACTCATTTCCAATGTACCACCAAAAAGGCAAAAGCGAAGCTGTGGCTCAAGTGATAGAGCACCAGCCTTGTGCAAAGAAGCTAAAGAATAAACTCCTTGGCTCTGAGTTCAAGCCTCAGTACCAGCACCAAAATCAGAAGGGAGGAAGGGAGGAAGGAAGGGAGGGAGGGAGGGAGGGAAGGAGGGAGGGAGGGAGGGAGGGAGGGAGGGAGGGGAGCAGAGGGGAGAGAGGGAAGGCAGGCAGACAAATACATCTCTGTGTCTGTGGCCTCTGGAACTGGGTCAGGGTGGGTGTAAATGGCTCCCCCAACCCCAGCTTCTCCCCAGGAACCCACAAATGCTTGCACCCAAGGATCAGCCACAAGCTGATGCAACCCAAGACAGCAAAGACTGAGGGTGTGTGTTTCTGTGAGTTGTCCCCAAGTCAGGAGAAGGTTCCGGCTCTAAGAAGTGCTGTGCTGGGGTGTCCCTTCCTGTATAAATTTAAAGTGACCTAAGGGACATAATTATATAAATCTCATCATGAGACAATATACTTTTTATTTGTTTGAATTTTATTTGTATTGGTAAAACTGACCTGGAACGGACTCGAGTTTATTAGAAAAAGGAGAGTGTGGAAGAGCGAGTGGGCCGGTCCTCTTATTTAAGATGGATGTGCCAACTTCTAGTATGATTAGAGAAATGGATAACTCACTAACATCTGTGCAAACTACAATAAAAAGGGATTTAGTGTTACCCCAAGGAAGGCAGGAGAGGCTGTCTGTCCATTAAACGCTTTATTACAACGCCAGCAGCTTTTTTCTAATTCAGTTATTCCTGCGCCAAGGCGGCTCAGTACCCGGACTGCCTGTCAACCCAGCAGACAGTGCTCGGGGCTGGGAGGTTTTTGTGCAAGGTGACAATCAAATGAGCCACCGAGAAGAGAGGGGCGCCTGACCCTCGGTGAAGGATTAACTACAGAAAGTGAGTGTGAGCATGTCACACCATTACTTAGAATTTTCACAGTCAATTTCTGAACAGACGAGATAAGTTCTTAAAGAGGCAGCTGTGCAGCTCCAGAGCTCTGTGGACTGCTGTGCTGGCATTTTGTTACAGGCTGTATGGCCACGAGCAGAGAGAGAGAAAGAGAGAGAGAGAGGCGAAGAGGAGAGGAGGAGAAAGGAGGGAAGGGGAGGAGAGAAAAGGGGAGGAGGGAAGAGGAGAGGGAGGGGAGAGAGGTTATAGAGGAAGAAATGGAGAGGGAGAAGAATAAGAGAGAGCAGAGAGAGGGGAAAGAGAATGGAGATAGAGGAGGAAGGAGGGAGAGGTAATGGAGAGTGGAAGTGAGAGGAGAGAGAAAGAAGAGAATGAGAGAGGGGGAAGAAAGGGAAGGGAATAGAGAGAAAATGGGGGAGAGGAAGAGAGAAGAGAATAAGAGATAGGAGAAAGGAGAAAAAAAGAGAAAGAGAGACAAAGAATGGCAGAGATTAAGAGGAGGAGGTGAGGAGAGAGGAGAAGGACAGAGAGAGAGAGAGAGAGAGAATAGATCTTACTGGAGAGCAGAGCTAGGCCTGCCCCAGCCAGAAGCTTGAAACCACTCCCTTCTGGAATGATGTATTCAAAATGGAGGTAGATGAATGGATGGATATCAAGATATATCCTGGGCCCTGCATCCATTTCTTCCTCCTCCTCTAGATCCCAGCCTCTCCTGGACTGAGATTTCACAGGACATTTTGTGAAATACACCAAATTTGGGGTCCACAGGAATCCTAATCCGATCAGCTGTCCCAAAATGCTTGTACCCACTGGTTGCCAGGAAGAAGAGCCTCTCTCCACCTCCTGACCCTCCTTCTGCAAATGCTCTGACCTCATCTCACATCCCCCGCCCCACCACTGGGTGCCTCTACTTTAGGCACAGGGAGACACTGGCAGCTAAGCAGGTCACGAATATCCACTACAGCTGGGCACTGGTGGCTCATGCCTGTCATCCTAGCTATTCAGGAGGGCAAGATATGAGGATCATGGTTTTGAGGCCAGCCTGAGCAGACCAATCTGTGAAACTTTTATTTCCAATTAAGTACCAAAACAGATCAGGAAACAAAGCTGTGGCTCCCGTGGTAGAGCACAAGCCTTGAACAAAACTAGCTCAGGGACAGCACCCAAGCCCTGAGCTCAAGCCCCAAGATCACACACACACACACACACACACACACACACACACACACACACCACTACAGAAAGCATATGGCTCAGTGGCAGAGTACTTGCTTTGCATACATGAGGCCCTGGGTTCAGTCCTTAGTATTGCAGAAAGAAGACAGGACAAAGCACTCCAGATGTGCCTTGGTAACCCCCAAGAACTGATTTTGGGGTCCACGCCACTGTGCCAACATTCTTGGATACTCAAGTTCTTTCCTCTAGCCGGCACTCCTCCTCTGATGACCTGGGGATGACTTAAGGTTGATAGTCTATGATGTCAATGAGAGCCGATTCGGTATATCCCCTGTGCTGTTTAGAGGTTCACAAAGATGTGTGTCATTGCTCACTACAGACACATTTTGTCAGATAATGATTTTTAGTCAGTCATGGGGCTTGAACTCAGGGCCTGGGTGCTGTCCCTGAGCCTTTTCACTCAAGGCTGGCTCTCTACCACTTTGAGCCACAGCTCCACTTCTGGCTTTTTGCTGATTCGTTGGTGATAAGAGTCTCATGGACTTTCCTGCCTGGGCTGGCTTTGAACTATGATCCTTAGATCTCAGCCTCCTGAGTAGGTAGGGTGACAGGCATGAACCTCCAGCACCTGGCTTGTCAGATAATTTTAATCGGCACTTGTTGGAATCTATGAATGCAGAATCTAGGCTTACAGGAGTCCGCAGCATGTTCGCAGCACCAACATGCTGGAAGTCTGTGTTTCAAGTCCAATAGTGAGTCACCAGTGGTTCAACTCTGTCATCCTAGAGAGCTAGCATCTAGAGAATTATGCATTGAAGCCAGCCCTGGAAGAAAAGTCAGCTAGACTCCCATCTTCAAATAACCAGCAAAATGCTAGGCTGGAGTCTTGGCTTAACTTGTAGAAAGCTAGTTGTCCATCTCCAAACAAACAGCAAAAAGCTGTGCAGGAGGCATGGCTCCTGTGGTAGAGGTCCAGCTAAGCAAACAAGCTGAGAATGTTCAAGGCCCTGACTCCAAATCACACACACACACACACACACACACACACACACACACACAATCTGATAATGATTCAAGGAATCAGAACACGTTTTAGGACCAGATGAGTCTGTTGCTCACTTACAGAAAGAATTGGAGCCCCAAGAGGGATGTCTCTATCCCCAAAAATTCGCATTTCATCATCGGAAGCAGACCTCTACGTCTCCAAGTGATCCTCACCAGGGGCTTTCTCCCAGCAGGGCTCTGGGAGAGATGGGAGCCAGAAATGCGATCCTTCCCTTTGTATGTACGGAGTTAAATGAGAAAAGTAAACCACAAACCTCTAAGCTTGGTTCTGCTAAAGTAATTTAACATCTGTTGCCACCTGAATGTAATTGAAACAATTCATTATCAAATTTACTGATCTGCTTAATGATTTTTGTAGTTCTCTCTCGAAAGCACCCTCCTCTTTAGCTAGCCTTGGCAGATGACTCATCGCTTCACAACCGAGAGCTTGAAGGGACCAGAGAGAGTATCTCATTCCAGCACCTTCTTTTTAAAACATGGCAGAGTGGAGATTTGGGAACACAGACCTCTTTTGAAGGCCAAATAGGAGGGCAGGACTTGAATCTGGGATGCTGGGGACAAATGCAGGCCTCAGCATGAGAGAGGTGAGTGAGAATGATTAGGTGGGTGATATTGATTAAGATTCATTGTCTTCACAAACTGGCATGCCATATTGAAACCCTGACATCATACAAGTGCTTTTTAAAAAAGAATGAACTTGAAAAAACAATGTATTGTCACTATGCAATCACCAAAGACACTTTGGAAATTTGAGACCTTTTAGACACACCTTTGAGAGCCAGGTGCAAGTGGCTCATATCCATCATCCTAGCTACTCAGGAGGCTGAGGTCTGAGGATCAGAGCAGAAGCCAGCCAGGAGCAGGAAAGTCCATGCCACTCTTATCTTAAATGAACTGCCAAAGAAAGCAGAAAGTAGAGATTTGGCTCAAGTTATAGAGCACTAGCCTAGAGCAGAAAAAGTGAAGAAACAGCTCTAAGGCCTAGTTATAGAAACACACACACACACACACACACACACACACACACACACACACACACACACCTTGAAATTCAGACCCTGTTAGTAACATTGGGGCATGAATAACAAACAATTCATGACACTAGTCTCAACCAATGAGATTTCTGTTCTGAGGTAAGGTAGCCAATGGGATTTCTGCTTCAAGGTTAGGTCATCTCAGGGAACACCCCTTCCTGGGTTAGTTCTCAGTAGAACACCCTCATGAAGGAGACTCTCTCTATTTCCAAGTAACCAGTTATTCATTGGCTCAATGGAAGTCAACTGTGCAGGTAGGCACATTGGAAATCATATGTTGCTAAAAGTGAGCTCTTTTATATCTGCATATTTAAGAGAAGACTGAGAAGGGGTGGCTGGAGGGTGTGTGTGTGTGTGTATGTGTGTGTATATATGTGTAGACCCTACATATAAGCTTGGAAATAATTAGATAGGAGTTAGATGCTCTCTTCTTGCAGTGGTTAAAACAGAATTCGTACATAATTGACATAATTGATCTAGGAGTTTATTTCTTTTTCTCTCACTGCAGTAATTTTGATGCGCACCACCATTGTTGTTATTAATATCCAAGATCTCATCTTGTAGGGTGGAGAATGGAGACTACAGCCAATCACACACATCTGTAGCGTCTGTTTCTGCATCAGCAGCTACTACCTCATGGGAAATACTTCTCTTTTTGGGCAGTCACACACAGATGCTGCATTATCTGTCATTTCCATTAGATTCAAGCCACAGCTGAGGGGAAAAAAAAGACTTAGTTCTAGCATATGTATTCAAAATGGCCTAGCTGCAAATGTCCAAATTCATCCCTTCAGGATTGCATTACTAAAGAACTAGAACGAAAGCTAGAAATTAGAACTGGGCACGGGTGGCTCATGTTTGTAATCCTAGCTACTCGGAAGGCTGAGATCTGAGGATGGTGTCTCAAAGGCAGCCCAGCCAGAAGAGTTCATGACAATATTCTCTCTAATTAGCCATGAAAAAGCCAGAAGTAGAGATGTGGCTCAAGGGGTAGGGAGGAGGAGGAGGAGGAAGAGGAGGAGGAGGAGGAGGAGGAGGAGGAGGAGGAGGAGGAGGAGGAGGAGGGGGAGGGGGAGGAGGAGGAGGAGGAGGAGGAGGAGGAGGAGGAGGGAGGAGGGAGGAGGGAGGAGGAGGGAGGAGGAGGGAGGAGGAAAGCAAGCTAGCTAGGAACAGCACCCAGGCCCTGAGTTCAAGCCTCAGTACCACCACGTGCGCATGCGCACATGCATACACACGCACGCACACGCACACGCACACGCACACGCACACAGACACACACCTTAAAGGCTAGAAATTAGAGAAAGCCAGATGCCTGGCTTCCAGTTGGAAAAATGGAGACCACCATGGAACTTATCCCTGCATCCCCTTTAGGAGGAGTCAAAGGGATTCTGGCACCTATCAGGTAGTTCTGGGGTGCTCAGGTAGACTAGAGAGAGCAGGTGCATTCAGCCTAGATTTTTTTTATTTTTTTTTTTTGGCCAGTCCTGGGCCTTGGACTCAGGGCCTGAGCACTGTCCCTGGCTTCTTCCCACTCAAGGATAGCACTCTGCCACTTGAGCCACAGCGCCGCTTCTGGCCGTTTTCTGTATATGTGGTGCTGGGGAATCGAACCTAGGGCCTCGTGTATCCGCGGCAGGCACTCTTGCCACTAGGCTATATCCCCAGCCCCCAGCCTAGATTTTGATACCACAAAATAAAGGAAACCCAACCTGTTTCCTTTTCCTCTAAGCCTTTCAGTACACCTGGTCTTCTGAGATGCTGTAGATGCTGCCCCCACATCTTGTCCTGGAACCCCATCAAGGTTGTCTGGAGATCAGTGCACACCTAGAGAGCGGGGATGTCCTGAAAAGCTAACAAATTCAGAAGGATGTCACAATCCAATGACAGTCCACTTGAGTCTCAGGCTGAGTGTGGTAGAACATAGCTATAATCCCAACTACTCAGGAAGTGGAAGCAGGAGGAAGGCAGATGGAGACCATCTTGAGAAAATGTACATGACTCTGCCTGAAAAACAACCTCAAAGGCAAGAGGGCTAGGCTAGGGGCATGGCTCAAGAGGTAGAGTCCTAGCAAGCCCAAGACCCTGAATTCAAATCCCTGGACCACCTAAATAAATAACCACACATAAATAAATAAGTAAACAAACAAACATAGATCAATACACAAGTAAAGTACGTATATGAATACATGAATAAATATTCAAGCAGTAAACCTTGAGATCCCATGTTAAGACTCTACCACTTTTTCAATTCAGTCTTCTATCTGAATATGTGAAGAAGACATATTGCAAAATTAAATGCCAAAATATGTAAGTACCAAAATCTTTGGGTTAAGAGTGGTGGGCATTGGGGAGCCAAGAACTGGAGAAGACAAAACTCCACCCACCAGGCTGGATGTGATTTTAACCAGAAATTGGAAAATTGGGAGACACAAATCCAAGCAAAAGAGCCAGCAAGAGCATAAAATGATGAGCCTCTGTACAAATGGGATGGCAGGCCCTGAAAAACATTGCATGTAGAATAAAGCCTGTCTGGGCAACCCAGCCATCCCACTACTGAGATGGGATGCAGAAGAACAGAAAGCAGAGTCTGGAGGACATATCTTCATGGCTATGTTCAGAACAACCCTGCTAGCAATGGCCCCAAACTCAAACAACTCCCGTGCTTATTAACCAATGAATAAAAAAGCAAAACAAAATAAAGACAAAACAGAATGGCCATTCCCAAGGGCTCGGGGCAAGGAGGAGAGGAACATTGTTGTTTCATGGACACAGTTAGATTCGGAGGCTAGAGTATGGCTTCAGCAGCCCCAACACCATACCAAAGGAAAAGTAACCTACCAGTTGGAGACCAGGGGTTCATACTGGGCATCCCAACTACTCAGGAGGCTGAGATCTGAGAATCATGGGTTGAAGCCAGCCTGGGATGAAAACTCTATAAGACTCTTGTCTTCAATTAGCCTGCAAAATGCCAAACTGGAGATATGACTTGAATGGTAGAGTACCAGCTGGGAGCAAGAAAGATAAAACCCACTACTACTGCTACTACTACTAGTAATAATAAATACCCTACAAAATATGTGACTCTTAAAAGATGTTCCCCCTACAGAAGCTCTATTGCCTATTAATTGTACTATGTTCTGCAGTGAAGTAAATAAATATGTATGTATGTATGTATATACACATATACATGTATATATACACAAATACACAAACATACATATATGTTTAAAAGAGAATTTCTCTTTTACTTCCTTTCAATTACCACCATGATCATGGAAACGAGGTAAGGCGATCTGAAAACATTGGAGTGAGGGAATGTATAAACAAACTTTCATACTGTCTCTCAGCCAGTGACGCTCGAGTTATTGGTTATGCAAATCACCTTATTAAAAAGAAGAATGATGTCTTTTTTTCAGCAATCAGTTTAATTACAGTGGAGTCCCTTCAATAGAGATTTCAACTTGTTTCTGAGTAGAATATTCTTCAGAAAGAGAATTTAGGTAGAAGAGATAAAAATTAGAAAAATGTGTCCTTGATAGAAATGTGTGTGAGGGGCTGGGGATATGGCCTAGTGGCAAGAGAGCCTGCCTCGTATACATGAGGCCCTGGGTTCAATTCCCCAGCACCACATATACAGAAAACATCCAGAAGTGGCGCTGTGGCTCAAGTGGCAGAGTGCTAGCCTTGAGCAAAAGGAAGCCAGGGACAGTGCTCAGGCCCTGAGTCCAAGGCCCAGGACTGGCCAAAAAAAAAAAAAAAAGAAAGAAAGAAAGAAATGTGTGTGAATCCCCAGTTAGAATGGCTTATACTCTGAACTCAGGCAACAACAAATGCTGGAGGGGGTGCGGGGAAAGAGGAACCCTTCTCCATTGTTGGTGGGAGTGCAAATTAGTACAACCACTTTGGAGAACAGTATGGAGATTTCTCAAAAAGCTCAATATAGACCTACCCTATGACCCGGCCATACCACTCCTAGGCATCTATCCTAAACAGCAAACCCCAAGATATCAAAAAGACATTTGTACTTCCATGTTTATCATGGCACAATTCACAATAGCCAAAATATGGAAACAACCCAGATGCCCCTCCACAGACAAATGGATCCAAAAAATATGGTACTTATACACAATGGAATACTACATAGCGATTAGGAATGGTGAAATATTGTTATTCGCAGGGAAATGGTCAGAACTCGAACAAATAATGTTGAGCGAGACAAGCCTAGAACACAGAAAACAAAGGGGCATGATCTCCCTGATATATGACTGTTAACAAAGAGAGACGGAGAGACAGTAGAGACCAAGTCTGTGAATACTGTATATGTTCTTGATACATTGTATATTGTATATATGTCTACCTGACCTAGAGAAGGGATAGAAAAACAGGACGTAAGATATCACAAGAAATGTACACACTGCCCTACTATGTAACGGTACCCTTTTTGCACAACACCTTGTAAAAAAATTTGTGTTCAATTAATAAACAAATAAAAAAATGTAGTTAAAAAAATGAAAGTGGGGAGTGAGGGCAGGGTGGGTGTAGAGAAGATGGGAGAAAAATGAGGAAGGGGGGTAACAAGTATTGCAAGAAATGTACTCACTACCTTACATATGTAACTGCAACCCCTCTGTACATCACCTTGACAATAAAATTAAATTTAAAAAAATGCAAAAAAAAAAAAAAAAGAAATGTGTGTGAATGATCTGTGTGGGGAAAGGAGGAGGAGGAGGAAGAGGAGGAGGAGGAGGAAGAGGAGGAGGAGGAGGAGGAGGAGGAGGAGGAGGAGGAGAGAGAGAGAGAGAGAGAGAGAGAGAGAGAGATCACCTGTGGTAATCAAGTGTCATTGTGAACGTAGCTAGGATTCCACTCAAGTAGCATGACTTCCAATCTCTTCCCTGAATCTTGGCCTCTCACCCTATTCAGGGTCACTTAATGGTATTAGAGCAGCTGGGTGGGGGTAGAGAGACATGGTGTTGGACTTAGGAGCCTGCTCTAATTTAGAGCACGGTGGCTTTTGATTGACTAAACACCATTATCAGAGCCACAATGGAATCCTTGGGTAAAGAATTCTAAGATCCTCAGTTAAAACAAACCTACAGAATTCTGGGCTGAGATGGTGGGCCTGCCCTGAGCAGTAGCCTGCAAGCTGCTTCCGTACCTGACTCTTACACAAGGAGAAGACTGGGGGAATGGGGACACAATGCAGGGAGTAATAAAGACTTGGGAAGGAACAGGCCTGGTTCTGCTGAAAGTTCTTCTAAGTGATTAGAAATTAGTCATATTAGTTCCCATCCTGATATGTGGATAGCAACATGGGGCCTTCAAGAGTAGCCCCCTTGCATGTGTGGACATTGTAGACAACTCCATTTCTTTTGTTTGTGGTATTAGGGATGGAACTCAGAATCTGTGTCTATTAGGCAAGCACTCTTACTCTGATTTATAAACCCAACCTCCATTCTCAGGGTCTGGGCGCTATCCCTGAGCTCTTTTGTTCAAGACTTGCACTCTACCACTTTGAGCCATAGTGCCATTTCCAGTTTTTGAGGGGTTAACTGGAGATAAGAGTCACACAGGGACTTTTCTGCTGGGGCTGGCTTCAAACAGCAATCCTCAGATCTCAGCCTCCTGAGTAACTAGGATGACAGGCAGGAGCTATCAGTCCCCAGCCTCCATTCTATCTTGAGTTTAGGGCAGAAAAATGTTGGGCAAACAAAGTAAGGCCAGACCAGTCACAGACAGGGCAGCAGCAATTCCACCCCCCCCTCCCCGCCTCTCCTCCTCTTCCTCCTCTTCCTTTCCCCTCTTCCTCCCCCTCATCTGTTAGATAGGATATAGCATTTTCTTACCTCACAAGCTGGCTTTGCAGGAAAAGCAGGCAGGAATCTAGAATATCAGTTGCCACTGCATAAGCATCTGCTTAGCACTGGCTGGCAGCAAGAGCGGCAGCTACACAGCAAGGCCCAAGTCTCCTGGGTGCAGACCAAATCCTTCCCTTTCTTTTCTGCACAACATGTGATCCACACTCAAGAAACGCACAGGTGACTGCTTCTTCTGGGAACCTCAAATCCTTAGGTTCTTATGATATGACAGCGTACAGTATTGTGATCCCAAGACTGCAAGAACTTACCCCCTTCCCAAATAGTCCATCAGTACCCCCAGTAGATCACCAAAACTTGCATTCTCTGGATTGAGAAACTGAGTCATGAAGAGGAAGCAGGGTACATTCACAAATCAATGCAGACACTCAGGTGTGTCCCTCACTAGGGAAAAAGGAACCCTACTGAAGTGTTAGTGGGATTGTAAATGAGTACAAACACTCAGGACAGCTGTCTGGAGGTTCCTCAAAACACAAAGCATGGATCTTCCACACAACCCAGCAATTTCACTCCTGGGCATCTACCCAGAACATCACAAGCCAGGATACAATAAAGACACTTGCACACCCATGTTCCTTGCTGCACTAGTCACATAGTCAAGATATGGAAACAGCCCAGATGCCCTACAACAGATGAGTGGATCCAGAAAATGTGGTACCTATACATAATGGAATTCCACTGATCCATTAAAAAGAATAAGATATGTCATTTGCAGGGAAATGGATGGACCTAGAACAAATCATGTTAAGTGAAGCAAGCCAAGCTAAGAGAGACAAAAGGAACACGTTTTCTCCCCTACATTGAAGCTAGACCTAAACTGCACCAGGACATGATAAATTATGTAGATTTTTTTAGGCATTCACACATAGTGAGACTAAAGGAGGATACACTTAGGGAAGGAGCAAAGTCACAATGCCTATGTGCATCCTTATGTTTATATAAAATTATATATAATGCATACATTATATATAAATGAACTCCAAGATATGAAAACAAAAGGTTACCGTTGTTGTTTCTGTGTTCCTTTCTTTCTGTATGGTTTATACGTGTGTCTGTCTTTGGGAAGGAAACAGAGAACTTCAAGGACAAAGGGTGAACAAGTGCAGCGGTGGCGCTCACTGGACACTGTTGAAAGTGAACTACACAAGTCCCAGGTGGAGAAAGGAGGGAGGGCCTGAGGGAGGGAGGGAAGGGGTGATTACCCTGTACTACAGACAGTGAATTCATTGCCTGACTTATGTAACTAATCTTTCTGTACAATACCTTTGTAATAACAATACATTTTTTAAAAAATGAAGGTTCCCCACTAAAGTCCTTACACAGAACTCACAGATTCTTCCATCGCCCATCCCTGAGCAGCCTTCCTTCCGTGCTCCCCTGGGTGACACAGCCTGCCGGGCTCCCACGGAGAGCAGCCGGGAGGCCTCAGGTGTGCTGTGCACACCCAGGTGCGCGTTGTGGGTCCTGGACCTCCAGGAGCCGGCTCCCTGCCTGCATTCCCTCCCGGAGCCCTGCTGGCGGCCTGTCACAGTCCACTAAGCTCAGAGCTCGTTTCTTTCATTGATGGAGACAGTTCCCAAGGCAGTCCAAATTCTGCTTCAAACCCACCTTGGCAGCTCCTGGCCACGCTGACCAGATCGAATTTGAAGTTTCAGTGCCTGACGGGCGCCAGCTGACTCAATTACCGTTGCTGGGAGGGCTTTCCTCAGGTGCGCACAGAGGCGAACCTTTCCCCAGGTGCCCGGCTCCCCCTTCAGCCTGGACACCAGACTCCTCCGTCTCACAGAGTCCTAACCTGCACCCCAGTGCCTGCTGCTGGGGGCTGCCTCTCCCCAAGCCATGCCATCATCCACTGGTCTAATGAACCTCCGCCCCCAACTTGGGGATTGGGGAAATCTATGTTCTCTCTCTGGCGTCCCTTCCCAATCGCCCAAAGCCAAATTTCTCTCAGACCCAAGCAGCCCTCCACTCAAAAGGCCCAGACAGCCACGATGCCTTCCACACCCCATCATCCAGCTCCCAGTGCGTCGCGGGGGGGGGGGGGGGGGAGGGGTTGGGGGAGGTGCACACATCCCAGGCCCAGCTCCAGTGAGTCCTAAGATTCAGGTTTTATTCCAGCCAGGGAGGATCAAAGCCTTCTCAAGGCAATGCCCCCCTTCTCCCTAGCGTCCTGGACCACACTTGGGAGGAGAGTCCCAGATCCATCCGGCTGAAGAGGACTCTGGACCTCGCCGTCTCTGGGGAAAGTGGTGGTAGCAATCAGAAAGCACAGACTGAGAACCCACTGAGAGAACACTCGGGGATGAGAAGGAGGAGGAGAAAGAAGAAGAACAGAATGAGAGAGAGGAACAGGATGAGGAGGAGGAGGGGGAATAGGAGTGGAGGACAAGAAAGAGGGTAGGAGGAAGAGGAAGCGAAAGAAGAGGAAGGGGGAGGAAGAGGAAGAAGGAAAGTAGGAGGAAGTGAAACAGAAAGTGAAGGAACAGGGAGGAAGAGGAAGCAGAAGGGGAAAGAGTGTGACAGGGATGGTTGGCCTGTCATGGTCCTGGCAGAAGATCCAAAACTTAGCTAGGAGTGACAGGAGGGCCTGGGATCAAGGAGAGGAAGGAAGGAAAGAGAACCAAAAGGGAATTATGAAATGCCCCCTGTGCTGGCAGCAGAGGGAAGCTGGCACTGCACTGTGGACAAAAGATCAGGGGAAGGAGAAATTACTAGAAGACTCTCTGGCTTCTGAAGCAGCAAGAGTGGAACAAGCACATGATGGGGTCTTGTGACCTTCAGCAGAAGAATCACATCCCTGGTCCTGTGCACTTATGGCCCAGAAGGGAAGAAGTGGGAGGGGACGGGGGTTGAGGCGGTCACAGTGGTCAAGGTAGGCATGGGAGTCTTGGAGGTCATGGTGGTGGTAGTTGTGACCATGCTGGTTAGTAGTGGTGGTGAATGTGGTTACCATTTCTCAAGCCTACAGTGGCTCCTCATTGGTATAAGGAATTCCCATCTTCTCACCAATACAATAGAAGAAGGAACTGGAAGTCACCTGTGGAAATTTGGGAGGTCGACAATGTGGCACAAATGGCAGAACTCATCTTTGCTCCTTTGACCTTCCTAAAACCCTATAGTTTAGCAAAAGACTAATCCTTGTGGTATGAGTTGTAAATTATATGGAAATTATTTGTCTTCTTTCCCTCTCTGTGATCTCCTGTAGGCAATGGAAGTTTGAAGATTACTGGAACCAAAGCTTGGCAGTATTTAACAGAGTAACTTCCACTCACAAATTGGAGGCAAGGATAGATGGACAGATGCTGGATGCTAGATGGATGGATGGATGAGCAAATTTCTTGTCATGGGCAGCAAAGTCCATGCCTCACATCTGCTTTCTACAAAGGCACTTGACCAATATTGGTGGATGGGCAAACTGCCATTGTGACACTTCTTCTGGCGCACATTTCCTCACTAAGTAAACACAGATGAGAAACATCAAAGCTTTTCACTGCTATTTGGTTTTCTGAAATTTTCCTGAAGCTCAACCTGAGCTGATGTTTGAGCTGTGTCTCCAAGCTGCACATGGAAACTCGTGGCCCAACATAGCTCAGAATTGCTAATCACCTTGGGATTGTTGTGCTAATAAATGAAAATACAGAGAAACACAAACCTGTCTTCCTGTGAATGTTAATTTTTGCTCCCCACACTCGCATGCACACACACACACTGTTGCTAAAACATATTGCAAGGCCTGTCACAAATGTTTCTTCTCGCATATGTGAGAGATATTGAAAGTGAAGGCTGGATGCCTTGACAGCATTTCAGCTGCTTTGATGATAGCTGTGGTCAGGCCATTATCCCACCACTTTGGCCTGTCATTTTAATCTGGCCATTCTCCTTTGTGAGGCTCCCACAACACACAGTGCCCACGTGTAATTCAATGTTTGCTACCAACACCTGCTCGATAGACTGAAAAAGGTTAGCAATTAAAAACAAAAACAGTAAGTTGATCTCAGTCACCCTCTTGTCCAGCCCCTGGTTAATTTTACCATATAAACAGTGTTTATCATGGCCCACTCCTTGGAGTACTAAGTGAAATCTCATATCATTGCCTCCCAGATCTTAGTAAAGGGAGAGGTGACAGCCAAATGGATGGCTTTCCAACTTGACACGGGGCTTTTAACCGAGAGATTTAGAGACACTTCCATTTTTGTGGGGATTTTCGTTTTCTTTTGTTTGTGTCATTGCTGGGGTTTGAGCTCAAGACCTTGTGCTCACCCTTGGTGCTTTTTTTGCTCGAGGCTGATGCTCTACCACTTTGAGCCATCCCTCAATTTCCAGCATTTTGCTGGTTTGTTGGATCTAAGAATCTCATGGACTTTTCTGTCTGTGCTGACTTCAAAACTTGATCCTCAGATCTCAGCCTCCTGAGTATGTCCCTAGGATGACAGGCATGAACGAAGGCCAAGAACCAATCCCAATCTCACCGAATTCTCTCACCATATTCTGGTTTATCTCTGATGCACAAGGGCCACTCTTTGTTCATGTCTGTGTGCCAGTCCTACAGCTTGAACTCCCTCTCTTGCCTCTTCTAGGGAACAGAGCAAGTGCTCAGTACATGCCCAAGTCAACACATGCTTTGAAAGAGCCAGGTAGTAGGGAGATTGTTTCCTGATATGGCTGTTTCTGATAAAGATGCTTTGAGGATGGAATTGGGGAGCAGGGCTCTGTCCCGGCCCTCTCAGCTATCCCTGATACCAATGCTGCATTCTGCAGAGATTCCAAAGGTGGGCCAGCTAAACCATTCCTGGCAGGCTCCTTTTTGATTGTTCCTGAACACAATTGCCCTTCGGCGGCCATAACTCATGGAACAACCACTATTCAGCACGTTTCAGGCTAAGTGCCTCACCCTTGTTCCCACATGTAATTCTCACAATAAGCCAGCGATGCTGGGGTTGTTATGATGAATGGCTTACATGTGTGAAAACCCAGGCTCAGAGCCTTTTCCGCACTCCCAGCTCACATGGGAAGTTTCCTCTCTTATCCCTTTTACATTCTGTTCTGAGCACAGGCAGGCCACTACTGGCTAGACTCCTGCACTTGCTGTAAACCACCACTATCTCTCTTCCCCTGGTCCTTGATCTATCTCTCTTTTGTCTTAAGGGACCTTGAATTTCTGGCTTGCTTTGTCCCCGGGAACACAAGATTGGAGGACCTAGGGGTCCCTCCCTTCTCAAGGCCTTAGCAGCTCCCTTTTACTCATGGCTCCAGAGAAGACATTGGGGGTGACCCTGACTCACTAGGAGCAGCAAGAGATGGTGGAGGCCAAATTGGAAGCTGCCATTGGTTTCCAGTGCAGCTCTGCATTGGAAGAAGAAAGGAAGGGAGGAAGGAAGGAAGGGAGGAAGGAAGAAAGAAAGGAAGGAAGGAAGGAAGGAAAAAAGGGAGAAAGGGAGAAAGGGAGGGGGGGAGGGAAGGAGGGAGGAAGGGAGGGAAGAGGGAAAGAAAGGAGAAATGGAGGGAAGGAAGGAGGGGAAGGAGGAGTAGGAAGAAGGGAGGGAGGGAGAAAGGTATATGATAGAGAAAAGGAAGAGAAATCCAGTGAGCAGACTCCCCTCTGAGACACACTCAGTCTGGCTCCACCCAATCACCAGCATCACCTCTTTGATTCCTAAGCTAGGTTCCTAACTCCCCTGTCTCCTGCTTAGCTGCTACAAACAAGACTACTATTCCTTCCCGGCGCTCTCCAATCTCTGGAATGTTGAACTGGAACTCTCTAGTTTTGGAATTCACTAGTGTTGAATGGCCCTAAAGACATATCTAGAGGTATGTTCTATTCCTAAATTAGGAAAAGTCAGGAGATGGGTGGAAAGATGGGTGAATGGATGGATGGATGGAGGGATATAGATGGATGAATGAATGAAAGAAAACAGGATGGATGGATGATAGATAGGTGGATGAATTGGTAGATGGGTAGATGGATGATTTGATGAATAGATGATGGATGGGAATAAGGATAGATGGATTAATGGATAGATGGATGCATGGATAGATTTAGGGTAGAGCCAAATGACCATTATTCTTGGGATTCTATCATTTTGGTAGCAGCACTGTGACCCCCACATTTCTTGGGTTTCCTTCACTAGTGAGGGTATAAAGGCATGATATAGATTGAGCTCACAGGGAGATATTTCCAAATTTTCTTCAAAGTCAACTTCAATTTTCTTGACTAGAGTGAGGCTCCATGACAGAGTGACTGCCTTTCATATGTGAGGTGAGGTTTTCAGTTCAATCAGTAGCACCACACACACACAAACATACACTCACACACATACACACACGTGCACACACACACACCCTTCTGTGGGAACCATTTGATAATAGTAACTCAGAAGCAGAAAGGAATTTGTCTTTGGTATTTCATTGTACTTCATCTTTAAATTTTAGTGACCACTTATTTAGCACAGATGAAATGCCTGTAGAGTCATAGAATCCCATTTCTCTTTGGAGAAGACTTTTTAATTAAAGCCACCATTCATCATTTCTGGATTTTTCAAGTCTGGATGCAGATGAGCCATTCAGATGACCTCTATGGTCAGTGACAATGCCTGGTGTTGTAGAGAGAAAATATATGTGTGTGTGTGTGTGTGTGTGTGTGTGTGTGTGTGTGTGACTGTCTCTGATTTCATTCTTTTTTAAGCCTTTGAAACATTTACCAACACTAATTTTCTTTCATATTTGCAGGAATTTTCCTTTAAGACTGCTAGGGAAGAATAGGAAAAATAAAAGTCAAATTGCAAAGTTCCAAATAAAAGCCCAGAGCAGGCATGAGACCATTACTGCCAGGGCTGTCGTGAGCGGAGAATCATTAATGTGAAATACCTTTTGATGAATGCATTGGAAAAAAGTGATTATATATTAAAGTATAAAAGTCTCTTCCTGCATCATTTAAATTACTTTACAATGCTGATTAAAATAACAGAACATTATAGCTTGCTTAGCTAAACATTCTATTTCCAAATCCATTTCCACTTGTTTCCCTTCAATTTGCACAATTTTTGAGCAATTTTATTGCTATTCATACCTGCTTGATTTTTTTATTAGAAATTAAAGTACACACTTTTTTATCAATGTTGCAAAGAACTACAGTGCTTAACTCCTTATGTCCCATGGAAACTCCAAAATCACAGGAAGAGGCAGCTCCCTCTCTCTCTCTCTCTGTTTCTGTCTCTGTCTCTGTCTCTATCTCTGTCTCTCTCTCTGTCTCTCTCTCTCTCCCCTCTCATCTCAGCTCCTCTTCAAGAGCTTAGCTGTGTTTAGAGAGCATCAAATTAGAAGGGACTGAGGTGATCTGAGACCATCTCAACAGTTTCTAGGTTTATATGAGTGGGAACTGAGACTCACAGAGGAGAAATGGTTTGTTAAATATCACATCAGAATTTGGTGACCAAAAAGATCACACATTGAATCATGGTCCCTGATTATTGGGTGTGTCTCTTTTAATTTTTTTAAATAATTGCTTATTTCTTGTCACAGTGATGTACAGAGAGGTTACAGTTTCATATGTAAGGCAGTGGGTACATTTATTGTACAGTTTGTTATGTCCTCCCTCATTTCCCTCCTCCCCCCCTTCCTTTCCCTCTCCCCCCATGAGTTGTTCAGTTAGTTTACACCAAATGGTTTTGTAAGTATTGCTTTTGGAGTCGTTTGTCTTTTTATCCTTTGTCTCTCGATTTTGATATTCCCTTTCCCTTCCCTAGTTCTAATACAAGTATATTTTTAGCAAGCGGAAAGAAGGGCCCAAGGGGAGTGGGGTAGATGAATGAAGGGGGAAAGAGGAGCAGGGAGTAGAGAATCCATTGTACATACTACAAAATTAAGAAAAGTAGGGGAAGAGATGGGTGGAAGAGAAGGGAAGATATTGAACGGGATGATGCTGGCGAACATGCATGTACTCAGGAACTGCTTTGTTAAATGGCAACTCATTTGTACAGCTACTTAAAGATCAGAATAACTTTAAAAATTCTTTTTAGGTAGTGTAAAGTTGAGATCTTTCTTTTTCTCTCTTCTCTCTTTTGTTTCTCTTTCTTTGTACTAGTACTGGGGCTTAAATTCAAGGCCTGAACAACTCACTGTGCCTTTGCATTTTTGCTCGAGGTTGGTGCTCTACCACATGAGCCATGGCTCCACTTTTGGCTTTTCTTGATGGCTCATTGGAATGAGTCTCATGGATTTTCCTGCCTGTATTGGATGCAAAATCCTCAGATCTCAATCTTCTAGTAACTAGGATTATGGGTATGAGCCACTGGGATTATGGGTATGAGTACCTGTCTTATGGGTCTGACCCCCAGGGAAACTTTTTCCACTGATTCCTAAGGAAGAGTGAGTTTGCCAACTGGATAGTCAGAAGTTTGAGGAAGCTACATTTGGGGGTTCAAATGTCTTCTATCTATTCATACTCTAGCTAAGTGGAGTACAAAGGACCAGGCTCACAGCCTCAGAGGGCGCCTACACTGGAAGATGAATGCATGGCAACCCTGTGAATGACGTGGGCTTTTCTGGGCTCAAACCATAGACATGGACTCCACTGACAAGCAAAGGGCTTGGGTGAGTCTGGGGATCTTGGAGAAGACTAGAAGTTGGTAGATAGCTCCACAGTTCTCTCTAGGCTTCAGGGCCTTGCACATACCCTCTGACATCTTCAGGGTTAAACAAGCAGTGTCCATCTCTCTTTTCTTTCTGTCATCCTATTTGTCACACAGACTCCAGGAAAAGGAGTCTAGTAGTCCTTGCATGTGCCTGTCTTTTGACAAGGAAAGGCTCAGAATCTTGTAATAGTCCGCTAAGTATGCAAATAAGAGAAATGGGCATGCGCGAAAGAAAATCAAGCTGCTAGAGGACATAAGTTATGACTGGACACACAAAAAAATAGCCACGTCCAGCATATATCTGCATCTCTGTCCTTCTTCTCTGGAATGAAGCTAAGAATAAGGGACTTGCTGGGTTGGTATGGAGGCTAGAAAGAGCATCGGCACAGTCACAGAAGGATTCTAGGAAGAGAGGAAGTACTCCCACCATGGTGGCTGCCTGTAGTAAGTTTTCCCAAGGGGCAGTAAACACACAGCCTGTAGCAAATCATGGCTTTTTCTAATACTGAGTCCTGATCTGCAGCCGGATGTGGGATAAGGAGCCTCCACAGACTCAGCTCATTTCTTGTGGCTTCTAGCCGTAGCTTGAGCTGTTGATGCTGCAAGGCATGCTGGGATTCTAAGATGAGGGCAGCAAGGAGTAAGGACAAGGCAGGCTGAGACAGGAGTGAACAGTAGGACTGAGGGCTGCATATGAAAGCAGCAAAGCCAAAGGTCTCCATGAGAAGCCCCCCCACCCCCCACCCCCATCCTCCCCCCCACCCTTCCTCCCCCCCTCCCCCGTACAGAACACCATGAGTGACAGAGGCTTAAAATTCCCCAAATCAACAAGCCACCCCTCCCTCTGCAACTTGGAGTGCTAATCCTAACTCAGTCCTATGATCTCATCTCAAATGTCTTAGGGAATCCATATGTTCCTGGCACCCGACAACAGGGTCCCAGCCTGGTGAGGTGGAAAGCTAAGCCAGAACCAAGCCAGGAGGACCACTGTGTGGTGAGCCATAGTTAGCAACAGTTCTCCTCTGGACCATGCAAAGGGTCAGTGGCAGGGGTAGTTTGACTACCTTCATGGAGCCTCTCTCCAATGCAGAAGAAAAATCAACCTGAGTCTCCCCTTTCCTCTGAGACTGTTTTGTGAGTTGGAGCAAGCCTCAGAACCTGTTCTGAGGACTCCTAGGGGCCAGCTCTTCAAGAAGAAACAGGGACTAGCTTTGATGATGCACAGCTTGGTATGAGATTGGATCCAACCAATGACTGAGAGGCTTTGATCAAGAATCACAAACCCCGGGCTGGGGATATAGCCTAGTGGCAAGAGTGCCTGCCTCGGATACACGAGGCCCTAGGTTCGATTCCCCAGCACCACATATACAGAAAACGGCCAGAAGCGGTGCTGTGGCTCAAGTGGCAGAGTGCTAGCCTTGAGCGGGAAGAAGCCAGGGACAGTGCTCAGGTACTGAGTCCAAGGCCCACGACTGGCCAAAAAAAAAAAAAAGAATCACAAACCCCACAACATCCTGGTCCCCTCCGCCACCCGCATGGCTCAAGTCTTTCCTGCTCTGAGAAACATCAAGTGACACAGACACATAACATGAGAGCAAACAGCATTAAGTTATTAAGCCTAAATTCGTATTTAAGGATATTATGCAACTAATTAAAAGGGAATTAATTGAATACAATGTTGACTGCGTCTACTGTTTAGCATAAGAAGTTGTCGCATATATCACCTTCTGTGTGGTGAACTGGCGGCAGATCTTAGCAATGTTTAATTGTAAGGAATAGCTCAGTACTATTTAATTGCATAACTAGGTGGAACATAAAAATCACAATTACGTGAATTATATTAAGTAAAATATGTTAAAATAGTTTGTTTTTTTCGATGGTGGAATTTTATGGACACCGTAATGAAACAGAAGTACATTTTTTTAATTACCTAATTATTGCTATTTTCAAAGTCCATTTACGCCATAATTGTTCCCGTTTTCATAGTCCAAAGAGTCCTTGACAGAAAGACTCAGTGAGATCTAAACTGAGGATTCATTCTTCCCACGATGCCAGCTTGTGGGTTCCCCTGTGATATTTTAAATTCATCTCTGAAGCATTTATCCTGTGTTCCACAGCCAATCCACCACCTGAAATTGCGGGCTGGGAGAGAGAGGAGCAGAGATGAAGGGCAAGGCCATGTGTTCAGCCTCAGGTAACCAAGCATCTAGTACTGAGAGTCCTGGGCTCAGAAGAAGGTTGGAAGCAGGGTGAGCATTCAGCAGGCCACACAGCTCCCCTGGAGCTCAGCAGGTGGAAGCCCAGGTGCTGGAAGCAGGTAGGCGGCTATGAGAGTACAGCAGGTGGGGGTCAAAAGGGCCATCCCAAGGTCCCATGGGAATGAGCATGAACCAGGATGCAGAGGAAGGACAAGCAGGTGGCATGGTGGATCTGGAAGAATCAGACAGCCAAATGGGGAAATGGGGAAGAGAGTCAGTGACCAATACAACCACAGTGAAGCAGATGCTGGGAGCCAGGAGGACAAAGCTGGCCAGGAAGAGGTCATGTGAGACGCTACCAGGTGCTTAGACTGATTGTGAATGGTCAGGAAGTAGGGAGGCCAGCCCAGCCTGGGGAGATCCTGGGAAGACAGGCTAGGCTGCAATCCAGTGAACTGACCTGGAGACCGAGGATTCCTACGGGGAGGGGGCTGTGGAGAGTCAGCCCATAGAGTGGATGGGTCACCCACATGAACCAAACCTTTGAAAAATGAGGTTTGCTTTCTTGTTTGTCTATAAAAAGGTTCCTAGCTTTCTTGCTGAAGGTGGCCACATTTTCAGATGAAACCATGAATATGAGGTCTTCTCCTTGCCACAGTATTCAGTGAGGAGAATTCTTTTTCAAAGAAAGTAATGGACTCTACAGTCTAGGTCATCAGAGAAATGCAAATGAAGACAATGTGATACCCACTACCCACTTATTAGGAAGATCAAGTCAAGAAGAAGAGGAGGAAGAGGAGAAGGAGGAGGAGGAAGAGGAGGAGGAGGAGGAGGAGGAGGAGGAGGAGGAGGAGGAGGAGGAGGAGGAGGAGGAGGAGGAGGAAGAAGAGAGAAATCTGACACCACCAAATGGTGGTGAGGCCGTGGAGGGGCAGGAATGCTACCTATGTTCATTGTCACTGGGGTTGCACAGCGATTCAGACGTGGGAAAGACCATTTGTCTATTTCTTGCCATACCATTTGAGAGCAGTCCAGAAGCCCCTCAGCAGGATGGGGTCAATAAACTATGAAACATCCAATGGAATCTGATTCAGAGCTACAACACAATGGATGATCAAGCCATTACTTGAATGCCTATTACTAAGAGGAAAAAAAAAACAACAACCTACTGTCCCGTCCCGTCCCAACTGCTCCTGGTATTCTGAGAAAGGCAAAATTTGGGAGGTAGTAATAAGATCTGTAAAAAGCTAAAGGTGGATGGAGGAAAATAAGATAAACAGGCAAATTTTTAGCACAATGAAATGACTTTGAAAAATAGTTATGGTGCGTGGATGTCCAAACTCAGTGTACATTGTAAAGAGTGGGCTTGAATAAGAGCAGTGTCCTCTGGGACCGTGGTGTGTCCCCAGTTATAAGAAGATTGTCACCTTCATGGAGGCCACTGACAGAAAGGAGACAACACAGGAGACTGTGGAGTATATGGAGTATCTTCTACTAAGCTTTTCTCCAAACCCAAAGGTGACCTTAGACGAATCTACTTAAAAATGAGTAACAAGCCAGACACTGGTTAGCTCACACCTATTCAGAATGCTGAAATCTGAAAACCAAAGTTCAGTGCCAGCCCAGACAGACAAATCCAAGAGAGTCTTATCTCCAATGATCCAGCAAAATACCACAAGTGGAACTGTGGCTCAAGTGGTAGAGCACCCAACCTGGAGTGAAAAAGCTGAGGGACAGGACTGAGCCCTTGAGTTCTCAAGCCCCAGAATAAACACACACACACACACACACACACACACACACACACACACACACACACACACGAAATTCATTCACTGAGGATTTCCAGTGTGGTTGTCCAAAGTATTTCCTTAGTAAAAGAGTCATTTGCTCATACTGCCTTTTTTGTTGGTCCTATGTTATGTCTATACTATTTATTCGTATGTGTTTTCTTTAATATGAGTCAGGTTTTTGCTTAAATCTATTTCTAGAGGAAAATCACTACTACTAAAGGGAAACTCAGAATATATCCACAAGAAATGGTAGACTATAAAAATGAATACTCAGTTATTAAATTAGAAGCAACTGTCCATAATGCCCATGAAATGATTTTATACATCAATGCTATAAGTTTAGGTAAGAAATATTAAAAATAAGAGTAAAATGTGAGCTGATAAAAATTAAAACCCTGAAGAAAAGTGATTATGATTATGTTGTTTTCATTATAAACTGAAAGGAAATTTTTATAGACCAAGCTTTAGTATCTTTCTTTCCTTTTCACAGAGATTGAAAAAATAAAATATGCCAATAATTTGTGTAATACAACTCTAGATAAAGAAACTATTCATGATGGGCTTAGCTCAATGGATGATCCTGAAGGGATCTTGGAATCAAAAATACATTATGCTTTGTAGGTTTTTACAGTTCCTTATCTGAGGTACTGTATTTGGCATCCGTAATTGAAATTTAATTCAAGTATCAGCCTATGGGATTCTAGCATCATCTAAACATCCTCATTAGTACAACTAATTATATAATTAGGTTTTATTAATATGTTTGTGATTAGGTAATTAATTGTATTTGAAATTTTAAGCACATAGGTGACACTGGAGAAGTGTTAACCCCTAGAGCTCTAGTCCCTAAACAGCAACCTGACTGTCTCATGGAGAGGTACAAAAGGACTTGAGAAACAGGACCTGCCTACCAAGCCCTAAGTTCAAAACCCTGCCCCACCAACACACATACATTGGCCTCACCGGAGACAAAGAATTGTTATGAATTTCTTCTGTTTATCTAATCTATAGGCATAGTTTTTCATTTGAGTTTTGTTTGTTTTCTGTGCTGATACTGGGGCTTGAACCCAGGGCCTTGTGCTCTTGTTTCACTTTTTCTCAAGGCCAGTGCTCTACCACATGAGCCTCATCTCCACTTCCAGCTTTTTGTGATTAATTGGAGTAGAGAGTCTTCAGGACTTGTCTCCCTCACCTGGCTCCAAACTAAGGCCCTCAGATGTCAGCATCCTAAGTAGCTGGGATTACAGGTGTGAGCCACAGGTACATGGTTGTTCATTTGAGGTTTTAAATCTCTCCTTATTTTGGAGGAAAATCACAAAATTATTATTTTAAAAACCGTTGTTTTTCCTGCTTTCTTTTTTTTTTTTTTGGCCAGTCCTGGGCCTTGGACTCAGGGCCTGAGCACTGTCCCTGGCTTCTTCCCGCTCAAGGCTAGCACTCTGCCACTTGAGCCACAGCGCCACTTCTGGCCGTTTTCTGTATATGTGGTGCTGGGGAATCGAACCTAGGGCCTCGGGTATACCGAGGCAGGCACTCTTGCCACTAGGCTATATCCCCAGCCCTCTTTTTTTTTTTTTTTTTTTTTTTTTTTTTTGTAGTACTAGTGTGGAACTTGGGGCCTTAAGCTTTCTAGGCAAGCACTCTATCCATTGGGTCCTGCCTCCAGGTCTTTTTTGCTCTTTTTCTTTCAAATAGCTTCTCTTGTTTATCCCTATACTGGCTTGCACTGCAGCTTTCCACTTCATGCTTCCCACAAAGCTGGGATGGCAAATGCCATCGCACATAATATTTTATTATAAAAACGAGATCACATACTTTTGACTGAGTATGGATTTTTTTAAATTTAATTTTATTGTCAAGGTGATGTACAGAGAGGTTGCAGTTACATATGTAAGTTAATGAGTACATTTCTTGTCGAACCTTTTTGCCCCCTCCCTCATTTTTCTCCCACTTTCTCTCCCCTCCAACTCTCCCCCCCGCCAAGTTGTAAAGTTTATGTCTAACATATTATCTTGTGAGTAGCACTGTTACATTGGTTTGCCCTTTGTCCTTTGTCTCACCATTTTGTTATTCCTCTTCCCTTACCTAAATCAGATGAACATATGTACAAGACACAGCATACCAAAATCAAATACAGAGGATAAACCAAAGGGGGGAGAAAAACAATAGAAAAAAATAAATAACTTCACACAGTACATTAAAGCAACAAGGAAAAACTTTTGTTTTCACATCTGGGAGTTCATTTTGATTAACATCACCTTATATGGTTGCCATAATTCTCCCAATCTCAGCTTCCCAAGTAGCCAGAATTACAGGTAGGAACCACTATATTCATATTCAAAAAACATTTTAAGGGGCTGGGGATATAGCCTAGTGGCAAGAGTGCCTGCCTCGGATACACAAGGCCCTAGGTTCGATTCCCCAGCACCACATATACAGAAAACGGCCAGAAGCGGCGCTGTGGCTCAAGTGGCAGAGTGCTAGCCTTGAGCGGGAAGAAGCCAGGGACAGTGCTCAGGCCCTGAGTCCAAGGCCCAGGACTGGCCAAAAAAAAAAAAAAAAACATTTTAATGTAATAATATAATTATTTATAATCTATTGTATATACACAGATATGGAATATGTATGTCTATTGATTTCATTATGTACTATATTATGTGTAGATCTATTATTTTGTAATATAACCTATATTACACATTATTATATATGTTTTGTATATATGTATGTGTGTACATATATACATGCACATATAATATATATTCTTTTATAAATATCTTTATCAAGTCATCCTTGAAATTTTAATTATCTTCTATTCCAGAATAATCAAGAAATTCATCTAATAATTTCATACGTGTTATGTACCTGAGTCCACAACCAGAAGCCTGAAACAAGGTACCCGGCCTTATGAAATCACGTCTCCTGTAGAACAGGGGGCTTGGTGCTTTGGAAGGAGACAGCATACAAGGCTGAGGAATGGTGTAGGCCCGCTGTGGGTGGTTAAGGCTTGGGGAGGGGGACAGTGAGCAGGGTCCTGGGGAACATCAATGCCAGACAATTTGGGTCACAAGAACAGGAAGAATCCAGGATGGAACTGATAAGCTGTCACCAAGGAACTCAGAGAAGCCAGATTCCAGAGGCTCACATCTGTAATCACAGCCACTGAGGATTGCAGTTCAATGCCAGCCCAAGCAGGAAAGTCTGTGAGACCCATCTCTAATTAACCACCAAAAAGTCAGAAGTACAGCTGTGGCTCTAGGGGTAGAGTGCTAGATTTAAGAGAAGAAAAAGCTCAGGGACAGTGCCTAGGCCCTGCGTTCAAGCCCCAGGACTTTCAGGCTAGAGAATGGGAAGCACTGAGGTGAGCAGGAGGTCATCAAGATGAGACTGTGAAGGGATGAGCAGAGGATCAGATGACAAAGAATCTGAATGCCATGTCTGGAGGGCAGTGCTGTAAAGACATGTTAAGTATGAATGTCACCATCTAACTTACCATTTTGAAAAAAGAAGACTTCGTGGAGCATTTTTCAACTGAGCAGATATTGAAAAATCCCAAGTTTCCACATACATCTTACTGATCCACTACCATCATCCTCTGACATGGATGGGTGGTGTCACAGGAAGGGAACTATACTGACAAACCCATGTCATCCACAGCCCATTGTTCCCATGAAAGCACATCCTGGTGCTGTCCTAGATAAGTGTCTAATGAAATCAACCCACCATCACAGTATCCTACAAAATACTTCCTGTGTTCTGGGAAAACCCATCCTTCCTTCTTCTCTAGCCCTCAGTTACCATTGATCTTAACTGTGTCCACAGTTTTGCTTTTCCCAGGATGTCAGTCACAGAGATCTAACAGTGTAAAACTCCACAAGTTAGCACAGGAGGAAAGCGAGATGACCCAAGTTTAGCAATGACTGTAGATCCAACACCAAAGGCCTGAGAGATGAAAGAAAGAATTGAGAAGCAGGATTTCATTAAAATTTAAACCTTCTTCTCTACAAAAGACACTGTCAAGAGTATGAAAAGAAAAGCCAGAGACTTGAAGAAAAATATTTACAAAAGATGTATCTAAGAGAAGACTTATCCAAAGTACACAAAAGAACTCTTCAAAAATCAACAATAAGAGAACAACAAAAACTAGTCCAGATGACCTTACACCTCACCAGAAAGATACTCAGATGGAGAAATCTGTGTCTGAAAAGATGCTCCACAGAACATGGCTTCAGGGAATGCAAATCGAAATGGCACTGGTCTGTCACCCTATATGCTCATAGAAACGGGTAAAACCCAGAAGGCTGACAGCGTCAAATGTTGGTGAGGATGCGGAGCCACAGGAATGCTCCTTTATGGCTGGTGGGGATGCAGAGTGATAGAGTCACATTAGAAGACATTTTGATGGTTTCTTATAAAAATCAAACTTGTACACACCCTGCCACCTAGCAATCACATGCCTTGCAATTTCTACCAAGGACTTGAAAACTTATACCTACATACATATATATGCATATACATTATATATATATATATATATATTCAAAGCCTTGGGAAACAATGTTTATAGCAACATTGGAGTGATTGATCTCAATGCATTGTAGTTATAAATTGACATGTTGATTGATAATTTTTTAATTTAGTTCTGGCCCAGTATCTGCACACACCCAAAAAATGCACGTTACTCATTGTTTAAAAAGCCCATCTAAAAGACCAACATAAGATGTGATCCTCATTTATCCTTTAAGTGTGCTATGCTATTATTTTCCAGTGACTCGTAGCCCACTCAGAATTTTGATCCCTGTTGTCTGAGACATTGAGGTGGTGATCTAACAGGACTGCTGGCTGACTTTCCTATCATTTGCTAGAGAGTAGGAATGGGGAAGGAGAAGGAAACAGGAGGAGGAAGAGGAGGAGGAGGAGGAGGAAGATGGAGGAGGGAGGATGAAGAGAAGAGGAAGGAGGAAGAAGAAGAGGGAGGAGGAAGAGGATGAGAAGGAGGAAAGAAAGAGAAAGGAGGAGGAGGAGGAGAGTGGGAGAAGGGGGACAGAGGGAAGGAAAAGGAGGGAAAGGGGAAAAGAGGAAAAGGAACAAGAGAGAAGAGAGGAGATGACATTCCCAAGGTAAACTGATATCCGAAGACATAATGTTCACAACAAATGAGGATAGAATACTTGCCTATCTATATGAAATAAAAGTGAAGAAGGAGATGTTAGGGAGAGCCTGTAACAATACCATGTTTATACGTTATTTTCCTAAAAACGAATTAATGAAGTTTGAAGTATCTGCTGAAACTTTAGAAGGGGAGAATTACAGCCTAGAGACATTAACTTAAAAGAAAAAAAAAAGCTGTGGTCATGTAGCAAGGAAGTGCCACATGAGATCCAGACTTGGTTAAGATTCAGACTTGGTAATCTGAAATCCAGGTTGTCCCATGATGTCCCAAGGGCCACCCAGGAGGAAGAACATGGAGAGGAGACTAAGGAACCAGGCCCATATGAGACCACAAGCCAAATTCTCTCATGGTTCTTCTCTCTGTGTATTTTTGGAACCTATCCAGGTTCAATTTCATATTTTATTTTCCTTTCATTACTTTCAAAGAAAGGAATGAATCATAAATACATGGGACTATGACAATACTTTGTTTCTCGTCTTTAATTTTAATTAAGTTAAATTTAAATAGCCATATGCGATTAGTGGAGGGAGCTCTGGCATTCTCTCTAGTCAGCTATTCAATAAGGAAAATAAAAGATCATTTGGGAAGTTCTTAATTGGCCAACTTTGAAAGTGGCTCCCACTGGCTCAAATTGATCACATGATCATAACCATTTGCAAAGGTGTCTGGGAAGTGTAGTCCAGCTGTGTGCCCAGAAAGATGAAGAGAGTCCATGTATCTCTGATCCTGGGTCTGAACCTTTGATGAAGGCAGCTATGGAAAAACAACAGGAATAGCCACCAAAATAAGTAAATAAATTACCTAGAACTGAATAGAAGCCCAATTAGCTGCAATGCTTGATTACAAACGTTTATTTCTAGTCATCATAAGATTCAGACTAGAGAGAAATGCATGCTCAGTCATGGGAATTCACTCACACGCTTACTGGCTACCAGGTTCTATGCCAGGCACAAGGAGTGCAGGAAAGGTTGAGGTGCCATCAGTCAGAGATAGTGCTAATGATTTAATATGGCAGGTTGGACCAGGATAAGATACAGTGAAAACTCAAGGCCACTGACTTCCTCCAGCAGCGGGTAGAAGGCAGATATAATCAGGGTTTCAGTAAGCTGTGGTGTGTGTGTGTGTGTGTGTGTGTGTGTGTGTGTGTGTGTGTGTGTGTGTGTGTGTGTGTGTGTGTGCCCGTGCGCACATAGGCATATAAGAGTGCCATTACCACAAACCCCATACCCCGAGTAGCACTTTTTTGAGAATTGGGCGTGTCAAAGCATGGGTGGGAAATGTCTTGAAACCCAGATCAAGAGCAGATGTTATCATTCCAATGTGAGTGTGGATTCCCTGTTAAGTTGCATTCACTGTTGACCCAGTTCCCCGCCACAGGCTCAGCCATGGGTGTGAGTTTGTCAGCTATACCGTAAGCACCTTTTATCATATTCTCTTCATCCTGAGCTAGGCTGAGCACACAGCAGAAATTCCAGTGCCTCCTCTAGATTCCCTTACAGTCTCTTCTTCTCCCTCCTTCCTTCCTTCTAGTGAGTGATTCATATGTCTTCTCCCAACCACTAAACCATGTGTCATGTGTTTCTTTGGCTTCCATAAGTTTCTTGTGTTGACATTTACATGATGTTTGATTCATTAACTAGGGTGGCTTTCTTTGTGTCTTGGCCTCTCCCAGTAATGACATCCTGATTTTCCTCCAGGAGGACTAAACTGTCTGTCTGTCTTGGGAGTGAGTAAGATTGTGGGCTACAGTGCCAAGAATCTACACAACCAGCCATCAGCCTCTTTCTTCCCCTTGCTTTCCAATCTGGAACCCCAGGTGTGAGATCAGGAAATGGCTGGAACTCCTGCTACTCTGCCAGTCCATGTGGTCTTGATTGTTGCTTGCCTGAATCCAGGACATACTTTGATTAAATGCTATTTTTTTTTGTTTTTTAACCAAAGTCTTCACCCTTTTCCTCAATGTTTTATAGGTCTTGAGAGATTTCCCATGAATTGTCTTCATCCACAGCTCCCCTGTGGGGAGACTCTAATTTATAGAATGTACATCTGCAAGTACATACGGAACACATTACTAATGAACGTCACATAAAACTAAATGTAAAAATCATCTCTTTATGGGGCTGGGTAATCTGTTTTACATAGAAGCAGAATGAGGCACAGTCAGAGGACATTAGAGCCACAATAGGAATGGACTCAATCAATGAATGTGGCAAGATGTGATCTTCAAGATGTTTGAGGATGTTTTCATTTTGACTCTTGAGATTGAAAGAAACAAGCAGGAATGAGACAATTCCTATTATCTTTCTAGATTGGGGGCAGGGATTTTCAAAGACTCGGGAGAAATGTCTGGGTTCTACATTCCTGCTTTACAACCCTACTCAGAACTGGCTCTTTCATCAAGACTTGTTTGCCTCATTGCTATCTTTGTATCATGGTGTGTGTGTGTGTGTGTGTGTGTGTGTGTGTGTGTGTGTGTGTGTGTGTGTGTGTGTGATTACTGGGGCTTGACTTCAGGGCCTGGGTGCTGTTCCTGAGCTTTTTTGCTCAAGGCTAGTGCCTTACCACTTGAGCTACAGCTCCACTTCCAGATTTTTAGTAGATCATTGGAGATGAGTCTCACAGACTGTCCTGCCCAGGCTAGCTTTGACAGGCATGAGCCACCAGTACTCTGTTCTAACAGATTATTTTCACCTGACATGTTTCTCTTTCTACAGTGGAGCTTCCGGAGTGCCAGCAGGTGGATACTTTCTTAAACTTCTATGGGGATCAGCCTAGGGATTTCTTTCCTACAAAGCATTCAGGAAATACTAGCTGAGTAGTTAAGTGAGAGTTGATGTGAATTATTGAATCCAGGTAAGTGGCTCTGGTAAAGTCCATTAGCTTTGCCCTAGGAATCTCAGCTCCTGTCCTATTTTATTTCTATATGACCAGATTAATGCGACAGAGAATGATTCAGGCGTCTTCCTTATTCATGTCAGAAGATTGGAAATGAGATATGAAGATGACAACCAGTAGACTTGTCAATAATAACAACATGAGGTCAAAATAGCAGAATCTCCTGCCAGTCAGGCCAAGAAGAAAGCTGCCAAGGCTGCTTGAATGGATCTCACTGAAATCCTTTGACAATAGATTAATGCTCTAGAGGTTGGATTTGAGAACTTCCACAGAAGCGGGCCACCAATGGCTCACAACTGTAATCCCAGCTACTCGGGAAATGGAGATCTGAGGTTGGCAGCTCAAAGCCAGTCCTAGCAGGAAAGTCCATGAGACACTTACTTGCAAAAAACTACTCAGAAAAGTCCAGATGTGGTTATGTGGCTCAAGTGGCAGGGCGCTAGTCTTGAGGAAAGAGCTCAGAGACAGCACCCAGGCCCTGAGTTCAAGCTCCAGGACTGGCAAAGGAAAAAAAAAAAGGCTTCCATGGAGGCAGTGTAAGAAAGTCAATGCCTTGGGCCACCATCCAGGACCTCAGTCCTCTTGTAATATCTGACTTTCAGATTGTCCTTTGGTTTATCTGGTGAGAAGTTTATTATTGGTATATACCTATGATATTAGGATCTGATAGGGCTGGGGATATGGCCTAGTGGCAAGAGTGCTTGCCTCCCATACATGAGGCCATGGGTTCAATTCCCCAGCACCACATATACAGAAAATGGCCAGAAGTGGTGCTGTGGCTCAAGTGGCAGAGTACTAGCCTTGAGCAAAAAGAAGCCAGGGACAGTGCTCAGGCCCTGAGTCCAAGCCCCAGGACTGGCCAAAAAAAAAAAAAAAAAAAGGATCTGATAATAAAAATAATATACCTTGAAGATCTCTCAGCTCATAAAAGAATAAGCCTTAAGAAAGCTTAAGGTTTATGTGGCATTGTACAGACCTTACATATATACTTTTTTCCAGGTGGTCCCTGGATGAAATTCTAATTTAAATTTTTATAATGTGTGTATGTGTGTGTGTGTGTGTGTGTGTGATTCTGCAAGATTCTGTAAGAGAGACAAAGAATTAGATACATCATGCACATCTGAAAAGCCACCAAGACAAGAAAAAGAAAAAGAAAACAGTAGGTATATATTTAGCTGAGGGTTCTGTGGATTTTTTTCCTTTTTTTTTAAAACTCCAGTACAAGTGTTCAAGCCAAGTAGGAACATTCTCCTAGAGTTATTTATTTATTTAGCTCTCTTTCCTCTCTCTCTCCTCTCTTTCTCTCCTCCCCCCTCTTTGGAAAGCAATGAGCATGTATTACAAAAAGCAAATATTATACTCTTTATTGTCAAACAAAGTTTATAAGGTTCATGTGTCAATGATGAAGGCCAAGGACCTCACACAGAAAGTTTCCTGTCTTGGAAGAATTTCTCATGAAATATAAAATATGGGAAATGAAAGGATTTCTTCTTGCCAGAAAAAAAAAAAAAAAAAAAACCAACAACAACACAGGATCAGCTCCTTCTTAATGGCACCCACCAGGGTTGGATGAGCTCAAGGATTGACTAGCCTAGCCTGGGGTGGGGAGGAAACTACTGGAAGATGATTCTCTACAGCCCAGCATGAAAGAGAGAGAGAGAGAGAAGGAGAGAGAGAAAGAGAGAGAGAGAGGAGAGAGAGAGAGAGAGAGAGAGAGAGAGAGAGAGAGAAAGAGGTCTATGGGGGGAATCACAGTGGAAGTTGAAGGGTTTTCACCCGGGGGAGGCTTGTGGTGTTCAATTCCAGAGCCTGACAGACACCCCAGTGCATGGGGCAGCTGGCCTTTGGGGACATGGGGAAACCCGAGCAAGGGAATGACAAATGAAAGGCATTCCTTGGTCTTGGAGCATGCTTGCATGGAATCCGGTAGAAGTACAGTTACTATTTACAGGAAACTGGCACCGAGTTATAACTTTTTCCTAGACAGGTTGGTGCCATTGTGTTCTGGCACCGCGAAGAACATTAAATAAGGCTTAGCATTTGTCTAAACCGTGCCGTATGCACACGATACTTTCCCGATATGGATTGCTTTCTCTTCCCAAGGAGATTTTCACTAAAGGCCCTCCCTGGGGAGGAGAGAGAGGGAGAGAGAGAGAGAGAGAGCAGGGAGTTAAGAGTCAACCATGGTTAATTTGCGCTTTGTGCTTTGTTTATCCAAACCATATGTCTAGATGGTTGTAATTCTGTGTCATTGGCTGTGTAATGCTCTTGGTGCTAAGAGATCTGTGAATAGTCACAGCTTAGATGCATAATCACGGTAGCATTTGGAGAAGGAGAGAGGGGAGCTCTCTGTGATGTTTGTTCTGGAGATAAGTGAGCCTGCCAAAGGGGGCTCCATCAAGCTCCCTCAAACTTTGGGTCAGGCAGGTTTTCTGTGGACAGGAGATGACCCTGCAGAAGCCAACCAAGAGACTGATTCACTACTGCCTCTGAAATCTATTCCTTAACGTTGGGGCTAAAGAACATTCCAGACATTCAGTTAGGTCATGGCTCGTCCAACAGGATCACTGAGTAGTCTATGCATGGGACAGAGACCTGTTTATTTGAATGTTGGAGAGAGATTTAAACCATGATGAATCTACCACAACTGTCCGTGTGCATGTGTGTGTGCGTGCGCCAATCCTAGAGCTCAAACTCAAGACCAGGATGCTCTGCCTGAGTTTCTTAGCACAGGCTAACCGTCAACAATTTGAGCCACATTTCCACTTCTGGATTTTTCTTTCTTGTGCCAGTACTGGGGCTTGAACTCAAGGCTTCGGTACTGTTTTAGATTTTTGTTTGTTTGTTTTTTTACTCAAGGCTAGCACTCTACCACTTGAACCATACCTTTACTTCTAGTTTTGGGGTGGTTCATTGGAGATAAGAGTCTCACAGACTTTCCTGCCCAGGATGACATCATATTACAATCCTCAGATCTCAGCCTCCCAAGTGGTTAGGATTACAGGTGTGCAATGCCAGCACCTGGCTCACAATGGCCTATTATATCTTACAACCTTTTTATAGGAAGATATTACCTAATTCATCAACTTTTAATGAAAGAAAGATATTGTACTCAGGGCTGGAGCTGATGAAGTTGCAATGTGTGTTTCTAAGTAGCAAACTACTAACTAGGAAGAAACACAAAGACTTCAGTTTCCACGTACAGACGATCTTCTTGGAACTGGAGATCATACCTCATCAATCAGTCTTAATGAGGGGCCCCAGCGTATCCCTCACTGGATCAATAAATATTATCTGAAAATCTTCCATGTGCCAAGTTCAGAGCCAGCACCTCGGAGTTCTGGCATACCATGGAGCTCACAGAAGCAGCTTCCTCCAGGGGCTGCTGCACAAGGCCCCAAGAAAATGAGGCAGGCCCAAGTGTACCAGCAAATTTAAGAGGTGAGGATGTGTTTTCAAAATGTTTCTCCTGAAAATCTGTATCTTCTCTGTGTGCGTGTCTGTCTCTGTCTCTGTCTGTCTCTGTCTCTCTGTCTCTGTCTCTGTTTCTCTCTCTTTCTGATTTGTTGGTTTTGGAGAACCACTCCCTGCAAGTATATTTTCAATGCAGTATAGTTCTATGAATGCCTGTTCAGAGTTAGGGGTGACATAAAGTAGGACGCTCAATCAAAAGCTGGTCCAGAATTGTCCTCTGCTAGCCAAGCACCAGGGGGTGGTTCACAACTACAACCCTAGCTACTCTGGAGTCTGAGATCTGAGGAACGTGGATCAAAATCAGCCCAGGCAGAAAAGTCTATGAGATTCATCTCCAGTGAACCACCAAATAATAATAATAATAATAATAAGCCACATTAGTGGTAGAGCACTAGCCTTGAGAGAACAAAAGGCCAAGTGAGGACACAAAGTCCTGTGTTCAAGACCTAGTATAGGAAAAAGGAAAAAAAGAAAATTTATGAGCTAAAATGTATAAGCTGAGACAGTAGTGTGATGTAACTTTTCAGTGATTACATTGACAATTCAAAGAAGGGAGAGAGGGAAGGAAGGAAGGAAGGAAGGAAGGAAGGAAGGAAGGAAGGAAGGAAGGAACGAAGGAACGAAGGAACGAAGGTTATCTAAGCAGGAAACACAAACCTCCATGAATTCCTGGCAGGAGCCTAGGGCTTCCTCTCTTCCTGGAGAATGCTCGCAGAGGGGAACTTGGCAAAGTTCTTTAAGTCTTGCACAGCCCACTTACACAGCCGTTCCTCTTCTAGGAATTTATCCTTAGAAAATAGTCATAAATAACTGCAGAAAATTTATTTAAAAGATGTTCCCTGGAAGGTTGTTTATAATGGCCAAAAATTAAAAACAAAATAAATGTCTGACAATATGGAACTGCTTAAATGAGTTATAGTACATTATAATCCACAGTCATAAAAGATTACGCTGTGAACTACTTAGTGACTCTGAAAAAGATTCGCAATATATGGTTAATTTTTTTAAGTTGCAAAACAACCTGAACCCATGTGGTACTTTTTTCTTTTAAAAATGTATGTATGTAAATATATGCATAGAAAAAAGACTAAGAGGATAACCAAAAAGTTATCACCGATTATCTCTGTATGGCAAGGGTATTGGTGATTTTCATTATTTCCCAAAGACTGCAATAAAAAGTATATTATTTTTGTTACAAGCTTCTTAAAAACATTCAATCTTATTTAAATTCTACACAGGAATCAGGTCTCAAAATAAAGCTGGTTTGTTCAAGGTCCTTTTGGGAGAAGTTCATGCCATCAGAAATGTAGAAATACTGGAGGGAAATGGTCAAGCTGGACATAGGTAAGACTAGAAAGGATGGGCAATCCTCCACATATTCTCTTTTTTTTAATTATTTATTTATTTATTTATTTTTTTGTCCAGTCCTGGGCCTTGGACTCAGGGCCTGAGCACTGTCCCTGGCTTCTTCCCGCTCAAGGCTAGCACTCTGCCACTTGAGCCACAGCGCCGCTTCTGGCCGTTTTCTGTATATGTGGTGCTGGGGAATCGAACCTAGGGCCTCGTGTATCTGAGGCAGGCACTCTTGCCACTAGGCTATATCCCCAGCCCTCCACATATTCTCTTTGCTTCCTACTTCTGGTGTGTGTGTGTCTCTGTGTATCTGTGTTTCTGTGTGTCTGTATGCATGAGCATGCAGTCTTATCCCAGGACTTGAACTTGGCCTTAGCGCTCTCCCTGAGCTGCTTCTGCTCAAGCCTAATGCTCTACCACTTGAGCCACAGCTCCATTTCAGGCTTTTTAAAAATATTCAGTTGGAGATAAGAATCTCACAGACCTTCCTGCCTGGGCCGGCTTCGAATCGTGATGCTCAGATCTCAGCCTCCGGATGAGCTGGGATTCCAGGCATTGGCTCTGCATCCTTTTGTCTCTTTTCTAGGTTGTATGATGGAAAAGCCATGTAGCTTGAAAAAAAGGTAATAATATTGATGCTGACAATAATCAATATAAAACTGTGGAGAGATAAAGGGGTAATGTGACATTTATTAAACAACCAGTATTTTCCAGATACCGAGATAATTTCTTTGGAGATATTATCTCATTTAATTCTTACCCCCATGCTTTGATAAAGGCGTTATTATCTGCGATTTATAGCAGTGGAGACAGAGCCCCGTGCAGTGACGTCATCCACTTACCCTTTCAGCTCTCGTGAGGCCCAGGCGTCCTTAGGCCCTGATGAGAAAGACACCGAAGCATCTTTGCAAACCCACAAGCCCCAACTCTGAGCTCACCACCCAGGCTCCAATTTCCTTTGTGATTCAGCCTTGTATTATGTAGTCTGACTCCAGGGTGAAAGATTTGTGGCAATTGCATGATGTATGAGGTGCCATTTGTAAAATATATATATATATATTATTTAGTGTAAAACATGATGTTTTTTCGTCCTGATTTACAAGTCGGATTTATAAATCTGCACTTCTCCACTATCAGAGTTATATATCTTGCCTCTGATTTATAAAACTTGCTTGTAAATCTCACCGGCTAAGTTCTGATTCAGAAATCATTATTTTAAGAATTAGATTTAGTTTAAACACACACACACACACACACACACACACACACACACACACAAAACTGTTTTATTGAAATGCAATGGATTTACATAACTCCCGTTGAAATTTAAAGATCCTACAATAGTTTTGCAGGTCATACCCAGGAATTCCTAAAGAAAATGTATGATTTAAAGTCCTCTCCTTTCATGTGTTAGCTACAAACCAACTGATTTACACAGTCAGAGCTATACAATAATGATCCATTTTTATTTTCTTTAAAAAAAAACCTCACTTTTCTCTAACTCCAGATCTTGATTTATATGCCCTGATTGGGTTTTCGGCAATACCGTTTCAATCACAGTCTTTTCCACTCTGGAGCTGGTCTGAGGGCAAAGGACTAGGACTCATGGATCTGTCATTTTGAGTGGGACCATCTCCACCCATCTTGAACTCACTCCTTTAACTGAGGAACCTCAAATTGTGATACTCCCTCCCTGGAAGTTCCCAAGGCAGCAGACCTGGTGGCAGAGTCTGTGAAGTGCAGCCTGCCTCACCCGAAACAGCCTGGAGGTCACTCTGTCCCTGTTAGTCAAATAAAGAAGCCATTGATGGAAGAAATGAGACAGTCAGAGAACATAGGAGATATTTCATGAATCATTGCTTGCTGAGTGAAACAATGACTAAGGGCTCCATATTTTTTGGTTAATACCAGACATCTAATTAGCAGTGATCAGGGTGACTCTAAGACCCAATGGATGAAGAGGAAATGCAGTGTTTTAGTTAAGATTCCTACTGTTGTGGTTTAAAAAAAAATACCTGAGATGACCAATTTATAGGAAAGAAAGGTTGATTCAGCTCAGTGTCAGGGGTGTGGGTCCTTGTAACTTTGTACCCTTGAGCCAGCATAGCAGAAGGGGCCTGCTCTTCTGGCAGCCAGGAAGGAGCCAGAGTTCCAACAGCCCCTATAAAGACACACCCTCAAGGACCTTTCTCTCACTAGGCTCCACCCCTTAAAGGCTCCACCACCTCCCTAAAGTGCCCTGAGCTGGAGACCAGGCCTTTAACATGCAGATCCTTCCTTGATATTTCCAGTCCAAGCTACAATACAGGATGTGAGCACTTAGAGCTATGTACGGCCCCATGAGCAAGTCCACCACAGCTCCACTTGATCATGGATGGCTTCTGTAGGATTTTGTGCCCAGAATTTCCAGAGGAGTTGCTATCTACCTATCTGTCTGTCTGTCTGTCCGTCTGTCTATTTATCTTTCTTTCAGGTAATTCTGAAACTCTTACTTATTTGCTACTTGCTGGAACTTAAAACTCAATTGTCTAATAGAGCCAAGGCACTGGTGGCTAACACCTGTGATTGTAGCTACTCAGGAGACTAGAAGATTGGGGTTTGAAGCCGGCCCGAAGCAGAAAAAGTTTTTTAGACTACCTTTCCAAAATAAGCAGCCAAGAAGCTTGACTGGAGGCATGGTTCAAGTGGTAGAATGCCAACCTACCAAGCAAACCAATTAAGTATGAATCCCAGAATTCAAACACTAGTATTGAAAAAGAAGTCTATGTTTATGAGTTTAATTTGTGGTAGCACAATATGCCCATTTTCAATGTACAGGAAAATGGTATTTAACCAAAGCACACATCCAGGAAAGCAAGGTGGTAATACTTCTCTCCAGAAATTTCCCTTCTTTCTCTGGAAATTAACTCTCTTCTTCCCCCTCTACTGTTTTAGTTCATAGCAGATCTATTTTTCTAGTTTTATCTCTTTTAGAATATAACTGGAATGACATCGACTACAATTTTTTTCTGTACAGTTGCTTTCATTCAACATAATGTCTCTATGATACTCATCCATGTTGTACACACGTGTGTGTGAGACAGAGAGAAAGAGAGAGAGCATAGGCATGTGTGTGCAGGTGTCGTCCTTTTTATGACTGAGTAGTATTCCATGGAATGCATGAATTCCAACTGTCTATTCAGTCCCAGTTGGTAGACATTTGAGTTCATTCCAGATTTGAACTATTATGAATCAAGCTGCTGGGAGCATTCCCACCCGAGTGTTTTTATGGGCATATGTTTTCGTGTCTTTTGGGTAAAAACACAGAAATGGAATTGCTGAGTCACTTGGTAAGTGTCTGCTTAGCTTCATACAACGTTGCCAAACAGTTTTCAAAGTGATTGAACCATTTTACCGCCCCCATCGCCCAGTCATCTGTAAAGACTTCCAGTGGCTCAAATCTTTATCTCTGGCCCCCCGTGACAGGCCTCTGGGCAGTTTAGTCATTTCATTATGAAGTACTCCCTCTCCTTTTAATTGGTATTGTCTTAATAACTGGTGGTATTATCATGTTATGTGCTTGTGAACTTTAAGCAAAGTTGCATCATCAAGAAAACTTCTGCAATTGTGCCCACAGTAAGTCCTATCTTGACACCAGGACATGCAATTAACTGGTCAGGACTAGTTATTCCTGGTTCCCTTGGTATTCCTCAATTACAGAGAGACTGGAGGGGAGATCTGGGTGGGAACTTTTTATATAAGCCAATCTCCCCCCCACCCCACTAGAGCACACTTTCAATTTGTATAAAAGGTTCCATCTCCTTAGGTTTCTAAATGTTTTATTTTTTTGCATATTAATGCAACCACTATGGAAAGCTCTATGGAGATTCCACAAAAAGCTAAATGTGGAACTACCCTATGCTCCAGCAAAATACCACTCTTGGGCTATATTAGCTGAGGGAACATAGTGAAGATTATAACAGAGGCATCTGCATGTCATGTACATTGCAGCATTCTTCATGGTAGCCAAGCCTCGCGAACAACCTGATACCTATTAACTGATGAATGGATGCAGGGAGCATGGCGTCCATACACAATTGCATATTGCTGAGCTGTCGAGAAGAATGAAGTGATGTCATTTGCAAGGAAATGGATGGAACAGAGATCATTGTGGTAAGTATAGTAAGCCTGGTCCAGAAGGACAAAATTCACACATTTTCTCTTATATGTGGAAGCTGGAACTAAAAAATAGATATCCCTGGACATAATTATGTACATGATTATAAATATATAGTATATAGTAAATTACATATATACTCATACATATATGTATATTTATTTACCCTTTAGCTTTTTCACTCAAGGCTGGTACTCTATTACTTGAACCACAGTGCCACTTTCATCTTTTTGCTGGTTCGTTGGAGATAAGAGTCTCATAGACTTTCCAGACTGGGCTAGCTTTGAACCATGATCCTCAGATCTCAGCCTTCTGAGTAGCTAGGATTACAGGTGTAAGCCATTGGCATCTGATGACAATGGATATGTGAATACAATCTGGTCTCTTAGTCTACTGACAAGATCAATTCATGGACCTCTTCTTTACATTCTTTGATTATGTTTCATGGTTTCTCATGTAGAAAAATTGTAGTTTTCTTTCCATGGGCTCCTATTCTATACCCTTTGTGTGTAAACATGATTCCACATGCCTTGCATCACTAAAGGCATTTGTAGGTCAAGTGGATTCTTAGAACTTGCTTAGGATTTATTTTTCGGCAGACAATCATGCTAGCTGTTGATATCTATTTTGTTTGATTCCTTTCTCTTTTAATATAATTTGTTTTCCTTTCACTGTTTCTCTGTCCACTCACCCTTTGAACTGGCTAGGACATGCAGTGCCACACAGTAAAGGAGAGAGAATCTTAAATACTTCTCCTTTATTCTAGTCTTAGGAAGGAGAGTTTTCACTAGTTATAAGTTTACAAACAGTTTTCATAGGTTCTCACGGTGAGAAAATGTCTCTTTTTCTCTATTTTTAAAAATTATTATCTTTCAGTAGTTGTACAAAGGAGTTACCACTTCACAAAGCACACAAGGCATTGACCAATGTTGCCTCTTTGGACATTCTCACCCATCCTTCTTCTTCCCACCCCTGCCCTCCTCACTCTTCTGAATTTTACAGGATATACATTAGATTCTTGGCTGCACCCTCCCCCTCTTCTCTTCATTGATCTACCCCTTTCCCATTGACTCCACCAACACCACCCCCCTTTTGAGTACCCACTTCTTGGTGTTTTATTTTGCTAAAGTTTAATTTTGCCTTTCTAAGGAACTACACTATTTGAATTCTCCCTTGAATCTACTATATTTTAATTAATACATTTGTACAGACTTGCATACCACCCAACACATTTACTTAGGAATTTGCAAGCTAAAGCTAGCTTCCGCACAGACAGGAAAGCGTGTATCCTTTGTCTCTCTGGGCCTGACTTACTTCACATAATTTTTTTCCAAGTCTTTCTTACTTCTAATATGCTGAAGACTTTTTTATTTCCCCATCAAGAATAGGTTTTGAACTTCACTGGATTCTTTACTGTTTTCCCACTTTATTCTGTTATGTGTTAAATTAATTTTCCAGTGTTGTCACTTTTTTTTAGTTTTTAACAATATGGGCTATACCAGTTACATGGTGCTGGATTCAGTCCCCTAATATTTTGTTGAGGATTGGGGTCTGTCTGTTCATAGGAGATATTGGTCTGTAATTTCCTTTCCTTCTAATGGCACTGTCAGCTTTTAATATCAGGGCTATAGTAGTCTCATATACTAGGAAGCAGGCCCTCTTTTTGTATTTTTGGACAAAGTTTATATAATATTGTTGTTATTACTTTCATAAATGTTTGATAGGCTTCACTGGGTGAACTCTTCCACATATAATCCCTCTTATGAGGAGGTTGTTGATAATACATTCAAGGCTTTCAGTTTTCAGCATTACTGAGGTATGCTCAATAAATAAAAACATGTATATATTTACCACGTGTGGTGCGCTGCATCCATACACACTATATGAAGGGACACCACGCTCAAGCCAGCTAATGTGTCGTCACCCCCCACAGAGTTCTGCCATGGTTTTTATCGTTTCTTTTGGTGTGTCCGTTTGCTTGCTGTCACTATAATAAAATACCTGACATAATTAACTTATGAAGAGAAAGGGTTACTTTGGTTCACTGTGCTGAACTAAACCGTTAGCCTGGTGTCTTGCTCCTGGCATGAGAATATATGGCAGAAGAAAATAACTGATTTATATCATAGAGGAAGAAACAGGGTCCCACACATGCTGCCAAGGGTACCCTTCAAATGAATTACTTAAGAACATTTCAAAATTCATATGTGTGTATATATATATATACACACACATATATTTACACACAGATATATGTGAAAATACATATGTATATATGAATATAAATATAACACCATACATTTCACATATATGAAAACATTATATATACACGCGTATATATATAGAGAGAGAAGACCTTATATATTTTGCCTCTCTTTTTTTAGTGTATGCTAGTACTGGGATTTGAACACAGAGCCTTTAGCCTTTTCCCCTCAAGCCTGATGCTCTACCACTTGAGCCCATTCCTCCACTTCTAGAATTTTGATGATTAACTAGAGATTAAGAATCTCACAGACATTCCTGCCCAGGCAGGCTTTGAACATTGAACCTCGATCTCAGCCTCTTGAGAAAGGTTGGATGATAGGCATGAGGCACCAGGGGCTGGCTAAGTTGTACACATTCTTAATTCAAAGTTTTGAAACATCCAACCCTTTTACTAGGCAATATTCAAGTCCTAATTCTGTCCCAGGGATGTTGTAGACGTTCACATTGAGAACAAATCTTATGCCATTCTGGTACCTAAGAGGCATGTCCGGTTATCTCAAAGGATGCTTTGGATCTTAAAGTATCCTAGAAATCTCTGACACTCAGTTCCTGTGCAGGTTCCTCCTCTGTCATTGTCCAGCCTCTTCTTTCTCTTTGTTCTACTTCCGATCTATAAGAGTATCCCTGGATAAAGAATGGATGACCTTCTGTATGTGTGGTGTGGTCCCCAAGGACCACATCATCATGATTAGAAAAGAATGATTTCCATTTTTAAATTTTGACAACCAAACTTGAAAAACACCAAGTGCCAGTGGCTCATGCCAGGAATCCTAGTCAGTCATGAGACTGAGATCTGAAGACCATAGTTCGAAGCCAGCTGGAACAGAATAGGCCATGAGACTCTTATTTACAATTAACTATCAAA
This sequence comes from Perognathus longimembris pacificus, assembly GCF_023159225.1. Classification (NCBI taxonomy): domain Eukaryota; kingdom Metazoa; phylum Chordata; class Mammalia; order Rodentia; family Heteromyidae; genus Perognathus; species Perognathus longimembris. The sequence goes on from NC_063180.1 coordinate 14,592,075, forward strand.
GAGCTGGAAATGGAACTGTGCCTCAGGTAGTAGAATGCCAGCTTGCCAAACAAAGCACATTTGACCTCTTGTGTCATGAGCCCTCTGTCTGGGTCCCTGGTCGAGTAGTTTGCTTTCCAAACTGTGGTCTTCAAGGAAATAACATTAGCACCACTTGAGATATTGCAAGGAATGCAAGATCTGAGCCCCACAGCCAAGATACATTCAGAATCTGAAATTTAGCAAACTTCATGGATCTTACCCAACTCATTGACAGCTTTAGAGACCCGGTCAAAGGTTTCTGTATTCAGACCAGGCACTGGTAGCTCATACTTGTAATACTAGCTACTATGGAGGCTGAGGCATAAGGATCATAGTTCAAAGCCAGCATGGACAGAAAAGTCCATGGACAGAAAAGTTACCTCCAATCAATCACCAAAGAGCCAGAAGTGGAGGTGTGGTTCAAGTGGTAGAGCACCAGCCCTGAGTACAAAAGGCAAAAAAGAGTGGGAGGCCCTGAATTCAAGGCCCAGTACCAGCACACACATACACACACACACACACACACACACACACACACACACACACACACACACACCAAGCACTCTTCTGGTCCCACTTAATCACAATTACCTGTGGTATTCGTTGGGTTTACAAACCCCATGCCAATTAAACAAGCTTCCCAGTAGGACTATCCTGACTTGACTCCTCACAGAAAATTACTCAAAGGACATATCTCATGTAGATAATTACGAAGATAATTCCTTTCCCCCCAAGGAAATTTTTACCATGTTTTTGAGATGTCTCACTTAAGCAGCCTGTGATTTTTCTCTCACACATGGCAACTCTGATCTTCAAGTCCTCTCTTTAAATGCGCCCCTTTCATGCTGGGCAGCAGTGACTCATGCTTGTAATGTTATGAAGGAGACTGAGATCTAAGGATTCTGGTTCAAAGCCAGCCCAGGCAGGAATGTCTGTGAGGCTATTCTCTCCAATTAATCACCAAACAAAACAACCCAGAAGTGGAGCTGTGGCTCAAATGGTAGAGCACCAGGCTTGAGTGAAAAAGTCACGTGAGAGGGTGAGACCCTGAGTTCAAGCTCCAGCACCAGCTCTCTCTTTCTGTCCCTCTCCCTCTGTCTGCCTCTCACACACTGTGTTCATATCTCTAGCAATGTAACTATTGCTTGGACTATTGGGGAGTGAGCAATGTTTAGCCCTTTACATTTGTAACATAGAGACTTTTGCCTAGTATACTTAGAAGAATCGTAGCCTGAACTTCCTTAGCCTGAGTACAGCACAAAACCATGCTTGATCTTTAGTAGATGCTTAATTCATGCTGTTCACTTGACCCGTGGTTATTCAGTTACCATTCACAAACACCACTTCCAGTAAGTCTGTGCCATTTCTCCTTAGTCACTCCTATCCTCTATCCACTCACCCCTCTGTAGACTGGGGTCCCCTGTATCACACCACCAGCCATCTTATCCTATATTTCATACTGCCCTGAACTTCCCTGGGGTCAGAGGGAGGTGAGTGCTATAGGCTGGCATGACGGTGACCCTCTTGCCTTATAAATGGGATGAAGCCATCTCAAGTAGCAGAGTCACAAGGGCTGAAGGAAGGGAGGAGAGTCACAAACTTGTCCTGCTGACACAGGACACCATTCTTCGGGGCTCCTTGGTTCTCCTTCCAAGGTCAGATGATACGGGAGAGCAGTTGAGGGATGTCCATCAAGCAATGAGGGTGGGAGCCAAGTCCCCTGGCTGTGACCTGAGTACTCTCATTGAACCCAGCTAACTGGTTTCCCCCATCTGCAATTAGAAACTTGATGTGTCTATATGAAATTGTGATTCTTCATGTCGTGTGTGTGTGTGTGTTGAAGCCAGCTGTGAGAACCTTAGATGTCTATCATTTCTGTCCATTTTTAAGCCTGTAGGAACTAGTCAGGGAATAGCTTTAAATAATTGCATTCAGGGAAATTACTGAGAATTTTACTTACAATAATGACAATATAAAATTACCTTAATCCAGCTAGCTGCAAAAGTTAACCAAATTGTAATGGAGCCACAAGAGAAGATAGTATACAGTCATTTAAAGTATTATAAAGAATAGGTAAGGGTATGTGAAAAAATGGTCACAATATGAAGCACCCTAAAAATCATATGTAACTTTGCTACATGTCTTCAAAGTACACAGAAAGATACTCAAGGTGATATATTATATAGGACCACTCATGGCAGTTTCTAGACAATAATGTTGATTATGAGTGGTTTCAAAAATATTCTCTTAAGCCAGGCACTGGTGGCTCATGCCTATAATCGTTGCTACTCAGGAGGCTGAGATCTGAGGTTCAAAGTTCAATGCCAGCCTGGGTAGGAAAGTCTGTGGGATTCTTATGTCCAATTAACCAGCTCAAAGCCAGAAGTGGGGCTGTGGCTCAAGTGGTAGAGTGTAGGCCTTGAGCAAAAAATTCTAAGGGACAGTGCCCAGGCCCTGAGTTCAAGCCTGGCCATCAGCAGGCATGCACACTGTACACACACACACACACACACACACACACACACACACACACACACATTCTTTACATTATCATACTGATTTATTTTTCAGTTTTTACAAATCAATATACAAGAAAAATGTCTTGTTAAAAATATATCTTGGCATTTGCGCATTGATGGCTTACACCTGTAATCCTAGCTACACAAAAGGCTGAGATCTAAGAATTGTGGTTCAAAGCCAGCCTGGTTAGGAATATCTGTGAGACTCTTACTGCCAGTTAAGTACCTAAAAACCTGAAGATGAGCTGTAACTCAAGTAGTAGAGTGCCAGCCTTGGATATAAGGCAAGTAAGAACACAGGGCCTTGAGTAGAATCCCTAGTACTGGCAAACACACACACACACACACACACACACACACACACACACACACATAAATTCATCATACTTTTCTATATTTTTCAATTGTTACAAGTCAGCATATAAGGGGAAAATAAAATCTTCAAAAAAATAATATTGGAATTGAGATCTAAAAGTCCATATGTGAGACTAGGTCCTGAAATTGCTATTGTGACATCAAAAAAGAGAGATCTCAACAGTGGGAAATATTTGTTTTGCCTCTTTGGCTGGAGGGATTAGAGGCTGTAATACAATACACAGTCTGAGTGTAAGAGAGCTATTATAGGGCAGCTGGCAAAAGGACAGATGGGTCAATGCTATGTGGCTGGATTGGGGAAAGCAAAGCTACTTTTTTGTGTGTGTGCACATGCTACTTGTGTGTGTGTGTGTGTATGCAGGTGCACACACACACACACACACACACACACACACACACACACACGCTAATGCCTGCATGGTCAGACTGGTCCTGGGGCTTGAACTCAAAGCCCGGGTGCTGTCCTAGAACTTTGCCACTCAAGGCTGGTGCTCTAACACTTGAGCCACCATTCCACTTCTGATCTTTGTGGTAGTTAATTGGAGATTAGAGTCTCAAAGTCTCTCCTGCTTGGGCTAGCTTCAAACCTTGGTTCTCAGATCTCATTATCCTAAGTAGCTAGGATGATGGGGTGAAACACCAGCACCTGGCTTCATGGGGTCTTTTTAAGTACTACATGATACTCCATAATCCTGTCATGCTAAAATCATATCCAGACACTAGCCAGCTTTGTAGCTCAGCTTGAGCTTCGATGAAATGAATCAGTATGTGCCAACACGGAAAATCTCCAAGAGTGTTATGGGGACAGAGTTGGGTTGTTGTTTTTTTTTTTAGTGAATTGTTATACAGGGTGTAAACCATCAAACCATTTCTGTAAAGATAACTCAAAAGCATTACCATGTTAATTGGCGTGGGTGAATAAACAACAAACTCCTGAAAAGATTCACACCAAACTTATAGTAATGTTTAGAGCTTAGAGTGAGAAATAAGCTGGGGAGGAGGTGAAATCCACCTTGCCCGTGCCTTTGCCTAAGACCATTTCCATGAATGGCTCCATTGATTACTTGTGCAATAAAAATGAATTGTAAGGTCAACTTAAAGTAACTGACAGAATAGGTATGGGTAGCCAGTAACTGAACAAATAAATAGTTTATATTTGTCAGAGTTTTTGTCCGACTTTAACAAACACCTGAGAGAAATAATTTGAAAAGAGGAGGGATTTATTTTGGCTCATGGTTTCAGCCTATGATTGGCTGCCTTCTTTGTTTCTGGGCCTTTGATGGCAGAAGAGTATGGGGAAACAAAATTGATTATCTCATGGTAGCCAGGAAGTAGAAAGAGAGAGAGATGAAGGGGAAAGAGGAGTGAGAAAAAGATACATCATTTAAAGACTCTCCTCAGAGATCTACTTCCTCTAACCAAGTCCCACCTCCCAACACACATCTATCACTTCCCCAAAATGCCTTCAGGGCTGGGGATATGGCCTAGTGGCAAGAGTGCTTGCCTCGTATACATGAGGCCCTGGGTTCAATTCCCCAGCACCACATATACAGAAAATGGCCAGAAGTGGCGCTGTGGCTCAAGTGGCAGAGTGCTAGCCTTGAGCAAAAAGAAACCAGGGACAGTGCTCAGGCCCTGAGTCCAAGCCCCAGGACTGGCCAAAAAAAAAAAAAAAATGCCTTCAGATTATGAATACATTGGTAGATTAATCTATGATTAAAATCAAAGCTTTCATGATTCAAACAACATCCCCCCAACACACACACACACACACACATACACACACACACACACACACACACACACTGCTGAACCATGCTTACAACAGAAAAGCTTTGGGGGTCACATATATTCAAATTATAATTGATATTGTAGATAATCAAATCCAAGTTTCTCCTCAAACTGGCAAGGGCAGAGGGAAACGGACTAAGCTCTTATATCGAGTTGTAATTGAAGGTACAGAGAGAGTACTTCCTGATTTACAAGAGAGTTTCATTGAAATTATCATTAAGAATGCAACTAATAAGCCAAGTATCTGTGGCTCATACCTGTAATTCTAACTACTCAAGAGACTGAGATCTGAAGATCATGATGCAGTCTGTGAGTCTCTTATCTCCAATGAACCAGTGAAAAAGCCAGAAACGGAGCTGTGGCTCAAGTGATAGAGCACTAACTTTGAGCAAAAAAAAAAATAAAATAAAAACCCTAAGGGACAGTGCTCAGGTTCTGAGTTCAAGCCCCAGGACTGACATCAAAAAAGAAAGGAGGGAAGGAAGGAAGGAAGGAAGGAAGGAAGGAAGGAAGGAAGGAAGGAAGGAAGGAAGGAAGGAAGGAAGGAAGGAAGGAAGGAAGGAAGGAAAGAGTGACGGAGGGAAGGAGAAAGCAACTAGTATACCAAGCCTAAAAAATAAATAAATAAAGGATGCTTAAATCAAAATAGAATTCAATTCCTCAGGCAGTTTAACTCTTGTCCATTAGTACAAAAATCATTCAGTGTTTATAAAGCCCCTAGGGCCCTTGCACTGAACCCTGTCATCCCCTGCTCAGGTGGGTGGGACAGAGGGAGGCCAGGAGACGGGCAGGCAAGCAGGCCACTACTCCTTGACTTGGTTTGAGAACTCAGGGTAGGTATTTAATCTCTGGGTCTCTAGGTGTCATAATTTCATCTTCATGGGTCCTTCTTATGTTACTGTTGGGAGAACACACAAGGAGTCACGTGGTCAAGCAATCATAATTAGTGGCCGTCACTGGCATTCACTTCTTTCTAAGCTGAAACTCAGGGCCTTACACTCTCCTTTAGCTTTGTTTCACTCAAGGCTGATGTTCTACCGTTTGAGCCACACCTCCACTTCCAGATTTTTGCTAATTTGTTGACGATCAGAGTCCTGTGGACTTTCCTGTCTGGGCTGACTTTGAACCTGGATCCTTGCTCTCTTGTGGTCACAGTTGCTACCTGCAGTTTCAAGTGTTCCTTGGCTGTAACCATAAGGTAGATAGATACCCAACACACACTCAGCATGAGCTTGTTGACACATGGACAGGCAGATCCAAATCTTCTTGAAATCTGAAAGGCACAACAGGAAATTCTTCTAAGCCCTCTTAAAAATAGATCTTCAAACACACCACAAGTGTGGATTTCCTCCTGTATCTGCAGCAGACATTTTATTACTCTTGAATCCAAATCATCTTTTCTCTTTTACATTCCAAAAATTATATGTATATATATATATATATTTCTTCCTTGACAGCCAGAGGAACATATTCTCTTCCTAATTGTTGGTTTACCTCTCACAAATGCTGGTGGACTTCTTGTCTCTCTAATCCTCACCTGCTCACTCATTAACCAGCAAGTATGGCTTTTTGGAACAATTATGTTACATTACCGCTGTCAGCTTTCTCCACCCAGGAGCAGATTCATCTGGTTCCTCAGGCAGGATGTAAGTTTTTGCTAGCATATCTTTACCTGAAGAATGATTACACCCTGCTCATAGTTAAATAATGGACGTTTAACATGGTGCATTATAATAAGCAGAAGACAGGAAATACCTACTATTCTAAGTAGAATATATATGTTCAATATTGTATGAGAGTGTGTGCGTGCATGCACATGTACACGCATGTGTATGTGCACACCAATCCTGGGGCTTGAACTCAGAGTCTGGGCACTGCCCCTGAACTTTTATTTCCTCCAAGCTAGTTAGTGCTGTACCACTTGAGCCACAGCTCCACTTTCAGCTTTTTGGTAGTTCCTTGGAAATAAGAGTTTCATAGACTTTCCTGCCCAGGCTGGCTTTGAACCATGGTCCTCAGGTCTCAGCCTCCTGAGCAGCTAGGATGACAGGTGTGAGCTACCTGCACCAAGCTGTCTTTATTTTTTTTCCCACAATAAAACCATTTGGGGAAAGAAGACATTCCAGGGATCAGCTCATTTGCAAGAGCCTGGCGGGCCCTGTCATCTCATCTGTGAAATGGGCACCTTTGTGGAGAGGTAAATTGTTAGCCCAGGGATAGCACATATTAGATGCACAGTAAATGGGCACAGTCATTGTCATCTGAGGTGGGGGCCAACCTGGCCAGGTGGGTCCATAGGCTGGTGTTGCTGCCTCCTGTAGGGAGAACAGCTGGATTGCCCACCACCATCTGGACATACCTGCAGGTGGGTCCTGTGTCTGATGTCCCCTTCCAGGCCAGCACAGAAAGGCAACATGCCAACAATTCATGTGGAAGGGGCCAGAAACACCTGGTTTTGCAGGCAGTTGACCTGCCCACCCGTAGGACCTGGAAAAGTCCAGTCCAGGCAGAACAAATGCCTGCTCTTGTACGCAGGTGATTGCTGTCTCCTGGACTCTGAATACAGAAGCTACTGGGAAACCATTTATATCCTCTGCTAGAAGTTGGGGCCTTGCCAGACAAGTTTCAGGGCACCCGGCAGATTCTGAATGATAGCACGACTGACTTAGTGACCAGGTTTCTGTGACTTCCCCCCCCCCTCCCGCAAAAAAAATTTGACAAAGCCTTACCTGGCTTCATTGTCCCCAGGACATTTGCACAAGAACACAAACAGAAAAGGTTTCAAGGCTTGGGCCCTGGTAGAGATACTGAGCCCCAGAGACAGACACTTATAAACTCTCTCTCTCTCTCTCTCTCTCTCTCTCTCTCTCTTTCTCTCTCTCAGCAAGGCCTGCACAGTAGATGGGGGAGGGGTGTGAATCACCATGGAGCTATGTTCCACAGGTGGGGCTGTGAAATTGTGATACGCTGGGAACTGAGACCCGGGCAGGGCAGGGAGAGGCAGGAGGTTGGGGGAGGTTGGGGGAGCTGGGTCGTGGTGGGGAAAGAAGCCATGTGGCCAATCCCCAAGACTGAAATATAACACATGCTATGACTTGTCAGCCCCCCACCCCCCACCCCGGTGGCTTCAGCACAGCCTTTCTCATTTCCAGTCTGTCTTTTTCTTTTTTCTTTTTCTAGAACGGATGCCTTTCTGGGATCCTGCCTTTGTAAACAGACACCATTGAGAGAGGCGGGTGATTTTTAAGCTGTGGCTGCCAGTGTCTCCAGTTTCCCACATTTCTGGAGCTGTGGAGTGTGGATGCTCTGTTGCTGGGTGGTTCACCTGGGCCAAGGCACATGTCTGGGCTGTGACTCGCTCTGGGAAGGGTGGGGGGAACCCGCTCAGAAACTGCCAAGGTGCCACCATGCTGGCAGAGCTGCCAATGGAGAAGCTACAGACAGAGATGCCCTGGGAACTCTGAGGTGGCTCATGCCTGTCATCCTAGCTATTCTGGAGGCTGAGATCTAAAGATTGGGGTTCAAAGCCATCCTGGAAAGAAAAGTCCATGAGACTTTTAACTCCCTCCAATGAACCACCAAAACAGCAGGAAGTGGAGTTGTGGCTCAAGTGGTAGAGTGCCAGCCTTCTGCACAAAAATGCTCAGGGAAAGCACCTAGTCCCTGAGTACAAGCCCCAGAAAAGGAGAGAGGAAGGAAGAGAGGGAGGGAGGGAGGGAGGGAGGGAGGGAGGGAGGGAGGGAGGGAGGGAGGGAGGGAGGGAGGGAGGGAAAGAAGGAAGTGAAAGAGGAGGGAAGGAAGAGGCAAGCCACTATATGCTTCCTAGGGAAGCGGGTGTCATGCAGCTAACTTGGCAGACATGAAATCAAAACTCAGAAGCCACTTGCAATGAGAAGCAATGAATGTTGGCCCCATTCTCATCAGACTAGGAGAAAGTCTGGCTTGGTTTCTTCTACCAGGGCCCCTAAAACAGGAATATGTTAGTCATACTATTTTTTTTCTACTGCTGGGTTTTGAACTCAGGGTCTCATATGATGGCTTGACTTGCTTGCTCACGGCTGCTACTCTAGTGCTTGAGTCATGCCTCTAATCTAGCATTTTGCTGGCCAGTTGGAGACAGTGTCTACCTATCTTTTCTACCCCCAGGCTGATTTTGAACTGAGATCCTTGGGTAGCTAGGATTATAGTGCTTGGCAAGATTTCCTCACAATGACAATATTTTTAAAAAGCAATTTAAAAGGAGGAAAGATTAATTTTGGCTCATGGTTTCAGAGATTCCAATCTAGGGTCTGCTGGATCATTTATTTTTTTAAGTCCAAGACTGGAAGTCAAACTCTTGATCTGCTGCTTCTGCTCATTGGTTAGGACACAACCAATGGAGCCATGCCTCCAACCCCAAATCCCGCCCACCTCATGACAGCCAGGAAACAGATTCACACCCAGCGTCCTGGGTAAAGATACATCCACAAGAACACCCACACACACCCCTGCAATGATCAATGACCTACTTCTTCCATGTGGATTCACCTATTGGTGTTACCAATGACTTCCCAATAATGCCATTAAATTATGAATCCATCAGTGGATCAATGAGATTGGGTGCTTTGCATTCTCTGGAAACACCTTCATCAGAACACTGCCACCCAAAATTGGTTTTACTGATCTCCTAGAGATCTCTCCATCCAATCAAGTTGACAGTCAGGATCAAGGCAGGACACAGAATCTTCTCATTGGCCCTACATTTTCCTGGCACTGGTCACTGGACATGGAATTGAGAAGTGATGTTTCAACTACTGAATGAAGAATTCCAACCAAATACTGCAGGGCTTCTTTTTTTCTCTTTAATTAAGTTATTTTATTGGTTGATTCATTCATTTACCCATCTATCTTCTGCGCACATACTGGGGGCTTGAACTCAAGACCTGGGCACTGTCTCAGAGTTATTGTGCTCAAAGATAGCGCTTATACCCTCATTTCTGACTTGGGGTTAGTTAATTACAAATAAGAATCTCATTGACTTTTCTGCCCAGATTGATTTTGAAATGTAATCCTCAGATTGCAGTTTCCTTTCTAGTTAGGATTATTGGCATGAGCCACCAGTATCTGGTCCAGCTCCACAGCTTTCTGAGCAACCCTCAGCGGTGGGCAATGGTAGACCCAAAGAACACACATGTGAGGGAGTAAACAATGGCTTTGCTGGCTACCATCCAGGAGAGAGCTGCAAAAAACTTATCTGAAAGAAGTGGCTGGCAGTCTTGAGTGCCTACCCTCCCAAAAAGCAAATTCCAGACTCGCCATACTGAAGACAGGGATGGCTGCAGGATGAAGCCACTTGAAGGACTGGGGTAGAGGGTTTCTTTTGAAATCCCAACTGGTTCTATTCGCATGTCACTTTCCTCCCAACCCAGACCTGCATTCTTGCAGGAACAGGACTGCTGACTGATATATCATGGACGCTCCTCCTACCCAGACCCCAACTGTCCCCTGCCTGCCATGTGGTTTGTGGGGCTGGGGGTAGTACAGTCACTTGAGAACCCCTGGCAAATGAAGTAAAGGTATGAAGTGGGTTCTGTCTCCTCAGATTGCTATGGTTTGGGAGGGAGGGAAAATGAATGACGAAGAGACTCATGTAACATCCTGGTGGCCTTGCCTTCAGGGGGGCCCTGATGGGTAAGAAATGCCTTTACATAGCTGTCTAATCCACATACGTCTCTCATGCAATTCCCTGCCACTCAACCCCAGCAAACAGTGCTGAGTCCCTTTGCCAGGTGCTACAGAGAGAAAGATGTAGCCTCCAGGAGCATCCGGGCTAGGGTAGAGACTCACCTGCAAGCAGATTGCAACACAAAGTAGTGACAGATGTTTGCCCAAGGGGCCTCGGGAGTGACGGAGTGCGCCTGGGGGAATCCCCAGAGCTCGCTAGGCAGAGACACCGGCATACAGAACAGACACGGCTGACAGACACGTGCACACATGTTCATTCATTCTTTTTTTTTAAACTATATATTCCTTTATTTCCTTCATTCATCATTTCTTGTTCTGTGGGCTTGAACTCAGGGCCTGAGCTTTTGTGCTCAAGGCTTGCACTCTACCACTTGAACCACAGCTCCACTTCTGGCTTTTTTGGGATGGTTCAATGGAGATAAGAATCTTACGGACTTTCCTGCTTAGGCTGGCTTTGAACTGCCGTCATCAGATCTTAGCTTCCTGAGTAGCTAGGAGGCTAGCCCAGTCATTCATCATTTATGTGTCTGCTTTGTACCGAGCTCTATTACCAGTACGAACCCAGCTCTCTGTTGAGAGGAAGTGAGTGCTCATTGCACAGCACCCCCCCCCGCCCCCACCAGCATACCTCCTGGCCCATCTGCCCTTACCACGTCATTGTGGTGCCAAGTGTGGGGGTCTCACTCAGGGAGCTTATTGCAGGTGGTCAGTAAACACACACTGACGTTTGGCTTGGAAACGCTTCATGTTCCTGTCATACAGAAGAGCCAGAAGGCCCTCCACAGAGGCTGAGGAGTACAGACTGGCTGATGCGTGGAACTCCCTTTAGGAAAGAAGGCCGCTGCAGGAGTCAGGAATGGTGGGAGTCTAGGCACAGAGGGTCTGAGTTGCTGGAGTTGGAAAGAGAAGGAAGTTTCTATATGGCACTATGTGTTACAAAACCAAGCCTAACACAGGTCCTAGAGACTGGTCTTTAACCTACCCAGGATGCATAAAGGGGCCCTTACTTCCTTTGGTACTTTAGCCAGGGTTCCTGCGAAGAAAGCTGTATGTGTTAAGTCATTTATTTGAGGACATTACACCTGGGATGAGGGCGAGGGATGGGAGTGAGGGGCAGAGGAGTGGAAGAAATGGAAGCCAGGCCAATAGTATGAAGTATACTGAGTCCATGCTACTTAGGATGAAAGCACTCATTGGTGAAATATTTGAAAGATCCACGGCATGTGTCTGGGAATCATGCACCTGGGAAGAAAGATTGCTCCCTTTGTGCATAATTCTCCCTGTATCTAAGTCATCCAAGGTCAGGATGGCAGAGGAGCAGGTACTATGCAAGGTCCCAGAGTCCTAGGCTACAGCTTCATTCAAGAAATCCTTGGGTAGAATTTACTTTGTCGTGGACTGCACATGAGCTGTGTATAGAATAGAGCCGTCAAAAGAAAAAAAAAGAATAGAGCTGAAGAATTGAGTGACTCACATTTATAATTCTAGCTATTCAAGAAGCTAAGATCTAAAGGCCACAGTTCAAAGCTAGCCCCCCTGGCAAAGAAGCCTGTGAGACTCATATTTCCAATTAACTGGTGAAAGGCTGGACACAGAGGTGTGGTGAGAGTGGTTGAGGGCCAGCCTGGAGTGGAAAATGCAAGCAAGATCTTGAGGCCCTGAGTTTAAGCCCCTATACAGAGACAGAGATAGAGACACATACAGAGACAGAGAAACAGCTGGGCAGAGACCTAGTGCTGCATGAAAGACAATAGAACTGGAGACAGAAGCCTCCCAGATGTTTGACATGGGTCTTTGCTTACAGATAGATTTTTTTTCCCACACCAAGAACCAAGCATTCAAGGGAAAGTCATAATTTGGGAGGTATAGAGGAGATCAGTGGGGTAGAGGAGGGAAGATAGGACCATTGATAAAGTGGGTAGCTAGAAATTAATCCCATGGAAATTCACATCTCACATATAGCTCACTCAAGAAGTGAAGTCTCTTCACAGATTCCCCTCTCCTGTCCTTCATTGGTTAATGGCAGCTGTGAGTGTTTTCTGTCTGGCACTTTGGACCTATTGTGAGGGGCAAAGTGGCTCTCTGAGGTTTAGGAGAAAGCACTCAGACACAGCAATACAGATCCCAACAGTTTCACCCTGACCCAGATTTCACCCACAGAGCACAGAAAAGATCTTGTATTCTTGGCTTATGATAACTGGGATAAACCCACCTGCAAATTCCATCCCAAAGGGTATCAGGGGAGAAAGCTCACTTCAATTCAACTGCTGCAGGCCCCCTGTGGATTGGAAGGCCAAATTCTTGGCCTAATGTAGCTTCAACCTAATGAGGCCTTCCCTAAGCCTGGTTTGTATTCCCTCAAGTGTCTGTTTGCTTTGACGATATCGCCAATGTTTAGGACTTGGTCTTACTTGCTGTTTTGTTTCAAGTTTCTAGAAAAGTGCTTGCACCAAAGAAAACATGGAAGGGCGGGAGAGAGGAAGGGCCTTAGAGTCCAGCTCTCAGGCAATTAATTCCATTTCCATGGGTGACCGATAGACAGATTGGCCACAGCTTAGAAAGAGAGGCTCCTGCTGGCTTTCCCTGGGCTCTAAGGTCTACCTTCCTCAGAGGAGTGCTCCCTGTACCAGAGGGAAGATTCCTGTGGGGCACCACTGTAGTCTCTTCCCCTGAGTTCCACAGTGCTAGGACTCATGCCTCCTTCCACGTCTTCCATTCCCCTGCTCGTACGAGCACAGCCTTCCTTACACATGGTCTACGGTGGAAAGTCACGGCAGTATTCAAAAGGTTAAAGCAGAGTGAATTGTTAATTTTAATGCTTTCTCTAAGCTTCAGTTTTAATAAGCGAAAATGATGTTCTTATTTGCAGTAAAGTGGTGTTATAAAATTCTGTCTGTCAAGCTCATTTTAAAACCATGGAAATAAATGATCTGACAAAATCAGGCTATTAGACAAGTGAAGAAGAGTGATTTTCATAAAAGTAGAGGAGCTGTTCCTTAATTTCACACTTGGTAGTCTTTTGGGTCGACTAAATTTTTAAATAAGTGATAAAATTATATTAGCGCAATTGCATTTTTATAGATTTTTTTGGTCATTGTACTCCTTCTTTTTTTCCAGTCCCTTTATTTTAACTCAAACTATTCTGCAGAAAGGTTACACTCAACTTATGTTACCTTGTAACAGTGCATGCACAAGACACAGCCCCAGGCTTGTAAATTCTTAGACCACTCTGGCAAGAGGCCGGGCAAAATGGTGCCTGGGAAATGGCTGGGAAATGGCTGGGCTGCACCCTGCTAGACTCTGGGGCTGGGTTTGTGATGTCTGGGTTCTGAGGAAAGGGAGTGTGCCCTGGCATTCACCTGTTCCTGGTACCTAAGCTCATTTGAACTTTGCTTGAGATAAGAGACAGGTGCCTAGGATAAGAAAGAAAATGAAGTCTGTAGAACTCTTCCTTGCTCCACTGTGGAGGGTGGGTGTGGATTGCTGCTGTCTTGGGGAGGTGTGTTGTGTGTGTGTGTGCGTGTGTGTGTGTGTCTCCTTTGTGATATTTCTCATCTTCAATGCTATACCCAATGTTCTGTCTTGGGTCTTGTGATAATGCTAAAATGAAAGATGGAATCCCGGGTCGCCTGAGGGTCTGAATCACAATTTGGGGGGACACTCGCTGGTCTACTTGGGGTGGAGAAAGGCTCTTCTGGTTCCATGTACAATCATCACAGCGGCTTAAGAACTCCACGGTTCCTAGGTTCCAGAGGGCCACACCTGACACTTAGCCTCTGTGCCCCAGGACCACAGCCCCTGCCCGAGTCCCCTCCAAGCCTGGACGCCACTCTCCCTTGCGCCCGGACTCCTCGCCCGGCCTCCGGGCCCTGCTCGGCTCAGCTGGCTCCTTCCGGCCACCCACACTCTAGGAAGTGCTGCCCGGTAATGAGTCGCTCCTTCCTCTTCCATGGGTAGGTATGGGCCTAGGCCCTTCTAGGAGTTTGGGGTTCCGTCTGGGGCCCTCCCCCAGGCCTCGGGCCACCTCCGCCCCCTGCCCCCCCCCCATGACCATGACGGTAGGCATTCTGTGGCCCAGGTGTCGCTCCAGGCTTCACAAGGGGGCAGGTAAAAAAAAAAAAAATACCTGTGAGCACTTCCGGGAAGCCTCGACATACCTGTGAGCACTTCCGGGAAGCCACCATATACCTGTGAGCGCTTCCAGGAAGCCTCCATATACTGCGGAGGATGCTGCTGGTGGCACGGAGGCACTGGGCACGGCGGGCACGCGGGCGCCCGGCTCCTGTGGACCGCACCGCCCTCACCCAGGAGCACTACTCCCGAGACAAAAGTGCTTCCTGATGGTGCCGTTTCCGGCTTTGGCTTCACTTCCTGTTCCAGTTCTGGTTCTGCTCCAGGTTCATGTTCTAGTTCCGCAGCCAGTTCTAGTTCCGGTTCTACTTCCTAATCCCATTCCCGTTCCAGTTCCACCTCCCCCATCCCCTTGCAGATTCTGCTTCCTGTTCCAGTTCTACTTCCTATTTCCAGTTCTGGTTCCGGTTCCAGTTCTGATTCTGCTTCCAGCTCTGGTTTCAATTCTGGGTCCAGTTCTGCTTCCAGTTCCTGTTCCAATTCCAGTTAGGCTTCCGGTTCCACTTCTGCTCCCAGTTCACATTCCTGTTCCTCTTCTGGTGATGGTTCTGCTTCCGGCTCCGGTTCCCATTCTAGTTTGTTTCATTTCTGGTTCTGGTTCTACTCCAGTCCTGGTTCCACTCCCAGTTCCGGTTCTGGTGCCACTTCCACCTCCGGTTCTGCTTCTGGTTCCAGTCCACATTCCAGTTCCGGTTCTGGTCCGATTCTGGCTCTGGTTTCCATTTCAGTACTTGCTGGCTGGCTGGCTGAGGTGGCTCTTCCGTCTAGGAAGGCCTGGGTGACAAGGATTTCCACCCCCGGCTCTCCTGGCCCCTTCCTTTTCCCTGTATCAGGTCAGCCAGTTCTGTTCCCTGTGCAGTTTCCGGGTGCAGACTCCACCCCCACCCACCCCAATAAAAAAGCTCACCATGCAGTCAGGCTTGGGGGATGGATAACCCACTTTCCCCCTAGAGGACAGCCAAGCTGGATTCTTGGGCCAGGGAGGAGAGAAGCACCCTGGGAAAGTGCATCCTCTCCTGCCTCAGTGTCCCTTTTGGTACAGTGCATGCTCACAGTACCAAGGCTCTCCAGGTCTGCGTGGCTTAGGAAATCCTTGCCTGTGCAGGCTGACGTGCCACGGCCCCGTGTGTCCTCCAGCAGCTCTGGACAGGGCCTCTGCCCTCAGAATCCGAGCTCACCATGGCTCCAGGCTGCAGGAGGCAACCCCTGGGCTGAGTGGAGTCATTCAGGCCTTAAGCTGATCTCAGAGGAGAGGGTGGCCTGGGAGGGCCAGGGCTGTCTGTCTCCGGGAAGGAATAAAGAAGTCCAAATTAGTCATGTTGTATTACTTCTTTTTATGGCAAAGCTCTGAAAGTCTGCAAATGTCAGCATGTTAATTTACTGTCACTCAGTGATATTATTTCATCCTTTCAAAAATGTGTGTGTGTATTTTTTTTTTTGCATTTTCAGTGGCATACTCCAAGTGTTCTCCATCTCAAAGTTTCTATAGATAGTGTGACTACTTTCACTCTGACCGTTGCCAAAATGCAGAAATTCATCCTTGACTACAGCCACATATACATTACAAAGTGGAGTTAGGGACTCGGATTTCCTGCTTCCAAAAAAAATACTACCCCCCCCTCCTCCCTGAAAAAGTACTGGGGGAGAGGGCTGAGATTTCTCTGCGCTCTCCTCTCACCACCTCTTGTCCTCCTCCTAAAGTGATCTCTGGTTTTTCTCTCTCAAGGAACGTGCAGAGATAAATTTAATAGAGAAATTTTTAACAAATCAGTCAGGGCAGACTTTGTATATGAAGCCTGAGCCCTCCCTGTCTCCCCACCCAGCCCACCCCTCCACCCCCCACCCCCTACCCCCGCCCTCCAGCTCCATAGCTTCCATGGTGGCAAACTGATTTCAAAAATTCTGATGAAACACTTTGTAAATTTTGTTATTCTGTGATGATAATAAATCATTATAGCCTTAAACACTTCTCCAGCTTAGAGCCTCAGTCACAAATTATCTTGTCATTCTGACCAAAACATTCTCCAAAAAAGCTTGACAAGTGCTAAAACCCAGAACATGAAACCATGTGTTGTTGTGAAAGCAAGATTCAGAAATGTCAATTAATTAGATTAAGAGGCTACTTTTAGCTTTACTCGTGTTGCCAAATAACCCTTAAAATATGCATAGCAGTGGAAATCTACCTCCGTGGTACAGTACTTCTGTGCTGAAAAAAAAAAAGAAAGAAAGACAATGGATTGGACTAATGGACGAAATTATTGTATCTGTCAGTCAGCTTGGGAGAATGATCTAGAAGCAAATGTCTTGCTTCTTTTTTTTTTTTCTTCTTCCACAGTGTAGCTTTACGAGCTGGGTAAATTCTGCCACTTATGAATTCAAATAGTTTCTACGAACTACCACACCCCCCCCCCCCGCTTTACCTCTTAGAAATCATATATAGACTAAGAAGGAAAAGTTGAGCTTTTTTTTTCTATGTCACTCTGACATAGGTTTTTAATTTCTTTCTGTGCTTTTTGGTAAAATCTGCATTTGCATTCTGAAGTTCACTTTGTTTTATATGTATATATATGTATCTCATGGAGAAATTATTTAAATGCCTTTTTATCCCTGTTTCTTGAAAACCCCTTATCTTTAAATAATCTATATCTTCCCATTTTATTTATGTCATAAACAGTTCCTATATTTTAATGGTCTGTTTGCTTTAAAAGGGGTTGTTGGTTTTAATAGCTCAGTTACTATCTTGGTAAAAACTCAACTCCTTCTGACGAAATTCAGGCAGATCATCTCTGCCTGCATGTGGAAGACACACTCCAAACCCCCGAAAAAGGAAATTTAAGCCAAATAAATGTTCTGCCCAAATTAAAATAAAGAACATGAATAGTCAACTTGGACCAGAGCTGATGGACAGAGCAGTTGGGCTGCGGACATGTGGGTGTTGGAAGAGCTGGCTGCCAGGCAGGGCCTCAAGAGAGGAAAATCCAAATGAAATTAATTTCCTATCAATTCCCCACCCTTTGTCCATCTGAAGCCCTAATGGATGGCAGTGCTGGCATGGAGGTCTTTGGGTGAACAGACATGGGCTGCCGGGGTGGCTGGCAGTGGGAAGAGAGGTGGCAGGTTGTTCCCTCTTGGGATCTGAAGACAAATGATTCAGAACTGTGGTCTCCTGTAGCCCCTTATATCTCTGGGGTCCCCTCCATCAGCCCTGGTGTGTGTGGGGTGGACAGGCAGAGAGGACTCACCTCCATTTTGTCATAGCCATTGTACTTACCTTGATTCTCTGACAATCCAGGTGGATTCTCACAATCAACCTCGTGACAAATCACTGTGCAGTTTTCTCCACAGGCTCCCATAAAGAAATGGCGTGGGGCAGGGAGCACTGGGCAAGCACTCAGGGTATGGTAGCTGGCATAGAGCTGACTGTAAGAGAAATCTTTCCCTTCTTGGCATTTATACATTCATTATCCCACCCAGCAGGAAATGCGAGGAAAGCAAAAAAGACACAAAGGGAATGTCTTTTCTGACACTTTTTTTTTTTTTCAATCCCCAGTCTGGAGATATTCTATTTGTGCTGGTCAAGGAAAGAAATATCTTTTGCTACGTGTGGCACTTCCTGTGGGAGGGACTTCCTGCATGGATCCACTTCCTGCATGACATAATGGGGAGTGGTCAAGAGAGGGCTGGAAGTGAGGCCTTAGTGAGAACCTTACTTTTCACAACTGCTGTGGGAGTCGGGGTCCTCCCACCCCTTCATGGATCTCCCCATCCTTCTGAGCCACTCTCTCTGTTTCTAGGCAGCAGTGAGGCAATTAATGAGCTGCACAAAGGCGCTAAGTTATCTCTGCAACTTGCCGGGTAATAAGCACATAAATAAGTAAATAATTAAATAACTAAATAAAATGGGCGAGTGAGGCATGCAGGGCTCTGGGCTCCCCATAATACATAAAATAGCACAGATTTAGGGGGCAGACAAGGCCAAGAAGAAGGGGGAGGTTAGAGCTTCGGCCTTAGTACTGCAGCTGGCTTAAGGAGTACTAAACTAAAGAGCACACGGTGAATGAATGCAGACGTCGGGCCTCATCTCCATCACTCCTCTGTGTGCTACATGCTTCCAACTTACGCCTTGTGGGTGTCAGAGAAAATTGTGCCAAGCAAGAGGAGTCCAGTGCTCAGCTAGTGACAGAGGAGGTTTTTTTCCCCTGTACAATCCTACAGAATTTCCAGAAGACTGACTTGGTTGTCCAGATGGGCCACTTGATTCTTCTGTTGTGTGGCTTTTGTTTTTGAGACTGGGTCCCACTCTGTCACCCAGGCTGCCCTCGAACTCGGAATCCTTCTGCAATTTGCTTCTTAATGCATGGAGGTTGACTCGTCTCCTTTTCTGTCACTCTCTCTCCCATCTGGACTTGGGGGATCACTTGTTGCATGAACAACCTGCTCCCCCAATAGTCATTCCAGTGTACATTGCTGCAGGAGAACAGAAGGGACAGAGGCCAAGCAGAGAGCCAAGGCCCCATCGAAAATGGGCAGCTACTGTGCCATTCTGGCCACCTGCTGTCACACAGGAATGTGACATTGGCACATGCCAGAAACCTAACTGTAGCGTGAAAAATTCCAATTTCCAAACTTTGGCAATGAATTAAAATTTTTTAATTGTGTAGCTTACGCCAAACAAATCTGCAGGTCATATTCTGTCCTGCCGGCCGTGGTTTGCAAATCTACCCTGTAAATAAACTCTGTTCAGTTCAGGTGGCAAAGAGACAGAATCTACCCAGGAAGGTTCCTCTCTCTAGTAAATTCTACTCAGGCTGTATCTTATGAAGAGTGTCCTATCCAGGCACCAGGGGTTCACGTCTATAATGCTAGCTACTCTAGAGGCTGAGATCTGAGAATTGAGTTTCAAAGCCAGCCCAGGCAGAAAAAAAATCAATGAGATTCTTATCTGCAATTAACCAGAAAAAAAGTTAGACATGGAGGTGTGTGGCTCAAGTGGTAGAGTACCAGCTGTGAACCAAAACTCTTGAGGCGTAAAACTTGAGCCCCAGAACTGGCACTCAGAGAGACAGACAGAAAGAGACAGAGAGACAGAGACAGCCATAGAAGAGGCATCTCTGTGTCCGTGCTACTCATTTTGTACAGTTCTAGGAGAATCTGGCCTTGGAGCCTGAGTCAGTCTTGTAGTTCAGTTAAGTTTCTCCCTGCTAAACCCCTAGAGAGCTGGCATCCTGTAATCAGGGCACTACCCTAGAGGCAACCTGAGAAATCTAGGCTGAGGTTCACCCCTCATTAGCAAACTAAGCCCATTCTTCTTTCCAGGTGCCCCAAGAAATGCCTCCTACCAGGCAGTGGAGGCAAAGCTTATCCCAGAGCTCCAGAGCTGGACTTCTGCACCCCAAATAGGACCCTGAAGGTGACCTGGGGCGGGTGTAGGGTGTCAGGGAAGATCTAGGACTCTGGGTGGACCTGAGCTAAGTGGGCCTGTGGTCGAAGTTCAGGAGTGAGAATCAACCAGACATCTCACCAGGCTCTGACTCTAGCTTTTATGAATGGAAACTTCTTTCCTTTCCAGGCTGGTAAGCCACAGAGGCAGATCAGACTTCCAGTGAGAAGGAGAGAGGAAGGGAGTGAGAGAGGGGTAGTGAAAGGAGGGGAGGAGAGGGGAAGGAATGTGAGAGGTAAAGGAAGAGGATGAGGAAGAAGGAGGAGGGAGGGAGAGGGAAAGCCAGGAGGAGAAGGAGCAAGGGTTGGAAGAAGGAAAAGGAGGGAGGGAAAGACAGGAGAATCAGAGAGGAGAGGGGAGGGGACTGGGAGGAAGGGGGAGGAGAGGTCCTGGAGAAAGGCAGAGAACAGATTCCTGATGACCTCATTAAGTACGCATGCCCAACTCTGCCTGAAGCCCTCTATTCCCAGGCATCAGATACGTGACATGAAATTCCTTTTTTGGCTTAAAATTCAGAACCAGTTCCTGCTGAGCTCATCTTGCTGAGTGTGGTCCCCTTTCCCCAAACCTGGCAAGAACTCAAGGCCCCCTCTGTATGCACAGACCCACATGGATGGTTTCCGGTCCTGGGCCCATTTCTCATTAAAAGGCATCTAATCTGCCAATGCTGCTGCGTGCTGTGGAGGACCACGCAGAAGGTGTGTCTCAGGGTTTGCCTACACTGTGGGTCTTGGGTCACCATATTCAGCCAAGAAGAAAGCCAAGTGAAGCCAGACTGCTTTCTACCATGGGTGAACAAATGCAGCAGTGGTGCTCACTGGACATGATGCGGAAAGTGAACTCTACAGCTTGTGGGTGGGGACGGGAGAGGAAACCTAGGAGACAGTGAGGGAAGGGGGACACTGTAAACAGAAATGTCCTCCTTACCTGACTTACATAACTAATCCCTCTGCATATCACCTCTAGAATAACAATAAAAACTTTTCATTAAAAAGAAAAAAAATAGATCCCTTTATCCTACCACCCAGCCTCTGTTTCCAAAGTTTTTGCAAACAGAAGCCAAGATGCCGTTCTTCTTGACAGACATAGTAAGGCCCTCACCTGTCCTGGCCTCCTGCCCTCCCCCCCCCAGCCCCCCCCCCCCCCCCCCGGCTGATGGCCTCTCTCGCAGCATGGCTTGGAAACCAACTAATACTTTCTCACAGAGCCAGACTCTGAGGATCTCCTCTTAGGGAAGCTGAGACTTGATCCTTTGTCCCCAAACTCCACAGATCCAGATACCAGGTACCCACGAGCGAGTGGGTTGAGCTGGGAAGAGAGGCCACCCCAGCGACCACTTGTCGCTCAGGCTGCCTGGGCTAGGCCAGGTTGCACAGGAAAGCACCCCATCTCCATCCACATCTTCGTCTTTGGGAAGTCTTGTCACAGGAACCCTTCAAACCCATCTGATTGGGTAGAAACACACCACACAGTTACCCATTCAGTTTTCATTAGGCGGCTGCTCCTCAGCTAACCTAGCCAAGCAGAAGAGCTCAAACACATGCAGAAATTAAATCGACATCCAAACTCCACCAATATACAAAGCAATTTAAATGATATTCATTAGAGCGATGACAAGCTTTGATGAAGCTTTCAAAAGCTGGGTCCTTCAGCTTTGCTGACTGGGTTCGTGGTCACTGAGCCGGAACTCGGGCGACTGTAGCGATTGTACCTCTATTTTTTCTAACTAAGAAATGACTTTTTCCTGACATCCCTATGTCATTTTCCATCCTTTCCTTTCAGCTCTTTTTCTCTGTCTTTGTGTATGTGTGTGTCTGCCTCTATCTCTCTCCATCTCTGTCTCTGTCACTCTCTATTTCTGTCTCTCCCAGTGTGTCTCTGTCTCTCTTCTTCTGTCTCTGTGTCCCTCTCTCTTTGTCTTTCTGTTGCTTTATCTCTGTCTTTCTCTGTGTGTCTCTGTCGGTCTGTTCGTCTCTCCCTCTCAGCCCAAGTTTATCAGGCCAGGCTTTCAGACACAAAGTGGATATGAATCAAGACCAGTCATATAAAGGTAAAAGTAGCCACACGGACTTCTTTATTCCATAAATGCTCCAATTAAAACAGATTTCAGTTTCTCGTAATTTCATTTCACTTGGCCTGGGAGATCTCTAACTCACAATTATGACGATCATAAATGTGTCCCTGAAATCCTGCTGTTGGGGGGGGAAAATGGAAGTGAAATGTTGAAATGTCCTCATTTTTAAAATGTAACTTCCCAGATTTATGAAGTCTCATTTATGTTATTTTGTTGCCACCAATGGGTGGCCCCATACCTTTAATGTGAGCTACTCAAGAGACTGAGATCTGCGGATCATGGTTCAAAGCCAGCCTGGGGAGGAAAGTCTGTGTGACTCTTATCTTCAATTAATCTCCAAAAAGCCAGAAAGGGTGTGTGTGTGTGTGTGTGTGTGTGTGTGTGTGTGTGTGTGTGTGTGTCAAGTAAGAGCTCTAGTCTTGAGCACAAAAGCTCAGGAACAAAGCCCAGGACTTGAGTTCAAGCCCTAGAACTGGCACCAAATAATTAATAATAATGAGGCAGAGGAGAGGAGGAAAAGAAGAGAGGGAGGGATGGTGGGAGGGAGGGAGGGAGACAGTGAGAGAGAAGAAGAAGAAGAAGAAGAAGAAGAAGAAGAAGAAGAAGAAGAAGAAGAAGAAGAAGAAGAAGAAGAAGAAGAGGAAGAAGAAGAAGAAGAAGAGGCCCTACCGCTGCCAAGGGCTACAGAGAAGAGGGCTAGAAACTAGTTGGATTTAGCAAGAGTGCTATCGAGTGAATTCCCAAAACCTACATGTGGGAGCTAAGAGCCACAGAGCCAAAAGAACAAAAACCAAAAAACAGATTGTCCAAACCTTCGTACAAAGAAAGCAGCCCAGGAATGGTCTCTGATTCATCATCAGCTAAGGGCAAAGCAAGGTCATGTCCATATCTATCAGATCCTTGGGCTTGGGAGTTGTGAGGCAAGCTGATATAACCCAGCAGGAGAAATGGGTCAGCAGCTTCCCAAAATGATGCCTTCACTTTGGTTTATAATTTTATGCTCAGGGTTAATTACGTGTGTCCTTGGCTTGGATCGAGGCATTAGCAATGTGAGAAATATCATTGCCTATTTCCAGATTGGCAAAATAAGGATTCTTAGAAATCACTCAGATGAGACCTCTTGCTGATGACATTGCTCTGTCAATAATGATAAAAGCAACATGTCAGAGAAAACCTTATAAAATGGTGGAAGTCTTCTACATCATGCTCAAAAGAGCAGCTGATGGCCACATCTGTAACTACTCAGCCCTGTACACAACCACCAAATGCTGGCATTCAATAGATAGATGATAGATACACAGATAGATAGATAGATAGATAGATAGATAGATAGATAGATAGATAGATAGATAATGATAGACAGATAGCTAATGATACACAGAGAGATAGCACAAACACTGTGGTGTGAACTCCAAGCCTGAGCTCTGTCCCTTAGCTTTTTCACTCAAGGCTGGTGCTCAACCATTTGAGCCACATCTCCACTTCCAGCTTTTTGGTAGTTCATTGGAGATACTAAGTTTCCCAGACGTTCCTGCCCAGGCCTGGTTTTGAATTGCAATCCTCAGATTTCAGCTTTTTGAGTAGTTCAGATAGCAGATGTAAGCCACCAACACCCAGCTAAGATCTGGCATTTTAAATGTGTTCTGTTTTATGTCGTCTCCTTGCAGACAGCCACATGCAGCTCTGACCTGGGCTCTCACCGTGCAGTTTATATGGCGACTCACTGTGGACCCTGACTCCTGAGTTAGCTAATTGCAGATGTTAATCTCAGGAAAGGGTGTCACATTGCCGGTCATCATTATCATCAGGAATGATTTATTAGGATGACAGGAGTCCCTGACATTATGCCCAAGTAGTGGAAAGAAGCCGTTTTGGGTTTGTTTTTTTCCCCCATGGATCTTTCTTCTATCATTAGAATTTCACTTTGAAAACACCTGGCTCCCAGGAATGAGAGGCTGATACCCAGACGTGAACTTCCAGAAGCCACTGACAATGACTGAAGCTGTAACTGGACCCGTCATTCGTTGCTGTCCCAGTATGCCCCGGCCTGTCCCAACCCGTCCCAGCCTGTCAGGCTGCTAACTCACAATTTGGCTCATCTATTACCTGTGGCAGAGCAGTGACTGTGGTCTCCAATCCTTGGCATTGTGGAAGACATGCTTTTGGAACCCCTAAAGCCCACCCTTCATAACATTTCTGTCACTTCTCATGGGGAGCTGAGGTAAGGATGAGGTGGAAGAAGTCTCTGTTTGTGTGTATGCTGGTCCTGGGGCTTGAACTCAGAGCCTGGGCATGATCCCTGAGCTTTTTTCACTCCAAGTTAGCGCTCTACCACTTGAGCCACACCAGCACTTGTAGCTTTCTGCTAATTCATTGGAGATAAGAGTCTCACAGATTTTTCTGACTGGGCTGGCTTTGAACTTGGATCTTCAGATCACAGCCTCTTGAGTAGCTAGGATGACAAGCATGAGCTGCCAACACCTGGCACCCATCCAATTCTTAGTATTAGAATAATGGCATTTCTGAACCAAACCATTTCTTCTTCTGCCTTGTGGAGACTTCAATGGAGTAAGAGAGAGAAACAAAATCTTGTGTTTGACCACAGCTAGAAAAGCAGCCCCAGGCTTGACAGGGCCACGGCATGAGCATGAGGACGTGGCACAGTTAGGGTCAGTAAGTTGCTCTTCCTAGTAGTTTTTATGCTCAAAGGCAGAGTCAAAACCTTCTCCCAATGAATGCACTTCTAGAATGAACTATTGCATGGGCTGCTCAGGCCAAAGCACCCTGGAACTGTGTTGGAATCCTGTCTGTCTACTTTTCCCCAATGTTTTGTGCAAGTCAGCTGAAATCTGAAAGGCATTTCCTAAGGGAAATATATTTTCAGGTTCCTTTTTTTGCCAAAAATTACATGTGCTTACTAATAAATCCACAGGGAGAAAGAAGGTTAGCACTTCTATTACTAAAAGAATAACTGTTTTGGTGGAATAAAAATGGTAATTTCTCCATTAGCTAAAAGGATAATAGCTATTATTTTAAAGTTAAAGTATTTATTACTAAAGAGTGGTGCTGGGGTATGCCTGCTTTCATTTTTCTTTTCATAGTTGTTTCTTATAATACAGAGTGTATTATTTTCATGTTAAACAGTCAACACAATACAATGTCACCAATTTTCAAGGAAATGCACAGATGAATTGAAAAGAATAAATCACATTTTTATTATTTTTATTAGATGACTTGGAAATCTGTGGAGACAATAAGGGATTCTTTTTAATGTGCCAGTAGTGTGGGCTTGAACTCAGGATCTCACGCTCTTGCTTGGCTATTTCATTCAAGGCTGGTGCTCTACCACTTGAGCAACAGCTCCACTTCCATCTTTTTGATGGTTCATTAGAGACAGGAGTCTCACTTTTGCCTGTGGAGGCTGGCTTTGGATCATCATCCTCAGATCTCAGCCTCTTGAGTAGCTAGGATTACAGGTGTGAGCTACCAGGCACCTGGCTGAGACAGTAGTTTTACTACTGGATTGGTTCCATGCCATCTTCCTTCCTATCAGCAAGACGTATCCTGTAACTCTCCTGTCTACAGGATTTGGTTCCCTCTCAAAATGGAGCTAGAGAGTTTGTAGATTTCTTTTTGGTTTACTTTTATATATTTGCTTGTGTGTGATTGGAAACAATTGAGGGTGGCAAAGTCTACTGCGTTGTAGTGGGATGAATCTGGGAAAAAGACTTCCTCTTGGGAATGGAGAGGTGATGGTCCTGAATGCTGCAGGGCAGGTCATCCGGGACCCATTGCTTTCACAGGAGCTCACCACACCCCTGCTGAGGGAGGGGCCTTTGCTGCTTATCAATCTGTTGAACTTATTTCTTTTGCAGGATGAAAATAGAACTGAGGTATCAGGGAAGTGTGTGCGTGGGGGGTGGGGGTCTTCATCAAACCCAACCTTCTCCAACTCACATGTAAGCTTTTAATTATAGAAACCTTGCTGCCTAAAACTTAAAACTACATTCTTGATATATATATATATATATATATGTAATTTTTTGCTAAACATTGACTGCAGCAAATAGCTAAGATGTGGCATATTGATTTCTTGTTGTGAAGTGAACTGTTCAAGCTCCATTTAAGATTTTCATCTTGCGTGTAGCCCTGAGCACATCAGAGCACCATAAATTAGTTAAATTGCACATTTATCACAAATGTTATTTTAAGATACTGCATAAATGTTGGTGGTTGGGGAGATATACAGTAGAACTGCAGTGAAACCCGGCTTGGGTGGGGTCAGGCCGGCGGCACCCACACACCTGTGACTAAGCCCCACCTCCCCGCCCCAGCCCACATCCCTTCCATTGGGGAGCCACTTAAAGCCCTTGAACTTGAACATGGTGCCCTTCCTCCACGCAGCTCCTGTGAACTGCAGGAGACTGGGAATTCAACGGAAGGTGCTCCTCCATGTCAGGGGGAATCAGGCCAGGCTAGGACGGGGTGAATGATTCCTCTAGCTGGTGACCAGTTATTTCGCTGGAACAGGGCTTGGTAACTATGGCAGAAAGAGGATCTGCATTTCCAAGTGGGTAGGGGGAACACCCCCACCAAAAAAAGAAAATAAACCAGCTCCAGACTAAGGAGATGGTCACCGAGGTTTGCTTTCAAGGCTTCCTGGTGTTTGTATTTCCTTGAAGACAAAAGTAATTTTTGAACCCCATTAATATGACCAGGTGTTTCCTGGCTGAATCCAAAATGCCAAATGGGCAATCTATATACCACCCATTATGACCATTGATCTTCAGTTGTCGCTCCCTTTTTCACACCCACACATACCCACACACACAGAGAAAAACTCTGAAGTCATCTTGAGAATCGAGTGAAGATGAGCAGACAGACTATTTGGGTCCTTCTCTCCAATTATAAAGAAGAGTGTGTAGGGGGGTCCATCATTGCTGGTACGATTCCCCCTCTCCTTTCAAGCCCCACAGGCATAGTGGTGATGGAGGCGTTGTCAGTTGAAGCTGTTCAGAGGCAGGACTTTGGTTCTAATAAACCACCGATGCGATGCTATATTTAACCTGTGAAAAATCCAAGACTGGAAATCTGGGCTGCGGGATGTGAAGGCGCAAAAAGCACAGGAGTGTGCGTGTGTGTGTGTGCGTGTGTGTGTGTGTGTAGGGGTGTCTCTGTCCCCTGAGCTAGGTTTCTGGGGGGCGCTGAACCAATCTCCTCCATTCCCCCAGGAATGATGCAACCCTCAGCCCTTCTCAAGTAGAGGTTGACAGTGTGAATCAGAGAAGGGCAGGGGGCTGGCCAGGAGGGGAGGTGGGTGGGGCCAGGAGGGGAGTTGGGCGGGGCCAGGAGGGGAGGTGGGCTAGGGCCAGCTGTGGGTTTACACAGGAAGGTTTTCTCAGCCTCCTGTAGGCACAGCCCAGTGGCCTGTGATCTGCTCCCTGCCAGAGCAGAACTGGATACTACTGTTGATCCAAAACCCAGTTTAAACTCTCCTGAGATCATTCTCTCTAAAAGCTGAGAGAGAGAGAGAGAGAGAGAGAGAGAGAGAGAGAGAGAGAGAGAGAGAGAGAGAGAGAAGAGAGAGATTATCAAAGGAAAGGGGAACTGTAGATGGAATGGAATGTTTGGACTCAACTTGACAAAAAAAAGGGGGGTGGGAGAGAAACTGTGGGCGTATTGCTTCACATCTCTGAAAGGGCTTAATTTAAAATTTTAATAAAAGAGTGTTTCTTCTCTCCTCCTCCCTCCCTCCTCCTCTCTACACACACACACCTTCAAGTTGAGGTGTTTTATGTATTACATGGATGTAACAGATCTCTCATTTGTGTAATTCTAGGTTAAGAGCTCTGATTCTGCATAACTGTAACCATACTTGGAATAGAGTAATAAAGGTATTTTACAATTTTACATGATTTTCCTAGCGTTTACTTGGCATGATTTGCCAGGGCCAATAAAAGCTTGTGATTATCATATAAATGCTTTCTCTCCTCCTCCTCTTCCTCCTCCTGTGCAGACATCCATGCTCCTCATACACACCCCCCCCCCCCAATCTTCTCCCAGCCTTGCTATACCTCTGGGTGTTTCAGCAAAGGGAAGAACAAACTCTCCTTATCCCCTCCCCAAGGTCAAAATGCCCGGCTTGGCTCTGCTCTTGAGTATTTGAATAGCCTAAGTCCATAGAAATTTCCAATCGTGCACAAAACCTTTAATGCTAAGCGTATATGGGGTGAGGGGGTCTTGGATCTCTCTGTACCCAGACAGGACCCCTTCCATTCAAGCCCTAGTCTCTCTGAGGGTCACCTGATATCAGGGAATCACAGGCTCTGGTGCTCAGTATTTTGGGAATGTCCCTTTTAATCACAGACAGTGTAACCTCGCATGCATTTCTCCTTTTTTTCCCAATTGCTATTCTTGGGGGAAGTTCACTGCCAGACATCTGTGTAAGAAAGTGCTCCCTGCTTGCAAAGTTCACTGAAAATCTCCCCTGATTTACGTGCAACCTCCGACTGACTGCCGGCACCTGGCAGACACAGCAACCAACTCCAAGTCGTAAACAGATCGCATACAATTTAATTTTAATGTGCTCGTTAGTGCTAGCACATTTCAGACATAATTGTGAACGCAACACAAAATTATAGCAAAAAAAGAGAGAGAGACAATTTTAATGCTGCCATAGGAGAAAAAAAAGAGGGAGTTATATGAAGAGTCATAGAATGGTGTTTCATTGTTAACCATCAGAATAGGGCACATAGTGTTGGTTGTCTGTTTACATGCCAATATTTTATACATAGGTTCTCCAATGATGTCAGCTGTCAGTTACTTCTGCAAAATGAACTGCCAAAAAAAAAAAAATGGAAGAGAACAGAATCTCATGGAGAGCTGGTAACCAGGGGTTACCTTTCATAGAGGCCTAGAGATAAAAAATAATAATAATAATAATAATAACATAAGATAACAAAAACACTTCGGTAGAGGATTCTGGGAAGATAATTGGGAAGAATCAAACCAGAAAATTACCAATGGAAATAAAAGGCAATCATTTAAAAAAAATCAAGAGGGCTTATAAATAACTGGGGGAAAGGATTCTATTACAGAATGTCTCATGACTTTGAAGCAAAGTATTACAGTACAAATATTTTAAAGGCTTTAATCAATGTTTAGGAAATACAGTACAAGTTCTTGTTATTGTTGTTACTGTGTTTTTTTTTCCTTTTTCAAATAGACTTAACCCTTGGATCACTGAGTTTTATTTTGAGCATTCTTTAATTTCTAATAAATACCTTCAAAAATCATGTGCAAATTACTAAGATATGATGCTTGCCAGGGATGGTTTTTCCTGGGCTGCAAACAAATGGTAATAGGGTGCTAATAAATATGTATAATTTAAACATGAACCTCTATCAGTATAGATGTACTGTTTAGCAAACAATTATACTTTGCTTTGTGATAACGTTTCTGTATACTTTATAAATGCTATCTGTGGTATCTTCTGTATAATTTACAATGTTTGCATGTTAAAAAAAAACAACAAAATAAACCCCATAGATCTTTAAAAAATAAGGGAAAAAGGAAAAAGAAATATATACTACAGATTGGCATGGCTTATGCCCAGAGCATACAAGTACATAAAACACGGTTGCTATATAAATACAAGAAGAAAAAAAAAGGTCATTTATCCACCATCACATTTTTTTCCATAAGAGTCTGAAATCTATACAATATATACATCTATGTTTCAATGTGAAAATAATATTCTTTTAAATTTCAAGGCGTGTTATCCCCCTGCAGACCTGCATAAATGGAGATTCATATTATCAATTATAACTAAGCTGGTAAGGATTTTTTTAAAAAAACAAAGCTTCATACATTATTATTATTATTAATATTATTAATATTTTGTTTTATTTTTTTATAACCAAATGAATGCAAAAGTGCTTCAAAGTACTCAGAGGGCGAAAGATGAAAAGGGTGTAAAGTCTTGTGGAAAAAGTGTGTGCCCGGATTTCTTTATAAATGCTTAATTAAACTGTCAATGCATGCAGCTTTGAAACACCTGGAGGGGGGAAGGGAAGGGGAGGGGAGGAGGGGGTGGGGCTAGGCAGGGTGGGGCCGCAGGAGATGCTCACAACTAAATCCCATTTACACCAAGTTCCAAACACTTACCACTGCGTTTTAAACCTTCATTATTTTATACCAGTTAACAGCTGATTATGCACCTCTATTAAACACTGTACAGTTATACAAAAAGAAAGAAAGAAACAGTCCGGCCCAGAATAATTCTCCATAGTTAACATAAGAACATGTACCCAAGAAACAAGAGAGAATGGCCTTAAGGTGCCTTCAAACAGTTTCCTCTCAAAGCAAACTGCACACATTTGCCAGCAGAAGCAAATGCTACTGCTTCTCCAGCTCAGACACGTACAGAAGGTGGTCCTCGGGCGACTTCCCGTGTGTTTTGCTAAGGTGCAGCTTCACCGCGTGCTTGCTGGCGAAGGTCCGATTGCAAAGCTTACACTGATACGAGGTCCCTAAGTCTTCCTCTGGGGAGGAGCTCACCAGTTTGTCTGATGACGGTGACTTGGTTTGTGCTATCTGGTTATTAATCTGTTCCGTGGACAATTTCGATAAGTCTCGTAACCGGAAACCTAAATGTGACTCCAAGTGGCTAATGTACGTGGATGGAGTCCTGATCTGGGATGCACAGTCGTTACAAAAAAACACAGGGTGGCCCGTGTCCAAGTTTTTCAGAAACTTGGTCCCACCTGTCCTTCGAAGCTGGTACTTGACGTTGGCCAGCCAGTGGCTGATGGTGGTCATGGAGAGCCCCGTGAAGCGAGAGATGTGCATGCGCTCCTGAGGGCTCAGGTCGGACATGATGAACTTGCCCTCCGAGGTCTGCCTCAGGCTGGCGGCAAACTGGGCCTGCAAGATCAGCAGGTGCTGGGGGTTCCAGTTGGACTGCCGGCCTTTCCTCTTCTGCGCGGGCGTGGCCTCCTCGGCCTCCTCCAGGGCCGTCCCGTCGAGGTCAGACTTCTCGGAGATGCTGGAAGGCGTGGAGGACTTGGACGTGTGGCTCTCTGTCAAGTTCTTCAGCATGTCAGAGATGTCTGACAAGGCGTTCTCGCGCAGCGGCGAGTTTGACATGAAGGAGACGACGGCGGATGTCTTGGCCGTTGTCACCAGAGATGAGGAGGTGGCGGGGGAAGTGGACGTGGGGGATAAGAGCCCTGAACCCCCAGAACAGCCTTTCTCACTCTTTCCTTTCGTCAGATCAATCGGCTGATCGTTGTTGACATGGTAAAAGTAACGGTCCAGGTGGTCCGCCTTTTTGGAGAGAGGCAGGGGTGGTGGTGGGGTAGCCACGGCCGCCTTCTCAGCCAGACTGTTGCTCATCTTAAAAAGCATACTCATGGGGTCCAAGGTGGGCAGGGAGGGCTTGGCAGCCTTGCCCAAGTGCACATTCATCACCGACTGCAGGGCGCTCAGAGGATTCACGAAAGGCTGCTCCGGGGGGTGCTCGGTGATGATGGCCGTGCTGCCACTCAGGCCAGTGCTCAGGGGCTTGGCCAGCTCTTTGCCATTCTCCACCGGCTCTGCCTTGGGGCTCCCTTCCTTGCAGCCATCCCGAGGGGGGCTGCTGGGGCTCCCCTCTTGGCTTTTAAGGCCTGCCTCGTGGGCCGCTTCCATCTTGACAGGGTCGCTCAGTTCACTGCCGCAGGGAGAAGGGGTGGCCCTCTTGGGTGGGACCGGTTTGCCTTCGGGCTCCTTCATTTTCTCCTCGACTTTGGCAACTTTCTCGGTGACTTTCTTTACCAGTTCTTCCATGGCGTGGAAATTGGTTTTGGGCATAGGAGATGTCTGGCTACTGGGTGGTGAGATCAGGGCCTGGCTTTTTGTGGGAGACACAATCTCATTGTTGCCAAACAAGGGTTTCAAGGCCGTGTTCTTCCCAGAGGAGCCCAGAGACAACTTCATCATGTTGGGAAGCTGGTAGGCAGCATGGATGCTGGGGTAACCCCCCCAACTCGGGGTGCCATTCTGGGCCTTGTTGATGGCAGACGTCACTGTGTTTTCTAAAGATTTGAGGATGTCCAAGCCCCCCTTGGGGCTCTCCTCCAAGTCATTCTCGGTCAAATAATGATACTTGGAGGAAATATCATACTTCTCCTCTTCCTCGCCGGGCTTCTCCTTGTCTTTCGGCTTCTCTTCCGAGCCGGCTTTGTCTTTCTCCACTTCCTTCTTGATGTCTAAGTTCAGTTTTGGGGAGACGCTTGCAGGTGTGTTGGAGGGGGAGGTGAAGGTCGTGGCTGCCAGGGGCACCGACTGGACCTTTTCGTCCAGCAGGGTGGTGACGGTGGGGGTGACGGGTGTCTCCATGATTGGCTTCCCCTTCTTCATGGCGGAGTTGGTGACCTTGATGAAGTGGCCGGTGACCATCATGTGGGCTGTGAGCTCCTGCAGTGTATCATGGGAACTGCCGCACTCCATACACTTGAGGATCTGGGACTTTCGGGCTTCGAAATGCCAGGCGTAACTGGCCCCGTTCTGGTGGCCGTACCGGTTATTTGGCGTGATGTACGGGTTGGCGTTCTTCTGGAGTGTATCAGTGGTATCCGAGATGGTGGCTTTGGGGGTCCCCCCTGTGGAATCGGGGGAGCTGGGGAGCTCTAGTTCCAGTGATGCTTTTTTCCGCGTGGTGGGGATGATTTTCGTGGCCACGGGTGTGACCGGTTCCTTCAGAGGCACTTTCTGGTAGTGTTTTGTTTTGATCATGTGCACGCTCAGATCCTGCAAGGACTCGAAGGAGTGCCCACAGTACATGCACTTGAGGACTTTCTGCGCATCCTCTTTCCCTTCCATCTCCAGCAAAGAGCGCTTGCGTGGCTTGGACCAGCGTTTGGGGTTATTACTGTCCGTCTCGTGGTTATCATCACGGTAGTGGCCCGTCTCGTTCATGTGTACGGTCAGCTCCACCAGGGTGTCGTAGGCCGCGCTGCAGTCCTTGCAGCGGAACTTGCTGGCCCCCGTGAAGATGGAGCCGTAGAGTTTGCTGCTCTGCCGGTACAGCTGCACGGTGCTGAAGAGACTGGGCTCGGGCAGCATGCGGCTCTGTGACACCTGCTGTAGGGTCTTCGCCATGGCACTCTGGTGCCAATCAAAGCTGCTGCTGCCACAGCTACTGCTGCTGCTGCTGCTGCTGCTGCTGCTCCCACCCGTGTTCTTCTCCGAGGACGGCTGGTGGAGGTTGAGATTGAGGTTGGACCAATAGGAGTTGGATAGGAAGTTGTTGTACACAGCCTTCATCTGCTCCAGGCTGTCTGAGATGGTGGTGGTGTCTTCCAAGGGCACGGAGACATCTTTCGTCTCTTCTTCGATTTTGATGGAGCTGTTTTCAAAGTCCGCCATTCGATCACTGGCCTCACTGATGTGGGATTCGCTGTCCATTTCGTGGCTGGAAAACTCAGCAGCTGGAGAATTCTGGTAACTGGGGCACGTCTTGCTGATCTCCTTCTCCGGACACATGTACTTGGCCGAGGGTTCTCCATCTGCTGTGTGGTCTTCTCTGTCTACGTCTTCATCTACCAAGGCGGCTGCTTTTAATTCATCGGAAACATAGGCTGTCATGATAATAGGTGAAGATGAGGGATAGGCAGGAGAGAAAGAAGAAAAAAAGAGGAGAGAAAGAAAAAGAAGCATTAACTAAATGTTGATCCAATTGGAGATGGTCTTGCTTTTCTAGAAAGAAGTAAACAAGATGGACACAATTTGCAAAAAAAAAAAATTAAGTAGTTAAAATGTGGTGTTTCTTTGGAGCAAAAAAAAAAAAAAATCCGCTCTTCAAACATAATTCGCCACCTTATTCTTCTCAAGGGGCAACAGCTTGAAATTAAAACTAAATTTGAAATTAATGAAGCACATTCTGGAGGTGGCATTCACTTCTAAAGTAATAAATTACTCGCATCAACCTCAGAGACAACAGTTCCTGTCTGTCAATTAATATGTCTTATGCTTCTCCTGGCCCTAATGCATTTCTTAACAGACAGATTCACAATTTAAATTAAGCAAGCAATTTTTTTTCACTCATTACGTTTTTGAGTCCCAGTCTTTAATAAATATAAAGTACAAAAGCATCAATAACATTTCTTTTTCCCCCCAAGTAAAAAGGAAGTACATCAATTGTAATAAATGAAATACAAGGTTGGGTGACTTTTTAAAAAACCCCTTCTAGAAAAGCAAGTCTTCGAAAAGCTCAGTGTAAAGTTGCTACTGGATAGGGGGCGGGGAGGGGGGTGAGAAGACCCTGTAACCCACTGCCTCTCACCCAGAGCTGGCCGGGTTCTCACGGAAATGGCAAATTTGATGGGGGGGGGGGGGTCGCGCATGCGCAGTACAGTGCTGTGTGCTATGCATCCTGCGCATGCGCAGTTGCCCTCGATGGCATTTCTCATGGAACCATCCTCAACCACTCACCCATGAGCACACTTTCTCTTTTTTTCTCTGTTCCCTTTCTCCCTCTCTACCTCTCTGCCCTCATTCTCTTTCCCTTCCTTCTCTTTTCTCCCCCTCTCCACCCCACTCTCTCTCTTCTCTCTTCTGTCCTCTCCTCTCCCTCTCTTCTCCCCTCTCCTCTCACTCTCTACCTGCCTCTACCTTTCTCCCCTCGCTTCTCTCTCTCCCTCCCCCTCTATCATTCTCTCTCCCTCCTCTCTTCCCTCTTTCCCTTACCTCCTCCTCACTCTTCCTCTCTACTCTCTCTTTGTTCTCTCCCTCTCTTCCCCCACTCTCTCCCTTTTCTCCTCTCTCCTCTCCCTTGTTCTCCCTTTCTTCTTCTCTCTCTACTCTCCCTCTCCCCCTCTCATTGGCTTCTTTCTCCCCTTTCTTCTTCCTCCTTACTCTTCTCCCTCTCTGTTCCCCTTTCTCCAGCTCTGCCTTCTCTCCCTCCTTTTTCTCTTCTTTCTCTCCTCCCTTTCTTCTTCCCTCCTCCTTTTTCTCTCTCTCTCTTTCCGTGCAGAATTTTGTCAGGTCAGGTTGGGGAAAATTGGTATGCGGTGTTCACTGCTGCTGTATAAATATATACAAGACCTTCCAGTGGACCTTACAAATGTCAAAGTGTTTGCTCTTTAGACTACTTTGTCAATATTTATTTAGCATAAGCTCCTTGGGCTTCCAACAGGGACCCTGGCTTTCTGGAGGCCATGTTAACTGGGGATGTAAATCCCGCCTGTATTCCTGAGCAGGTGGAGCTCCGAGCCACACATCTGGAGCTCCGGAAGAGCAGATCCAGAAGCTCAGAGCCCTGAGCACACTTATGTATCAAGGAACACAAGGACTTCCCCTTCTCCTATTCTCTTGTATTCTAGGACTCAGGTGATTCCTCACTGAAGCTCATCTTGCCTGCTGTGCTAAAGCTGGTGGTCTTGCAAATGCACCCACAGAGGAGAGGATTGACAGAAGGCCTTACTATCAGCAACTCAATTCACCCAGGCTGCCTTATTTGCACATGCATTGGCCAAATGTGGTAAAAAACATAAGAAAAATTTAAAAATTCAACCATCAGTTTTGCCAGGCCTGTTATCCTAGCGCCTCAGGAAGCTGAGACCTGTGGATTGCGGTTCAAAGTCAGTCCAGGGAAGGGACGTTTGTGAGGCTCTTATCTCCAATAAACTACCAACAAAAAGCTAGACGTGGAGCTCAGGTGGTAGAGAGCTAGCTTTGAGTAACAACACAAAGAGACAACACCCAGGCCCCGAGTTCAAGCCTCAGTACTGTTACACACACAAAACGAGAAGACAAGATGTGGTAAAGCTGAGAGAGGTGGGAAGAATGATGAAGGAATGACATTGATCAAGATACATTGTACTCCAAAACTGACATGTTAAATTGAAACCCATTTGTACAACTACTTAAAAGCTAACAAAACCAATGAATAATGCAAAGTAAAACAAAGGAAACCAAAGTTACAGCTATGTAACTCTACTCTGAAAATAATAACACTCTGCAATCCAGCTACTCAGGAGGCTAAGATCTGAGTTTTAAAAACTTGCATGATGCTTGAGAATGGTAGCTAAGGTCCGGGCACATGGCTTATGCCTATAATCCCAGCTATGAATAAAGTAAGTAGAAGATTATGCTTCAAGGCCAGCCTTGAAGCATAAGGCCAAAAGTGAGCGAGATCCCTCCCCATCTTAACAAAGAAGCCAGATATGGTAGTTCACATATGTGACTTCAGCTTTTGGGGAGACACTGGTAGGAAGATTATGGTTCCTGGCTTGGCTCAGGCAAAAGCACAAAGACAATATCTAGAAAATAGCTACAACAGAAAGGGCCAGGGGTGTGGTTTGAGTGATTAGAATGCCTGCCTTGCCAGCACAAGGTCAGAGCACAAATCCCAGGACAAAAGTAGACATGAGTGACAGAAGAAAGGGTAAAAACCTTTGTGGTTTGGTTTTTGTTTGTACTGGTGCTGGGCCTTGAACTCAGTACCTTACACTCTCACTTGGCTTCTCTCACACACAAATAAAGAGGGAGGGAGTGGGGAGCATGGTCTGGGATGACAACTGTGTTGCCAGAGAGAGTATTTGCTGACTCCACGTCACAGGCCCCATTCTGGTCTCCGCCATGGTATAGATGATTGACAGGGCCAAGGGGGGAGGTGCCAGCCCTCTAAGACAATCAGGAGTCAAGGGGCGAGGGGCGGGCAGCTAGATCCTTTACTAATAATAGTTATTGTCATAAATGAAACTTGGTCACTAAGTACAAAGAAATGCCAATGCCTCCTCTAACACCCAGTACCCTGGGCATCATAGAATCCATTTCTAGTCCAACGGGCATTTTCATCATCACATTCTGTTCATCTGTCCCCAAGGTCAAGATCGCTAGTTTTCAGTCCACAGAGGCACAGGGCAGGCAGAGAGGAGACACTGGAATCTGGGTGGGAAGAAAGGGACAGATGGTGTGGCCTGGCCATTGTCCTGTCTGTGCACACTGGCATGAAGTTCTAACCCTGGTTTTTTGTTTGCTTGTTTGCTTGCTGCAGATTCTGTGGCTTGAACTCAGGACGTGGGCACAGTTCCTGAGCATTTTTTGTGCTTAAGGCTGGTACTCTACCACTTGTGCCACTTCTGCTTTTTGCTTTTTTCTTTTTTTGTTGGTTTATTAGAGATAAAAGTTTCATGGACTTTTTCCCATCCAGGCTGGCTTTGAACACGAATCCTCAGGCACAAGCCACAGGTGCCTGGCTCTCGCTCTGTTGTTACTCATCATTCCCTGGGAAGGACCCTGATTAGGCAGGATTTCCCTGAACTTAGCTTTTGCTTGTGCCTGCTCAGGAATGAGAATCCAGAAAAACATCTGCCTCAAAAAGTGTGACTCTATGCATGCCATCTGTATCTGTAAAGTCTCTGAGAATGCAAGAAAGTGGAAAGCAGAGGGCCGAGTGGGCAGGACAGTGAACGGGACACAAGAGTGGGACAGGAGCTCAAGTGGCCATCGCCTGACCCAGAAGCTGGGAAGGGTAAAAAGAGGACAGAGGGGAGAGAGATCAGAGAAAGGACAAGAGTGGCCAGGGGACTAGAGCTGGTGACTTTTACCTGTGATACTATCTACTCACGGGCCACCATTCAAAGCCAGCTCAGCCAAGAAGTTCATATGACTGCCATCTCCAAAATAACCAGCTAAAAGCTGGTCCAGAGCATCAGCAAGCTGATCAAGGTGGAGGTCCTAAGTTCCAGGCCCAGGAAACATAGGAGAGCCTAGTCAAAAGCTACAGTGACCTGAGCTACAAGGCTGGCCAGGAAGATGCTCTGGATTCTGCAAAGGATCTACCATCTTGCTGGCCTCCCTTCCATGGACTAGGAAGGCAGCACTGTGGCCCTGTGCCTGAGCACTTCCCCTTACCCCAGGTTGGCTGTGATGATTGGCTTCATTTTCCTCACCCATCCAAAGGGGACAGAAAGGGAGGGTGGGCAGGCTGTGCATGACCCTCACCCTTAGGTGTTTCTAAACAAAGATGTAGCAGTGAGTGGACTTAAGGAAAGGCCTGGCCAGCCTCTGTCTGGTGTTGGCAGGAGGTGTCCCATAACCAT
This sequence comes from Perognathus longimembris pacificus, assembly GCF_023159225.1. Taxonomy (NCBI): domain Eukaryota; kingdom Metazoa; phylum Chordata; class Mammalia; order Rodentia; family Heteromyidae; genus Perognathus; species Perognathus longimembris. Next base: position 14,630,238 of record NC_063180.1, read on the forward strand.
ATCTGAGCTCATCTCCTCCTACAGAGACATTGGGCTTGGGCCGGCCTCCATGACCTTCAGAGAAAGAGACAGCCCTGTGAGGGGAAGTGTCCCCCCCTGAAAACTGGCCTTGCCTCTAGCAACCTTAAAGTAGGGCCCATGGGAAAGGGAGAAAGCCAAGATGGAAGAGGAAAGAAGAAAAATAAAGGACAAGAAAAGAGGGGGCAGAAGGAAGGAAAAGGAGGACAAGACTCGCATGGAGCTTACCTCCTCTAGGCCCAGCCTGAGTGTGCCCTCAAGATTTCCCAGAAGGAGTCAAGGAAGGCCCCAGGCCAGCCCCTTCCTACTGCCCAAGGTCAATGCTTGGTCCTCACCTGAGCGTCCAGGAGTGCCCCAGGTAGAGGCCCGAGCCCTGTGACCAGGTACACAGCACGGCCTGACCAGGCGCTGGAGACCCCCAAACCTCACAGGCGGCCCATGACTCTGCAGCCCCTGGCCCCATGTCACGTCAGTGTCTCTGACCATGTCACCTTCCTCTGCATAGGGCTGATGGTGGTGAAGAACTCAAGTCCTCAATTTCACTTACACATCACCTTGTCTAAAGACCCTAGGAAATCCACATGGCCATATCCAAAAGACTTGTATATTTCTGCTTAAAGAGAGCAGTCTGAGCCAGACACCAGTGGCTCCATGTATGCCATCCCAGCTACTCAGGAGGCTAAGATAGGAGAATCACAGTTCAAAGCCAGCTCGGGCAAGAAAGTCAGTGAGAGTCTCATCTACAACTACCTCCACTTCTGTGAAGATGTGGCTCAAGTGGCAGAGTGCTGGCCTTGAGCATAAAAGCTTGAATGCAGACATTCGAGCCTCAGTACCAAAACAACACAGTGTAGAACAAAGCAAAAGTCAAGAATAACAGATGTTCTTAGACAGTACCTGGAACTTTCCAGACACCTACACTGGATATAGAAAATAGAATATCCAAAGGCTAGATCCAGATCAGAGGCTCTGTCACGAAGGATACAGAGCAAAGTTATAAGGGTAAAGACTTTTCCAGAAAGCTGGCTGCAGTAGGATGACAACCACTCCTAGATTGATTGCTTGTCCCACTGGCCAGGTCAAGAATATTAATTTTGTACACGTTAATTTGATGTAATGTGCACCATGAAGGCTTGCTCAGTTGTGTATCACTGTGCTAATAAAGTTGCAAGGCTTTCCTGCCAAGAAAAGCAGGGCATTTAGCTGATTTGAATAAGATCCACATGAACAATCCACATCTCCTCATTGGCATAGTGAAGGTGGCCGTTATTTTACATACTGTGTGTGTGTGTGTGTGTGTGTCTGTCTGTCTGTCTGTCTGTCTGTCTGTTGCTTCTGAGAGGGAGAAAATGACAAGGCCCCAACAGACATCTACCCTTGCAAAACCTGAGCCTGCTATAGAGACTGAGCATCAGAACATGTCTTACTCCTGCAAATGTGGCAGAAAGCAAGAGGCGAACTCTGTTTTTCTTTCTTTTTTTGCCAGTCCTGGGTCTTGGACTCAGAGCCTGAGCACTGTCCCTGGCTTCTTTTTGCTCAAGACTAACACTCTACCACTTGAGCCACAGCGCCACTTCTGGCCATTTTCTGTATATGCGGTGATGGGGTCTTCATGTATAGGAGGCAAGCACTCTTGCCAATAGGCCATATCCCCAGCCCCGTGAACTCTTAAGAATGAATCTACCTGAACAAATACTAAGTCATCATCTAATAGAGACACCTGGATACCCACATTTAGTGCAGTCCTATTCATAATAGCCAAATTGTAAAATTGATCTGGGTCCTTATCAATGAATGAGTGGAAAAAGAAAACACACACACACACACACACACACACACACACACACACACACACAGAATATTTGGCCACAAAGAAACGTGTCATTTGCAAGAACACAAAGGAAACCAGAGCTCATCATGTTAAGTTAAATAACAGACCCAAAGACAACTATCATGTTTTCTCTCATATGTGGAATGTAGATGTTAAAAAAAAAAAAATACAGGGCTGGGGATATGGCCTAGTGGCGAGAGAGCTTGCCTTGTATACATGAGGCCCTGGGTTCGATTCCCCAGCACCACATATACAGAAAACGGCCAGAAGGGGCGCTGTGGCTCAAGTGGCAGAGTGCTAGCCTTGGGCAAAAAGGAAGCCAGGGACAGTGCTCAGGCCCTGAGTCCAAGGCCCAGGACTGGCCAAAAAAAAAAAAAAAAAAAAAAAAAAAAAAAAAAAAAATACATGAATGCAGCAAGGGGATGCTGGAAAAAAGACAGGAAGGGTAATAGGGGTGGATATAAGCCAAGTTCATCTATACACGTATGAAAATGTCATGATGAAACCTACTGCTTTGAACAAGTAATATGAAGTAATGAATTTTTAGAAAGAAAATACAAGGGGTCAGGAGCTGTGCCTGGCACTCACATCCTAGATTAGGAAAGAAGCTGCCTCAGTTTCCCTTCTTTGGCTTCTCATTGCAGTGAAAGACACACACTCATACCCACTTTCCTGGCGCCATATTGATAACCCAGCCAGAACTCTCTCACTCTTCCTTCCCAACATCACCTCCAGAGAGAAGCTCAGGCAAAGGAAGTGGCCAGGAGCTGGGAGCCTCCAACCCAAGATCAGAAAGGGAAAGCAGATCTTCATTGCCTCTAGGAGGAGGGCCTTGCTACAGCTTGGGGGCCAAACTCCTATGCAAGGAAAAGTCAGTGTATCAAGGGCTTACAGGACCAAAGTCACTGCCTCTAACCAATCTCAAAAGTAAATAAATATTCAAAGTTTTGGGAGCCTCTGAGTCACCTTTGTCCTAGACTTCAAGCACATGTCATCCAACTGGGCAGCCAAACAAAAAGTAGGCATCTAAAACAGTCAGCTCTCCAGGGAGTCTGTCCCCTTCCCCATGCCCCATAGATAACTCATTGCTGATGTTACCTGCACCCTCGCAAAGCTGGGGCAGAATCACATGCAGACAATCCAGCAGAGTGTGTGTGTGGGTGTGTGGGTGTGCGTGTGTGCGTGCAAAGTCTTGGCCCAGCATGTTATGCCCAACATGAAGTCTTCTCTGAGTGTCACATTTCTAGTCCTCTTTCTGAGTTCTAAAGTACTCGCTAGTTCTCTGCTCATCTGGAGAAAACAATCTAAGCTGGGCATCTTTCCTTTTCTCATTTCTATTTTTTTCCTTTCCATTTGACCAAAGGAATAAAGTCAATACTTGTATGTCACGGCTCCGCCCCCTCACCCACTTGCACACATGAGCAGTGGTCAGTTGTGTTAGTGGTCCTGCACCTGGCACCCCTCCAGCTGGTCTGTGGGCACACGGGAAGGTAGGAGAGAGTGATTTTCTTGAGTATCTCTGGTGTCCCGTGAGGTGGTTCATGGAAGGGGCTGGTGCGACTAAGAGGAACTCCCTTGCTGGCCACAGCTAAGACGTGTGGGGGAGGAGTTCTTAAAGTGAGCCTCTTCAAAATGACTCCATGTGTACAACTCCAATTCTTACTGGATTCTATAACATCCAAAGAGCTGTTCCTAAAAAGAAGGCAAATGGATGGCAAAGAGAACTTAAGATTTACACAGAAAAGGAGGTAACACATTTCACCCAACTCATTTATCTGTCCAATCATTCACCCATACAATTATTCATCTATTCATCTACCCATACAATTATACATATATCCATCCACCCACCTATCCATCTGCCCATCCATCCATCCTTCATCCACCCACTCATTATTCATCCATCTAAACTCTATCCATCTATCCACCCATCCATCTACCCACTCATCTATTCATCTAGCTTCCATCCACTCATCCATCAACCCATCCATTCTTCTACCCACTGTATCCGTCTGTCATCCATCCATCTATCCAACCTTCAGCCATCCATCCTTCCTTCACCCACTCATCCATCCATTCAAATTCTATTTGTCCATCCACTGACATATCCATTCATCCACTCAACTCATCCATCCATCCATCCATCCATCCATCTATCCAAACTCCATCCATTCAATCTCTATCCATCTATCCATTCATCCATGTTTCATTCACCCACTCATCTGTCCATCCTTCACCAACCCACTCATGTATCCATTTACTAACCCATTCATTCATCCACCCACTCATCCACCCCCCTCTGTCATCTCTCCATTCATCTATCCAACCTTCATCCATCCATCCTTCACCTACCCACTTGTCCACCTATCCAACTTCCATACGCACATCCATCAACTAATCCACTCATCTACCTACTCACCCATCCATCATTCATCCATCCACCTAAACTTCATCCATCCATCCTCCACTCCACCCACTCATTCATCCAATATTAAGCCATCCCTGGATCAGCACTGAACCAAACTTCACCCAGTACTGAGCCAGTTCTGGCTATCACTCAACAAGCCCTAAGCCAGCACCCAGGTAGACTTGACTTTGTACTTAACTAGTATTAACCCAGTACTTAGCCAGCCCTGACCAGCACTCAACTAGTTTGGACTAAGCACTCAGCCAACCTGACCAGTACTCAGCCAGCTCTGACCCAATATTTAGCTAAGAGTCACCTGACAGTGGCCTATCCCTTAGCCACCCTTCACCTAGTCCTGGCATAGCACTCAGCCAACCACCATGTATTAATATCCCAGCAGCCAGCCAGCCAGTCCTAATCCTGGCCTCAGTTCAATCACTCCTCATGCAACCCTGACTCAGCATCCAGCACTCAAACATCTCTGAAGAAGTATGTAGGTAGCACTAAGTAATAATCCAGAACTCAGTCAGTACTAACTCAGTACCAGGAATTGCCAGGACTACCCTGAGGACTCAGCCAGCCCTTACCCAGATGTTGTTTATATCCAAATAATCACCATTTGAATGGACTGTGAAACAATCCTCCCCACCTGTCTAAAAGAAGAAAGGCAATGTTTCAAAGATTCCAATTACATATAATCTTGACTGACATACATACTGCCTATAGATTTTAACCCCATTTCTATTTATTAAAACAGGTTTCTCCAAAATAATACATAAATAACAGTGACTGGCTGGCTGGCCTTATATCTATTTCATTTGTATAAAAAAAGAAAACACAAACAAGCTGGGTACAGGTGGCTCACGCCTATAATCCTAGCTGCTTAGGAAGCTGAGGCCCGAGAATCACAGTTTGAAGCCAGGCTGGCAGGAAAGTTTGTAAGACTCTGATCTCCAATTAGCCACTAAAAGAAGCTGAAAGTGGTGCTGAGGTTCAAATGGTAGAATGCTAGCCTTGAGCACAAAAGTTCAGGGATGGGGCCCAGGCCCTGCATTTCATTAAGCCCTAGGACTGACACAGACACACAAAAAAGATAAGTTTGCAAAGCACAAGAATTCTGTAAGGTTTTCATGTGGGAAGATCTCTAAGAGCAACTTGTAGGTGGAGGTGGGGGCCGGGTGAGGTCTCAGGAGTCTGTCTTCTGTGTGGTAGGGGACAGTGGAAGAATGGTCTCCTTGTAAATAGATCTCCTGCAGAAACAAGAGGGGACATCACTGCTCGGCAGTGAGATGGCAGGAGGTGAGACAGAAAAAAGACTTTCACCTTCTACAACACCTCCAGCACACCCTCATGGAGCACTGGAAATCTCATGAAAATGATAAAGGGAATGCACTCATGAGTGTGAGTGTGTGTGTATGTGTGTGTTTTCCTTTCACAGGGTCTGGACACCCAGAAGTACGCTGCACACTCAGAAGGATGCCCACAGGTCCAGTGACATTTCTCAAACCTCACCACCTTCTGCTGTGGCTTCCTGCAGCCTCTGGCATTCTGGGGAAATGTCAGTCACCTGTGGTGGCAATGGATTATGGGAGAAAAGAGACACCACTGGCTTTAGTAGAGGAAGAGGATGAGGAGGTGGAGGAAGAAGTAAAGGAGGAGAAAGAAGAGGAGGAGGAGGAAGAAATGAAGGAGGAGGAAGAAGAGGAGGAGGAGAAGGAGGAGGAAGAGGAGGAGGAGGAAGAGGAGAAGAAGGAGGAGGAAGGGGAGGAGGAGGAAGAGGAGGAGGAGGAAGAGGAAGAGGAGGAGGAGGAGGAAGAGGAAGAAGAGGAGGAAGAGGAGGAGGAGGAAGAGGCTAGAGTGAATACCTGACCAGCCCGGAAGGCTGCTAGAGGACACCTGGCCACCGGGTAGGCCTTGTTCCCCACCTGTGGGAACCAACAGGTCTGCAGTGACTCCTGTCTGTCCAATTTACCTTCAGTGGGTGCTGTCTGGCTACCACTCAGGTTGAGTCCCTGTGTCTCCCCAGGGGGCAAAATTCTGGTTCTGCTCAGAGCCCCCCAACTCCCACCAGACCACCTGGCTGACGAGAATCAAGTCACTGTAGATCACCTCCAAGTATCTTGGCAAGCACTGCCCTCACCTGGCCACACCCCCTCACCCAGCCACACCCCCTCTTGTTGAGAACCACAGTGGATGACAGCCCCACCCACCTGCCATATCCCTGTCCCCTTCCCCTAACAGGGACAGCAAGTCCTGGGCCTGGATGTTCTCATCCTAACACAGGTGTTCAGTACCCCCCAGGAAGCTCCAAACGAGCCCCCCCCCACACCCCTGCCAGGTGTGTCCCTGGCTCCCTCCTGTCCAGATGCACTGACATGCACAGTCATTGCTGCTCCACCAACCCAGATGCCCCTCTTCAGAGGCCTACAACCACAGCCACAGGCATTTCTTAAGAGAGGCTAGAGCCACTGTAACTGCCACCAGGGACCGAGCTTCTAGGAGGCCCTCCCGGCCTTCTCCCTCTCCTGCGCCTCCCTGGATGAGCCACTCAATAGGAGCAAATCCCCTCTCCTCTGAGGTTGCTTCCATTCACAGAGGCCCTCTAGGGCCTTTGTCCATGTGTCCAGTGCTTCTCCCCTCCCGATGTCCAGCAAGTGTCTCATCTGCCCAGGACACATACCCATCTGAATGTTTTATGCTAGTCTTGGGCCTTGAACTCTGTGCCTGAGTGGTGTTCCTAAGCTCCTTTGGCTCAAGGCTAGCCCTCTACCACTTGAGCTACATAGAGCACCACTTCTGGCTTTTTCTGTGATTAATTGGAGATAAGAGTCTCACAGGCTTTCCTGTCCCAGCTGGCTTTGCACAGCAGTCCTCAGAGCTCGGCCTCCTGAGTAGCTAGGATGACAGGCATAAGCAACCAGCACCTGACACCTATCTGAATTTTGAAGTTGTTATTGGTTGGGTTGGGTTGTTTTCTTTTATTTTTACTACTATAAAGATGATGTACAGAGGGGTTACTGTTACATAAGCCAGGTAATGAGTAGATTTCTTTTTGTTTAATGTCACCCCTTCCCTCGCCCCCTCCCAGCCCCACCCACAAACTGTAGAGTTCATTTCCCACATTGTGCCTAGTGAGTCCCACTGCTGCATTTGTTCACCTTTTGTCCCTCCATTTCAGTGCCCCCCCTTACCCTCCCAAAGACAGATAAACAACCAAGACAAGAAAAGAAAAGACAAGAGAAACAACAAAGAAAAGCACTCTTGTTTCCCTTTCCTGGAGTCCATTTTGATGATATTATTTTCTGTGGCCAGAGGCACACAGGCCTTGGGCCTTTGTGTTCCTCCCCTAGGAGCGCTCTCCTTTGGGCTCATGGTGCATTGATGGTTTCCTCCGCAACAGGGATTCTCAACAGCCTCTGATCCATGCATGCCCTGCTTACTATGGGGTTCTTGCTACATCTTGAATTGAATCAAACACTCCAAGGATAAGATACTAGAGGGCGGGAGGTGTTGCTCAAGTGGAAGAGCATCTGCCTGGCAATCACAAAGCACTCAATCAAAGCTATTGCAAACAAGGAAGGGAGACATCAAGCCACAACGCCATGCTTGCTCTCCTTGCGTGTTTTATCTTGTTTCCTTGGGACACTGCTGCATTTCAACAAAATGCTAAAAAGCCAGACCCAATTCTTGCCAGGCACCAGTGGCTTACATCTGTTATCCTAACTACTCAAGAGCCTGAGATCTGAGGTCTGTGGTTCGAAGCCAGCCAGGACAGGAAAGTGCATAAGACCATTATCTCTAATATATCACACACACACACACACACACACACACACACACAGAGCCAGAAGTGGAGTTATGGCTCAAGTGGTAGAGCACTAACTTTATGCAAGAAAGCTCAGGGACAGCAGTCAGGCCCTGTGTTCAAGACCTAGGATGACACCAAACAAACCAAAATCCAGATTTTAAAAGGAAATCCATATCCAATTATCAAGGCATCCCACTCACCTGTAGCTCCTCCAGCCCAGAAAGGTTCTGGCCCACATTAGGATGGTAAGTCCTTCTGTCTGTACCTTTGTGGCCGGCCACCATCAGGTACTGTGCCATCACAGCTAACAGTGATGAAGGTTAGGGATGAAGCCTGGCATGGTGGCACACACCTGTAATCCCAGCACTAGGAGACTGGGGCAGGAGGATGGGGAGGTTGGGTACAAGCCGGGGCTGTATGGGGAGATTCTGTGTCTCAAAATTTCCAAAAGAAAAAGATGAAGATTAGAGGATGAATCCCAGGAAAAGGGGCCTAGGAGTCGGAAGAAGGCCTCCTGTGTGACAACTTCCCACTTCCTTCCTGACTCCGGAGGGAAGAGAAGGAAGAAGTGCTCCCTGATTCTTCTTGTGTGCCACACCAGGAACGTGGCTGCACTCCCCAGGGGCATTGTGCACAGGGATCGTGTTCAGGAAGACCCGGAAGTCTGGGAGACAGCCATCAGTAATGCAGTATGGGAAGAGGAGAAGTGAGCAGAAGACAGGGTCATCACGACCCAAGGGGGTCACCTGTGCTCCAGCCCAGGTGGCCATCCCTTACAGCCTGTGCAGAAGTGCTGCTACAAGCTCTGTGCAGTCACAGCCAACCCAACGGTGGAAACTACCAAGGTCAGGGGCAGAGACTCAAGATCCAGAGCCCCATGGGTGGAGGCCCAGAGCTGGAGGCTCAGGGCCAGTGACTCAGAGCCAGAGGCCCAGAGATGGAGGCCTTGAGATAGAAACCTAGGGCCAGTGACTCAGATCCAGAGCCCTAGAGGTGAAGCCCCAAGACCAGTGACTCAGAACTTGAGCCCCAAAAATGGAGGCCTACGGACTGAGGCCCAGAAGTGGAGCCCTCAGATCAATTTCCAAGGGTAGTCCTTTCTGCTGCCTGCTTGTTGGAGTAGTGTGTGTGTGTGTGTGTGTGTGTGTGTGTGTGTGTGTGTAGATTAGAAGAAACAGTATGAAAGGTTTATAGCTACAGCTACTCTTTGGAACATGGAATGTCGGGTGAGCAAAGACACTTGTCAAATGCCTTTCCCTTACAAGCACCCCCATCATGACCTGTGTTAATGAAGTTAATTGAATTTAAGATCAATAATGGTTAATTATTGCAATTTGACATTCTGAGATAAATGGCTTTAAGACAGAGAAGTGTGTGCGTGGGTGTGGGTGTGTGCACGCATGTGCATGTGCACACATGGGTTGTGTGTGTGTGTGTGTGTGTGCGTGCAAATTCTCTCTAAAGAAAGGTTGAACACAGGACAAGCATGAGAGGGAGCCCAGAAGGCTGCCATTGATCCTGGCACAATCTGATCGACTTCACCCTCTGATGAATGTGGGCTTTTCAGAGCTACAAGTAAATGTTCTACAAGAGTACTCTAACCCTTGTCACTGGCCAAATCTATACGGGCTGTACACCAGAAATCTATTGAGATAGATTAAAGAACGGTAAGAGAAACAGAGGAGCAGCTTCAATAAAGGTGAAGGTTTATTATATTGACTATTAATGTAACTTAACCGTATGCGGTTATGAATGTTTATGGATCAGGGCGGTTTAATTTGGGCCACTTGGATATGATTATAATTGAACACCAATTCTTTTCTTTCTTTCTTTCCTATTTTTTTTGCTATATTTCCAAAGATGAACTCAATTCCACATGGGGAGGAAAAAAAGAGAGAAAAGAAAAGCCAATCTGGCTCAGAAAGGAGGTTAGAATCAGCCTCCTGAGAGGGTGAGCTCTCAAGCAGGGCCGACTGGCCACAAAAGAACTAACTCTGACTTCTCCCCTGCCGTCCTGGACCACTGAGCTGCCCATCCTCAGGAATGTAGCCGATGCTACTCTTGATTGGTAATTTAATTGGGTTGAGAAGTATCTAGGAGACTCCTAAAGCACCCCCACTCCCACCTGCTGAAGGGGTCACCAAGGAGGAAGAAGTAAGCAAGGAAGAGCCACCCTGAGTGGGGATGGGTCCTTCCCATGGAGTGGGGTCCCAGACAGAATGAAATGGAGGGGATGAAGGGAAAACGTCTAGGGATGAAGGGAAAAAGTCTACTAGTACAGGCATTTTCTTTGCAGCTTCCTGACCACCATGATGTGAACTGGTCTGTTTCCTCACACCCTCCCTTCCAGGAAGAACCAACACCTCTGAAACAGCATCAATCTCTCCAGCCGGGTACCCGTGATTCACACCTGTCATCCTAGCTATGAAGGCAGGAGGCTGAGACCTAAGGATGGAGGTTTAAAGCCGACTCAGGGTAGGAAATTCCACAGGACTCTTATTTCCCATGAACCACCACAAAGCTGGAAGTGGAGCTCTGGTTCAAATGGTAAAGCACTAGCCTTGAATGAAAAAAAACCTCAGGCACAGCACTCAGGTACTGAGCTCAAGCCCCAGGACTGGCGTGTGTGTGTGCGTGCGTGCGTGTGCGCACACACACACACACACACACCAATCTCTCTTGATTCATGTCAGGCATTTTGGTACAGTGCTCTAAATTCTAACATACGCAGAAGGCTAACACACTGCTATCTTTAACTGCCCCCGCTGGCCAGCCAGGGCCCACCCTGCCCAGCAGCTTGTTTCGTTTGCTTTCATCCAACTTGATGAGAAGTTTAAATTCTGGGTGGCTTCCTAATACAGGGATGCATCCCCAAATATGGCAATACAACACTCCTTACCAGTGCCCCTTAGTGCAGGGAGATGACCACTGACAAGCTTTATCATGACAACGTAAATGTCTAAATGTCAGCAAGGAGGAGTGATTGCAGAGGGGTGAGAATAAAATGTGGTTGAGGAGTTTTGTAAAAAAAAAAAAAATTAAGATTATGCAAAAAATACCGTCAAGAACACTGCTGCTAATCATGCGCTCATGTCAATTACTTGAAGGGTCTCTGACAGCATATTTACATTAAACACATTTCAGGAGAAAAATCCTTAATGTTGTATCAGAGTATTTTTTTTACATTACCATTAGTGAAATCTTTAAATCTTGTGGTTTCTCTCCCCCCCTCCCCCACGGTTTGGCTATAATAGAAGATGGGGAGATGAGGCAGACGGGGAAGGGGACGGTGCGGGGGGGGGGGGCATGGTATGTGCAATGGCTGGCAAAGGAAGGGAAAATCTCAGTTGCTTCTGCTAAAGACAAGCAGGAGATGTAGACTCACAAGTGAGGGTAGCTACTCAAGAGGCTGAGATCTGAGGAGGGGCTGTTCAGAGTCAGCCTAGACAGGAAAGTTCATGAGACTCGATTTCCAATGAATCACACACATACAAAAAATTTAAAAAAAAAAAAAAGGAAGTGGAGCCTGTGGCTCAGGTGGCAGAGCTCCAGCCTTGAGTGGAAAAGCTCAAGGACAGTGCCCCAGCCCTGAGTTCAAGCCCCAGGATGTGTAGAAGCAAACACACGGTGTCAAAAGTGACCATCTCCCACCCTCCCGTTACAATCCACAGTTGAATCAAAATTTCCAGTAAGGGGACCCCAGACCAACACAAGCACATCTGATGGTTCTGTTCCAAATTGTCAAACATTTGTGAGTATACAGGATGCCCCACATCTTGCTTGATAGAAATAAGGTGCATGGGTTACGAAAGAACGTGTTAAGAACGTGTTGTGAGCCTATTTAAATATAATCTAAATATGTATCGAACACACATATCCATGCCATCCCCTGCATGCGTGGGTCTGTAGCCACACACAAGGGCACAAAAGGACCTTTGTATGGATTTGATGGGGCTACCACGTCATCCTTCAAATATGCCACCACAGACAGGTGCAAACCAACTTAAGCCACAGATTCCAACAGCCAGGCACATTCACACGTGTGCACACACACACAGACACACACACACACATACGCACGCACCTCCGGAGAGCCAAGGTACATGTCTGCATCTGCCTCCCAACCCCAGTCATGGCACCACACAGGTCCTGGGTCCTTCCTCCAGAGGGTGGCACTGAGGGGAATCACCCAAGTTATGCGGTTTACACAGGAGCCAACCAGGACTCGGAATCACCAAACGGGAATCCCTGATTAGGACCTGTATTTCACAGGATCCAGTTGGCTCTTTGACCCAACACTCAGCATGGACAGGTTCCTGGGTGGGGTTGTGTCAGTTTCCTCCACCAGTGCTGGCTTTTATTCCTCCTCCAAAGCCTGCATTTCCCAAGACCAAGTCTAATCAGCCATTTCTCCTGGTATATCCAAGAGGGAAATATCCATCTCTAAATACAAAATGATACCTCTTATCCGGAGGAGCTCTCACACATAGACTTAGTTCAAGCAGTGGAATAACTAAGCCCCACCAGTAAGTATCTTGCTCTTATGATGCTTTTATGAGAGTCACTCCAGGCTACTTTCATTTTTTATTTTTATTTTTGTCAGTTTGGGGGCTTGAACTCTGGGCCTGGGTGCCGTCCCTGAGCTCTCTTGCTGAAGGCTAACGCTTTACGTCTTGTGGCCACAGCGCCACTTTGGGTTTTCTGGTGGTTCAATGGACCCACCAGGACCTTGTTCTTAATCTGCTCTTGGGGGAGCAGCTCTGGTTTCTACAAACTCCACAGCTCACCAAGTACATGTGAACACTAAAAAAACACTTGGACTAGAGAGGCCTTGGGTTCCATCATGCCAAGAGTGGGCTTCTGATCCTTGCCTGCAAAATGAAACGAAGCAACAGAAAGATGGGTCTCTCCAAGAGGAATCCAAGGGGAAAGGTGAAAAAAATGGTAGCAATAGCTAACACCAGTGCATCCTAAGTACCTGCTGCTGTTCTAGTCCCTTCCATGCATCCGCCCTGGTAGTCTTTACTTAAAGCATCCATTCCCCCCCACACCTCCAATCCCCAGTCACACTGTCTTTGGGTTTCACATTTCAAAGATGAGGACTTGGCTGAGATGAGGCTGGTCCAGTGGGCCAGAGTGAATCCTACAAAGTGGATCTGAAATCCAGCTGTCTGAACGCAGACTCCCAGCCTGGAGCACTACCCCTTTCCTAGTGGATCTGATCTGCACTCTTCTGCCGCTGCTGCTCTTGACTGTTTACAGAAAGCACTCCCTTCTTCCTCCTGCCCTCCCCCACAAAACTGCCAAACTGGGATCATCACCAAAAAAAAAAAAAAAAGAATCCCAAGTTTTAAAAATATCAAAACCTTAAAAACATATAATTAAATTAATCATCATAAATTACTTTTTTAGCACCAAGAGTTGGGATTTATAATATCATTTTCCCAACCTCTCTGTGAGATTTAAATATTTTATGGCATATGTGAGTTTGAAGGAAATATGTCTAAAGACTTAAATATCACTCAGAGAGCAGTAGCAGACTTGGACCTTCGGGGGAGGGGGGAGAGAGAGAGAGAGAGAGAGAAAGCAAGAGAGAAGAAACTATAGCAGAACTGTTTCGAAGAAGGTAGTTTGTAAAAATTATTTATTTCCATACCAGTTAATTATGATAGGAGTCTTTGCTGAATGCACAAGCATTAAAAAAGTGCTGATATTTTATGCATCTTTAACTGGAGCCCGATTTCCCGCAGCGCGCTGGTAACTCCTTGACATTTAGCATTCACTCACAGAAACTATAATAAGTGGTTTGATTGCTTCCTTTGCAGATGTGGTAATTTAATAACTATGATCAGTTGCATAAATTTACTATACAACCATCTTAAGTTAGCCACATTAAAATTAAGCAAAATTGTAATCTGTTGACAGATTATCACTCCCGAACAATTCCACGAGAAAGCATCTCAGATTAACCAGCGCCTTTGTGTTTTATAAGCTTGTAAAAGAAAAAAAAAGTAATAATAATAATAACACAGCAGCATCTGACACCCCAATATTTCCTCCAGTAGCCCCTCCCTCCCCCTCGTCCCCCCCTCAACCTATGCTAAGGCCTACAGCACCACATAGCTCATTCTTATTAGACAAGTTCATGAAATTCAATGTTTTTCCTCCCCTGCTAAAAGCCTCCTCTGACCTGGGTGGAATTTGATATCTGAAGTGTTTTCTATGGTTACATTCTGTCTGAAAGAGGTGTGAGGTGGGGGGGAGCGACGGCAGCATTTCCTTTTTCTTAACCCAGTAATTTCCTTTATTTATTTATTTTGTGTGTGTGTGTGTGTGTGTGTGTGTGTGTGTGTGTGCCACACCAGAGGCTTGAACTCTGGGTCTGAGCACTGTCTGTGAGCTTTTGTGCTCAAGGCTATAAAGCTCTACCACTTGAGTAGGATTTTTTTTTTTTTTTGGCCTGGGCTGGCTCTGAACCATGATCCACAGATCTCTGCCTCCTGAATAGCTAAGATGACAGGTGTGAGTCACCTGGGCCTGCCCTGGGCTTCTGTAAGTAATTTCCTTTTATGTAACTTTGTACCCACTGCCTTTGAAGGGACAAGAAGGCCTCCTGTCATGGCCAAGTCTTTTCCAATGATTACATTCCCCAGAGTCAAGCAAAATTAGCATTTGCTAATTTGCTTCTTTCCCTGAAGAAAGGTGGCACCACACACACACACACACACACACACACACACACACACAGAGGTGGTAGTGGTATTAAGGCAGCAGGCAAGCCATTGGAGTACCACAGGGAAGCCTTCTCTATTGAAAACAAAACAACAACAACAAAAAATCCTTCTCTGAGTTTAAGGGTAAAAAAGAAACAACAAAGAAGGGCACAAGTTTATCTCTCTCCTGGGGATAAAAAACAATGATCTTTGGCGACTGCCACTCTTGCTTCCAGAACGATGGCACCCAGCTTCCTGCTCTGTGCCCCTTGACTTTTCAGAGTAATGTTTAACCAAGCCAGGCAAGTCAGAAATAACTGTTTCTGATTCTTCCCAGAAAAATATCTTTAACCATCTGTTTACAGCCAAATATGCTTCCAAGTTTCCAATTTTATCAGTATATAAAAAGAATATCTGTTTTTTTAAAAAAAATTGTAAATATCTTGTGATGCATCTTTACATAATTCAAGAGAATTTTTTTTCTATAAAAAAAAAATCTCACTTGAAAGCCGGCGATCGCAGATTTGTTTAAACTTTCATTTACATAAAGGTTTAGAGTGACAGGTGGAAAAATGGGGTAGGTGTTTTTTTGTTTTGTTTTGTTTTAATTTTCTCTGGAATGGTCTGATGTCAAAGGTGAACAGCCTTCCCCAGAAACTACATCTAAATACTCCAGGGGCGGCTGCACATACGTAGCCTGTCACTGGAGATGAGGTTGGGAGGCATGTCTCTCCCAGGTGATACAGGGGAGGGCGGAGAGGCTGAGCTGCAAGACTCCACCGAGGCACTTGACAAATTGGATGGGACTTGGCTACCAAATTTCCTGCCAAGAAGCCTAACAGTCAAATGTCGATCTTCTTCTCATCACCAAGCAGCGAAACTATGACCTTGACATAGTGTCTCCGCTACTTAAAGACGGAGTTAATGTAAAATGATGGAGAAACGTGAGGGCTGTAAAACTTTTAAGAGCCAAGCAAAAGCAACTTCTACCATCGACTCTTTCATCCTGAGAGCATACGTGTGCTGGAGCGGTGTACGGTATGCGTGTGTGCAATGCCTAAGTGAGCATGTGCACCTGAATGTATGGGTGGATAGGTGTCCCTGTGTCCTACATGCACAGGTGTGTGCATGCAAGTGTGCACACATGAGTGTGTGGTCACATGCATGTGAACATGCGTGTGCATGTATGTGCATGCATAAGTGAGTGCATGTATGCATGTTGTGCAGGCCCCTAATTCTTTGTATAAATCAGAGATAGCTGGAGCTGGGGTTTGGTTGCTTCTCAATATAATGAATTATGCTTCTAAATATGTTCTTTAGGGTTAGTGCATGTATTAAAATGGAGGGAGGAAAGAAAGAAATGTATTGGGATTATTAAAAGCAAGGGAAACATTCTAATTAGCTACTTTGTGTACTCACTGCAATGTTTAATAATATTTTTGAACATTCCAGCATACGCTGCAGTTTTGTTTTTTTAAAAATCACCCCCAGCACCACCTGCATGTCCCTGGGGACAGAGGATTTAAGAGTCCCCCACCTTGCTAAATATTTCTTTTGGTATTTCTCAGTTTTCTACCCCATCCAATCTCCCTAACAAATTAAAAGCCAAAACACAAAACAACAACAAAAAGCCAAGATAGTGAATTTGATTCCCATACCCACCGTCTTTTAAATAAGATCTCTACAAAGGCTACAGTTAATTACAGAAATCAAGTACTTGCAGAGGGGGAGGGAAAAGAAATAGATTCACATCCATTGTCATAATTTTGGACACTGCCTTGAATCTGATTTTCTGTACATACAGACAATACCATGCAGACATCCGGGGCCTTGCTCTGTTCCTTCAGCCTGGGAAGCATGGCGGCTGCTCTTGTCCCCCACTATTTCTTCGCCTCTCCCTGTGTTGGGGGTGGGGAGGGGGGCACCGGGGGTGGGCGTTGAGCAGCCGCTGGGAGATGTTCCAAGCCTACCTATCATCAGACCATTTTACAGAGTGCCGAGAGCCAGGGATGGCACTGTGTCAGGATGGTGACAATTAAAGCCAGGTGACAAATAATTGAGAACCAAAGGTGTCCCCTGCCACGACCCCCCCCCCCAAAAAAAAGCCTCATCGACTTGTCTAAAACTCTACCTCAGATCGTGGGTCAGTTGCACACAAACAAAAGCCTTAACAGAAATGTTACGGAGGAAATAATAGCCATTTCCAATGATAATACACAATTTTAGCCCGGACGCTTGGCTGATTTAGGTGTTCGGCCAACATGTCAAGCAACCTGCTTTCCTTAGGCGGGTCTTTAATGGGTAACTGGCAGGCCCTGGCAGTCTTATTTCTGTCTTAGATTTGGTTTGTCATTGAGTATCCATTACCTGCCATTCATCTTTGATCTCTTTGGACAGGCCTGATCAAAAGATGTCATCTGACTGACTCCACGACGCAGGAACTTGTATGGCTCTCATAAAGGGGCCACCCCAGCTATAAATAAAATGACATTATTATTTTTCTGTCCCATCATGTACAAGAGACAATTATGATAATGCACTGTCTGTCATCAGGAGCCAGGGCAAATTGCTAGCTCTCATGCCACTGTTTAGTTTTCTTATTTGTTTTTTGTCTGTTTTCCTCCATTTCAAGTTGAAAATAAAGCAGAATTGAAATCCCTTAATACTCTGCCTCCCAGTATATCGGTCTCCAGGCTTCTTCTGAGGGTACTGATGTTGCAGGTGTGGCCTGGGCAGCTTGCATTTGTCAATGGCGGAACTACAGGCGGTGTTGGCAGAGCCCGGCAACAATAGAACAGAAGGGGGGGGAGGGGAGATCTGTCCAGGCAGTGTTCATGAAATAAACTCATCTCTGAAATGAGAAGGGAGCCATAGGGCTATGAATAGATGAACAAAAATGAAAATCAGACTGAGGCAGTTATGGTGTGGCGTCCTTAAATCAAGCTGCACAGAGAGAAAATGCAAAGGAATGTTTCCAGGACAGGTAAAATGAAGACAGCTTGGGGTGGGGGAAGGGGGGCTCCTCACCAGGGAGTTCTAAGCCTGGTGCTTCACTAGCTCAAGTGTGCAATCACCCGGTGCCTGTGACTCACGCCTCTGTCATCCTAGCTGCCCTGGAGGCTGAGATCTGAAGATCATAGATCAAAGCCAACCTTGGCAAGAAAATCCATGAGACTCTTATCTACAAGGAACCATCAAAAGTCACAAGTGGAGCTGTGGCTCAAGTGGTAGAGTGCTGGCCTTGAACACAACAAAAGCTCAGGAACAGAGCCCAGGCTTTGAGTTCAAGCTCCAGGACCAGCAAAGGAAAAATAACACACATGTAGATTGTATTCCCATGATTGTTCTGGATTCTTTCTAGAAATAGAGGCCAAGATGTTCAAATGTCTGCTGCTTCCTGAGGGGTTTAAAGCCTCATGAGTATCCAAGGTGTAATGAAAGGTCTCATCATCATTCTTGGTGGGTTTGATGTCTTGAGTGGAAACAGGTGACAAATTCTCTACCCACCCCACGCTCAGCACCTGTCCTGCTCTGTCATGTCCTTCCAGTCCGTGTTTTCTCTTTGGCTGAGACAAGAAAAACACATCCTCCCTCAGACTCCTTTTGCTGCAGCTATGGCTCTAGGCCTGCTTTGAAGTGAACCCTTGTACCTGCTAAATAAAGCAGGTAGCAGGAAACACACAAGGCCGGGTCCAGTTCCACTCATTCATCTGACAGAGGCAGGGAGAAGAGGAAGGACCACGGCTATTCGGGAGTGCCATTTCTGAGTGGCAGAGCTGAGACCAGACTGCAAGGCCCGCCTACCCTAACAAGCCTGGCTGCCTGCCATCCTCCCTTAGGGCCAGCCCAGGAAATCACTCTCCTGGGAGCTAATGACCAAGGAGTGGCTCTTCCTCAGACAGACACCTGCTGTTCCCCGGCTGAGGAAGGCAGCTCAGCTCCCAGTGAATAACAGCCTTTCTCTGCGATGGTACATCAGGAAAAACAAGCAAGAGGAGGTCACAGAACAAAAAGTCACAAGAGAAAAAAGGAAACAATTAGAATTTCTCTACCTAAGCTGGGGAGCCAGCAGCTCACACCTGTCACCCTAGGTCATCAGGAGGCTGAGATCTAAGGATCACAGTTCAAAGCCAGCCTGGGGCAGGAAAGTCCATGAGACACTTAGCTCCAATGAACCACCAAAAAAACAGAAGTGGATGTGTGGCTCAGGTGGCAGAGCACCAGCGTTGAGCAAAAATGCTCAGGGAGAGTGCCCAGGCCTTGTACCAGCAAGCACAATGCACACACAGACATACACAAAGACACACACAGACACACACACACACACATATATACATACATAATATACATATACACGTGCATATGTATATGTGAAATTCTTTCTACACAAAGGATCCCATGAAGGGTAATTTAACTCCTGTAGGACAAATATGTGACATTATCGTATGGGAGAACACACCCAATGACTTCTCAGCTCCTAGAACTCTCAAAACAACAAGCATAGACCTCCTTGGCTTAGCAGAGAGAGCGCAAGAATGTTCTGGGAAGCATCCCCACATTGACAAGTCTAGGAAGGAAAATCAGCATTGTAGAAGGCCTGGGGCTCAGCTTTAGCCATCCCAGAATAAGCTCCTCAGAGGAAACAATGGATGGTGTGGTGTGAAAAGAAAAGTTGTTTCTCAAAGTTGTTGTGGAGGTACCATTACCTGGGGTACTCTCCTACACCCTCACTGTCAGAAAGCCACTCCCTCTGTTCTTATTTGTGTGTGTGTATGTGTGTGTGTGTGTGTGAGAGAGAGAGAGAGAGAGAGAGAAAGACAGAGAGATAGAGAGACAGAGACAGACTGACAGACACACACACACACACACACACACACACAGAGACAAACACAGAGAATGTATAGGAACTGTCCCTTAGTCTTCACTCAAGGCTGGTGCTCAACCACTTGAACCACAGCTCCAATTCCAGCTTTTTGATAGTTAATTGAAGGTAAGAATCACATGGACTTTTCAACTTCAGTTGGCTTCACACTCCCATCTTCAGATCTCAGCCTCCCGAATCTAGGGAGGATTGCAGGCGTGAGGCACCAGTGCCAGGCTCACTGTGCTTTTATTCCTGGGATGGGCATGGCATGGCCCTCATTTTCCTATTCTGATGGGTAGCTGTGTTCCCTCCTCTCCCTGCAGGCGTTTCGTCAGCATCTGCCAGCGCTGGCCCGGCCTGGGCTTCACACCAGAACCCTCCCAGGAATCCAGGATCTCAGGGACATGGGAACAAGAATCTTCTCCTTCCTTGACCTTAAGCAACATCTCCTTCCCCATCACTGGACGCCCAATTTGTTATCCTGTCACACACCAGTTTACTGAGTTTCTACCCAAGGGCCCCAACCATCTCATTTCTTTCCTATACCGCATACCAGACTGCCTGTCAGTCATCAGCAGACCAGAACTGAAGATGGAGAGTTGAGAGAACCCAGCAAAAGGGGTCAGAAAGACAAGACGGAAGTGGCGTCTTCCTTTATGTCTTTAAGCAAATGTTAGTTACCAGGTAGGCATTCCTTTCCTCTGACCCCAGCAATTCACATTCAAAGAGGTTACGATCCGAAGAATGGACAAGAAGCAGGGCTGGGCACCATGACAGCCTTTCATGGTGGACATGGAACCTGGCATCTCAAGGGCCTGCAGGGACTTGTACAGCTCATGCCACCTCCTCGAGGCTTCACCTCGGGACCGAGCACCCCAGCGATGTCCTGTGACGATTGCTGTTGGTGATGTGGCGGGTGCCACGCGTCTGAAGGAAGGGTATTTCTGGTTATCAGCATGATCGCTTCGTCTCAGCAGCAAGGAGGTGGTGAGAGCAACATCTCCATGGTGACAGGAGCGTCTCCTGCCTAACCCCACCCTGGCAGATGGCAGGAATCATTCAACATCCAGGACGGCCCTGACTAGCCATCCACTCAGCCTCGGGTGCCCAGCAGCAGGGTGGCGGCTCGAGACAGTCCACCCCAGGAATTCTCTCAGCCAGTTCAGGCCAGGAAGGCCACAATGGCAAGTCAAAAAGTTCGTGGGCTCAGCCTGGCTCTATTTTGGCTAGTCATAAGAAAAGCAGATAACCAAGACCACTGTGGGTGGGAAGAAGCAAGGAGAATGGGAGCAGTGAGCTTATTTTTTAATTCATCAGATACTCAGATGTAGGATTCTGTGCGTGTGTGCGTGTGTATGTGTGAATGTGTGTGTGTGTGTGTGTGTGTGTGTGAGAGAGAGAGAGAGAGAGAGAGAGTATTCTGGGCACTGTCCCTGAGCTATTGCTCAAGATTAGCACTCTACCACTTGGGCCATAGCTCCACTTGCAATTTTTGGTGGTTCATTGGAGATTAGAGTCTCAAAGGGCTTTCCTGCCTAGGTTGGCTTGGAACCACCATCCTCAGATCTCAGCCTCCTGAGTAGCTGAGATTACAGGTGGGAGCCACCAAGCCCAGCTTCAGATTGTGGATTTATAGATTCATTTCTTCCTCATTCCCGTCCTATGACAGATCACAAACATTCCTGGCCCTGAGGTGAGAGAAGGTGGCAAGGAAGAAACCAAGCAGATGTTCCAAGAGGGCTACTGTGCACTAGCCTGCCACCCCTCCTACCTCTGTCTATCTGTCTGTCTGTCTCTCTCCTTGCCTCTCTCTCTGTCCACCATCTTTAAGTCCAGTGAGCCCAAAGTTCAAGTCTGCTGCTTGAAAAAACAAAAAAAGGCTTCTGTCCTATGAAACTGTCTCTAGTTCATGGGTGAGGGGGCGAAGGGGGATAGGAAATTAAGGAACAAAGGCATAAGGCTGGTTTGTCTGCATGGTTTTAGGGTTCCACAGCAGGGCTTGAGGGGGGGGGGGACAGGAAGGTGGGGTCCCCATTGAGCCCTTGCAATGATGGAGTAAGTGATGGAATAAGTCACCTGCTCTTGTTCCTGTGGGGTCTAACGTTCCCCTGGGGCAGCGGTGGAGAGGGGGCGTCCACATGCTTTCTGAATGCTCCCCTCTCCTCCACAGGCATCCCTCGTTTGCCCCTTTAAAACAATCTACAGTCAGTCATCAGGAGGCTGAGATCTGAGGATCTCAATTAGAAGCCAGGTTGGTGGGGGGTGGTAAGAGGGAGGACAAGAAAATCCTATCTCCAATGAACCACCAAAAAAGCTGGAAGTGGGGCTGTGGCTCAAGCAGTTGAGCCATCAGCCTTGAATATAAGGACAGTACCCAGGCCTTGAGGTCAAGCCTCAGGATCAGTACACACACACACACACACACACACACACACACACACACACACACACGTTAATATGTGAAATTGAAACCTCTTTGTACAAGTACTTAAATCTAAATAAAATAAAAAAGATGTGTTCCTATGGGGCACAGCTGTTAACCCTTGGGTGGAGGAGTGGGGAGGGGTGGGGGTGTCTCAGGAACCTACAGAGAGGTGAAGGAAAGTCAACACTGGCTGAAACTCAAACACTGGGGAAAGTATTCCACCCAGGGCACAAGAAAATATTAGGTGGTTCACCTTGAATCAGAGGGCCATAAATTACCCCCTTGTCTGTTCTGTCTTTTCCCTTCTGATTGCTGCAAGGAGAAAGTATCCTGTGGGTACTATCTTTCTACCACTTGCTAATCTTCCTTTTTTTTTTTTTTTTTTGAAGGCGAAAGAGAGGAGGGGCGGAGGCGAGGGGGAGGGAGATAAGACATCAGATCCAAGCTGTAGGCAGGCAAGAGTAATCCCAGTTAGAATTTAATGACATTGTTTGATTTCACGGCATTTATTTTTACGGTTATTTTCTCTTTATGGCAAGTGATTCTGGGTCTTCGTTTATAGGAGTGACACACTTTCCTTTTAAAAAAATAAATTTTGAGTTTAAAAAAACGTGTGTAAATAATAAGGTTTAGGCAGTAACGCGTGGCATGAGATGTCCAAGTAGCACGACTGCTTTGGGATACAAGATGCCAAGCCTTCTCAGAGGCAAATCACAGTTGGGAGGGGGGGGGGGAGGAATGGAAGGTGGTTCTGGAAATTTCCCGAAGATTCTAGAATAGTACACACCATTCTGGAAAGGATACAAAACAGGACTTGGCTTCCTAGTTAATAAGCAGCATTTGCTATTAGGATTCCCAACACTTTCAGACTTCTAAGAGGGAATTTGGCAGTTTCCTAAGGAATGCGCTGAACTTCAATTGAGAGGGTCATAGCAATGATCAAATCTCAATATAAACAAACATGTAAATAACAATGTAAAATTTGCAAGCAGCCCTTATCAATTAAAGACAAGATAACCTTTGTCTCCGCATGATGACCCCGACGCCTAGCTTCAGACTAGCCCTGGCCACTAAGCCTGAAGGGGTAGAAAGGTAGCATCAGACCTGCATGTACCTTCTGCAGATCCAGGGTTCCTGGCAGGGATCTGGCATAGAATCCCCTGCCTGTCAGGCTTCCTGCCCCCACACATCTGCCAGGACCTATGTGAGCATGACGCCCGCCCATCTTGTCTGGACACCCAGTGAAAGGACAGCCATGTGCACGGAAGGTTGCCCCAACTTTCCAGAAATGGGTCCAGCAGACATATGAGAGCTGAGAAGCTTGGATTCCTACACAGGCATTGCTGTCAAGGACATTTGTCCTACAAATACACACACCAGCCCAGCCCCTGGGGGCTCATACCTATAATCCCAGCTTCTCAGGAGGCTGAGATCTAAGAATCACGGTTCAAAGCCAGCTGGGGCAGGAAAATCTGTGAGAAGCTTATTTTCAATTAAACCAGCAAAAATCCAGCAGTGGAACGGTGGCTCAAGTGGGTAGAATGCAGGCCTTGAGTAAAAAAAGTCAACATCCAGGCCCTTAGTTTTAGTCCCAGGACCAGCACGCGCGTGCGCAGGCACACACACACACACACACACACACACACACACACACACACACCAGCATGCTAGTTCAACTTCTATTCTGTGGCACAAAGCTTGTGGCAAGTGACCAGAAAACTCTGTATCTCAAGAGCTTCTTCAGCCAAAGGCACACCTCTGTCTTGGGTCCCACCTCTTCTCCCACCGCCCCATCCTTCAGCCTGTCCCTGAGGACCCTATGGGGACCTGAAAAGCCACTTGGGATTATTCACCTGTATCCTCAGGCTCATGGGCCCAGTCCAGCATGCTTTGCAGACAAAATGGCCAGATGACACAGGACCACACACTTAGCATGCCACAGAACCGAGAAGAAAGGCATCCCGCCCTAAGACCATCACAAGCGGCCTCTTTGCCCTCCAGTCTGCAGGGGAAATGAGGAAGCCAGTCCCCTTGCTGTGTCCTTTCTCTGATGAGCAGGTGAAGATGTTTCTAGAGTGGGTAGAGTGTAAGCAGCAGTGAGACTTAGCTCCCATCACTACCAGGAAATGCTTGCCATGCAGAGCTGAGATACCTTGGAGGCCAAATCCCATTTTGTGTCCCTTGCAGAACCTTCTGGAACCCTCTAGAATCTTTTGGAACTTTCCAGAACTCTCCAGAACTGTGGTTTATGCTCTGGTCAAGACAAACCATCCTCTTCTTCAGAGTGGGGCTCCCCTTGCCCTGGGGGTGGTGGTTACCATCCTGCCTCAACATCTGAATCCCCTCTTCTGCTTCTGCTCAGCTTTTCCTCCTGGACTGGATTTCTCTCATACATTTTAGGAATCCTTTCTAATGAGATAATTTCACAGCCCACCTTGTGTGATTAAGAATTGTTCCAAGTGCTAGATATTTTTGTGGCTTTTTTTTTCAAACGATAAAGATTTTATTCAAATCTGAGTGTGTTCATCATTTTGCCTGGAGATGTGTTAGATGCACGTTAATTAACTTTGTAAGCAGAATGAGAGGAATTAACAGATTGCATGACCACTGCACTGGAATTCTCAAACCCTCATTTGCACGTGGCCTTCTGGGGTGTCTTGGAAATCAGGTAGAGAATGGGGAAAGTTGGTTGTTGTTAGTTGTTGGGTTGTTTTGGTTTTGGGGGGGCGACAGTGCCAGGGGAGCTTCCTTTGCCTGATACTTGGAGAGGAGCTACATTCTTGGGAATTTAAGGTGCTTATGTCTATGCAAAAGACAGTGGTCCCACCCACTTTGGCACCTTTTTTTCTTAGTTGTACAGACTGGATAGAGAGAAGGGATGACATAAAATCAAGACCAGAGAAAATCCTGGTCACCAGCCACTGCTGCAGAATAGGACACATGTGCTCAGCACAGGAGAGGAGGAGAAAAGGAGACTTCCTGGGGAGCATTTTCAGATAAATAGCAGAATATGAGTGTTCCCCAATAGGCAGAAAAGGGCAGTATTGGGGGTGCAACCTTCTTTCCAGTTCAACTTTTCCTTAACTATTACACTTCATTTTTTTGTTTGCTTTATTTTTTTTTTTTCATTTATCTGCCCTTCTAAGAGCCTGGGCCTCAGCCAGTTGCTAACTGCCTGAAAATAAGCAAGTGTGTGTGTGTGTGTGTGTGTGTGTGTGTGTGTGTGTGTGTGTGTGCTGGTCCTGGGGCTTGACTGAGCTCAGGGCCTGGGCACTGTCGCTGAGCTTTTTTTCTTTCCTTTTCTTTTTTTTTGAGCCCTATACCTTTTGAGCCACAGCTCCACTGGTAAGTTTTGCTAATTAATCGAAGGTGAGTCTCACAGACCTTCCTGCCCTGCCTCTCACTTCCAACTTCGATCCTCAGACCTCAGCCTCCTGAGCAGTAGCTAGGGTTACAGGTGTGAGCCAAGCACTCAGCTTAGTTTTAAGACATTTATTATTTTTTTTATTAAGTAGTTCTACAAAGGGGTTTCAGTTCCACAGTGTATTATGTGTTTGATCAATGTCACCCCGTCCCATTATCCTCTCCCAACCCCATTCCTATCCTCAGGTTACATAGTTCATTGCACATAAAGTACGTTGGATATGCCTGCATTTACTCCCACCCTCATCTGCGAATCCCCTTCTTGTTGCCCACCGCCACGTGTGTATATATATATACACACACACATATATACACACATATATATAATGTATAGATAACGTACGTATTTACATATACATACATACATATGGATGGATGGATGGATTTCAGCTTCCTAGTATTTGTTCTGTTAAAAGTTGATTCATTGTTCCAACGAGTTTACACCATTGGACTCTTCCCCTAAGTATACCATCTTTTGGTCAATTTGTTTGTATGTTAAATTAGCAACAATTTTTATTTGAGTTGGAAGTTGGGGCTGATAAACCCACTCTCTCCCAAGGTGAATCTGAGGGCTTCTCCTAAGAAAAGGGATTCTAGACCTTGCCAGGTGGTATGTGGGGCCCATCAAGTCAGGGGGCGCCCCAGGCCATGGGGTACCCTAATCCTGCCTGATGCCAGAGAACAGGGTGATACAATCTTGGAGTCTGTTTCCTTCCCTGCTAACCCAGCTTTGGCTTGGCAAAGCCCTACAAAGGTAAATATGAGAAAATACATCCGGAATTATGATCAACAGAAATTTAAAAAGACAGAGAGAAAAACAGGGGGGGAGGAAAGGGGGGGGGTCTAAAAATCCGAAAGGTTTTGTGAAAAGAAAAACGGATAGCAATAAAAGCTGAAAACAGCAGTGCTCCAAAGCAATTTAGACTGCAAAACACAAACCATTAAGTTTGTGCATTATCTTTTAATTTAATCTTGAATGATTTATAATCCATCACGCAAGGCTTCAACCATATCCAATTATTCTTTGCTGCTTGATTGACAAGAAAGGTGATTTATTAAGCTAATAAAAAGTGATGTGAGCTGAGCTCATATTAAAAAAAAAAAAATAACCAGCCGGACAAAGACTTTAAAGAGACATCGACCATTTTTTTCTCCCCCCCTCCCCCCACCGAGAAAGGTTTTGTCACTTTTTACCCATTCAGCACTAATCAAGTAGCAACTTAGGAGAGAAGGTGACAAGGTGTAATAATTACTGAGATATAAAATTAGACTTTCACCTGGGGTGGGATGGCGAAGAGGAAGAAATAAATATCAATGCAATCGAGAGAGGTTTGGGATGGGGGGGGAGAGATTGAAAGCTTTTAAAGAAACCCCTCCCCCCACCCCCCCACCCCCAAGCAGGAGTTAGATCTAGTCAACTCTTCATGATCAGAGTAGCTACAAAACACAGCTTGGTTTGGGGAATGATAAGGAAGAAGTTCCTAGCTACCTCCAATTACCTAAATCTCCCCAAGCCTGTTTGTCACCATCCCATTGTGTTTCCGGCATGGAAACGGCTAGGCAGGAATTAAAGGGAAAGGAGTCCATCTCCAGAGTCATCTCTTGTAATTGTTTACCTAATGTTGCTCTTGAGACTCTGAGGGGGGAGGGAAGGGGGAAGGGAAAAGGGAAAAAAAATAAAAGGGCAGGTTTGCCAGATAAAGTGGTGTGTGCGAGGTCTCCGCTCATACACAACAGGATGCCACTTTAATGTCCAAGATGCTGGCTTGTTCCACTGAGCAGAGCACTTGAGAACTAATGATGCAATCAAGTCTCTTGCAATCAAACAGCCTGGGCTGGGGAGGGGGGGAGGGAGGGAGGGAGAGAGAGAGAAAATAGTGCAGTGGAAGGGGAAAGGATGTTGCCGGCTGCGGCGGCTGCGGCGGCTGCAGAAGCCTGGGTGGTACTCACATTTTCTAGAAGGGCGAGGAAATCAGAAAGTTTGGTGTGTTTTTTTTAACTCTAAATTATTTTCAGCAAAAATGAGGGAAGGGAAGGAGGAGAAGGGAGGGAGGGGCAGGGAGAAAAGGGGGCTGGAGAGGACTGTTCTGGAGAGGGACAAATGTTAACATGTTTTTGCTTTCTGTGTGCATAGGGGAGGGAGAGAAAGAGAAAGTGAGAGACAGACAGGGAGACAGAGGCAAAGACAGAGGGAAAGAGGGAAGGAAGAGGGGAAACAGACAAACAAGGAGAGATAGAGACAGGGAGGGACAGAGAGACAGACAGGGAAGAGACAGAGATGGGGAGGGAAACAGAGGTAGACAAGGAAAGAGGGAAAGGGAAGGAGGGAAGGGAGGAGAGGGAGAAATGAAGACAGAGGAGGGAGAGACAGAGACAGGGAAAAAGATATTAAGACAAGGAGACAGAGACAGAGGCAGAGAAGGAAAGAAGGAAAGAGTAGGCAGGAAGAAGCAGACAGGGAGACAAAGAGACTGAGATGAGGACAGACAGACAGACAGATAGACAGACAGAGACATCATCCACCTTCCTCTCCCCCCCACCTCACCATACATTAGAGTCTGAATAATCCCTTCCAGTCATTTTTGTCGTTTTATTTCTCAATTATTTGAGTCACAGTCGCTCCAGCCAAATATTCTCTGCTTGTTCTCATTTTCCCTGGCCACCCAGATTACCTACAGTATATTAAACGATCTATAAGAACTTGGCACTTTCTATCATTCTGGGAGAAGGCCGGCTGCAAAGGAGTTAGAACAAAGGGCAGGCCCAGGACTTTAGATGTGGTCACCAGGAATGGGTGTTTGGTTTCCAGGGGGGAGGGAAGAGGAACAGATTCTCTTGTCAGGGATTTCCCTTTAACTCATAAGTCCTACCTGGTTGGGTTTATGTTATTTTATTATTTTTAATTTCACTAGTTTTTCCCTTTCACCTCACTGGGCATGCCCCAACCTTAGCCAAAGCTGAGGGCGCCAAGCCACCTGGGAAGGAAAAGCAAAGCAGCAGAGACAGGCTGCAGCCCAGTGCCCCAGACTCTGCTGCCCAGAACCACACCAGCACCATCAGAGGGAGAGAGAGAGAGAGAGAGAGAGAGAGAGAGAGAGGCAGGGGGAGGAGAGGGCTACCTCTGGCTTTACAGAGGAGGCCTGGTCGCCTCCCCTCCCTGTAGGTCTCCTGGTCCTTGGCTGTTTTCCCACTGAACCAACTCTAAGGAGGGCCCTGCACGGATGGCCAAGCAAGGACAGCAGACGGACACTCAACTGAAGCCCAGCACCTGGCTTAGGCCTGCCGTTCTCGCTACTCAGGAGACTGAGATCTGATGATTATAGTTCAAAACCAGCCTGGGCAAGAAAGGTGGGGACACTCTGAACTCCAAGAAACCAGAAAACAGGCGCGCGCACGTGCGCACACACACACTCACACATACAAACACACACCTGAAAGTGAAGGTGTTGCTCAAGTGGTAGAGTCAAGCTTGAGCCAAAAAAAATAACAACAACAAAAAAAAACCACACACACACACACACAAAAACAAACAAACAAAACAAAACTAAGTAACAGTGCCTAGGCCCTGAGTTCAGGCTCCAAGACTAGCACAAAAAAGCATAATTTAAATAAAATAAAATGAAAAAGATTGCAGCAAGCCAGGTGTAGGGGAAATTACAGCCCCCCCCCCAGCCCCAACCAGCCCCCCCACTCCCAGGCAGGGTAGGAGGATGAAGCATCAGCTTAAGGCTGACCATTATAGCTGTCCCCACCCACCCAGCTGCAGGCTCCAGGAAGGAGGCTTGTCTTCTGCCACGATTTTTTTTTTCCTTTTTAATTTTCTTTCTGGAAGTCAGTCGTGAACATCCAGGGACGGGAGATCACAACATCAAACTTCTTTTCTAAAGTTTTCCTTTCGGTAGGTTCCAAGTCTGGATCGCAGCTGGCACAAGGCTGGGCCTTGCACCCCCGTGGCAAGACAGGGGGGCAGATGGGGCTCAATCGACTGCTCTTGTGTGAGTGTTTTTGCTGTAGGACCGTAAAAAGCTCCCTTTACCAAAATCAATTCAAAGATTCAACACAATCTATTGAAGAGTTTTGTAGCTAGCTTTTAAACCACTTATAAAAGACAACACACAGGAAAAATTAACCCCTGTGGCTCTATTAAGAACGGTATAATAAATGTACATTTAAAAGATCTATAAACACATATTTATCTTCAAAATGTTCTTGCATAAAAACTGTTATTGAAAAGGCTTTCATTTTATCTTGGTGTTATTGTAATTTTATTGAATTGCTTATTCATTCTTTGATATTGTATTTTAATGGTATTATAAATCTGTTTTATGTCTGATAGGAGCCTCATTGTAAACTGATCTAACAGATAATATGGCAATTCACCATAAAAATTCTAAACCAAAAAAAAAAAATGCAGATCAGAACGCAAAGAAGTACTTTAATTCATTCTTGGTTTCTTTTCATTTTATTTTTTAATTATTTTCCATGTGCCGGTTGCCATCTGTTGATAAAAGATGATTCTGTGGAATTCACTCGTACAACACAATAGCAACTTTTTTTTTGTATCATTCTATTCATAAAAAATGATAACAGTATAAAAGCATTACACTACCCTAGACGGTGGATCATTAGCAAGATCATTGTATAAGCTGATTTAAATTAGTCACTTTTCAACCAAACTCCTTTTATTTATTTTTTTTTTGTAAAATATCTTATTTGGGGTAATTTTTAGTATCATGAATAAAAGGACAAAAAAAATCCTTTCCACTTTCGTAAAATGTCTCCTATTATTTTTATCCCTTTATTAAAAACAATGACTAACAATTACGATAAAAAAGATGGTATCAACATGTAAAGCAATTATGTCATAAACCCTGCTAACAGCTCAGAAACTTCAATGAAAGTATCTTAACTTGCCATCTCGAAATGATAAAATCTCCATCCTCTGAAGCAAGGGTCTGCTCCATGCTGTGACACACACCCGGTCCCCAGAGGGAACGAAGCCCACCAGTGCCTCTTGACAGACCTCTCTGGGCTAAGGGATATTTCCTGCCAGCCAGGAGCCACAGCCAAATGCTTGCAAAGAATCTCGGCTGACACAAGCACAGACACCAAGTCCTGGTAAACACTGAGAGGCTCTTTGCCTGGGTGTACACATCGGGAGCTAAAAGGATTCCTCAAAATTGCCCTCTGTTTAAAAAGCCAAAGACACATCTCCAGAATCTTACTATGTAACCCAAGCTGACCTCGAACTCATGATCCTCCTTTCTCTGCCTCCCACGCTAGGATTACAGGCATGTGTCACCACACCTGGCTTGAATGTCCTTTTAAATATGAAAAACAAAAAGTTCTGAATTTGCAAAGGAAAAGATGGATGCATTAGATAACATAAGACTTTTAAACTTCCCTAGGGCGAGAGAGAGATACTTTAAACATTTAAAGGTTAATAAAAAAAAAAATAAAGGCAAGAATTAAGCTGGGGGGAGAGGGTTGTCACACTGCTCATTTGCTGTGTCTAAAAACAAAAAGATTCACAGACTGAGGTAAACTGGGGAGGGGAGGGGTCACCACCAAACAACTGAGCCTCCTTCCTCCAAGACCAAGCAAAAAGGTAGAAACACTGCTGTCAAAACCGGGTGGGGGTCCTTCAGAGAAAACACTGAACCCCAGAAGCCTTCTAGCCCAACACATGGGAAAGGCTATTCTTTAAGAATTTTGCACATAAGTAATTGTTTGCAAGTAACTGTTTGCAATAAATACCTTAAAGGTCTCACTGGGAATTAGAAACTATATTTGTGTATGTGTGTGTATTCTCATATATGCATGAAAAATTTAAAAATTAATATAAATAAAATAAAACACCACAAACAAAAACAATGAAGAAAAGAAGCTTTCCAGGCTGGTAGAGTTAAAACTAAGCCATATCTGGGTGTGTGTGCCCATCCTGGGGCTTGGCACTGTCCCTGAGTCTTTTCACTCAAGGCTAGTGCTCTATTACTTGAGCCCCACTTCCAGTTTTCTGGTGGTTCACTGGAGGTAAGAGTCCTGTAGACATTCCCGCCCAGGCTGGCTTTGAACCACGGTCCTCAGATCTCAGCCTCCTGAGTAGCTGGGATTACAGGTGTGAGCCACTGGTGCCAGGCTGTTTGTCTGTTTTTGAAACCAGGTCTTGCTATAAATGTAGGCCAGACTGCCTCCAATTCACTATATGGGCTGCCTCAGTCTGCCCAGGGCTGGCATTACAGGCAAGTCTGCCACACCCAACCCTGACACAAGTTTGCTACCCTAAATACTAAAGCATCAGCTGAATGGGATGGGAAGGAAGGCTTTGTTAACCTAATAATGGATATGGACTCCAGATGTAGCATCTTAGTTAGAACTTAGAGGCTCACACTTGTCATCCTAGCCAGTCAGGAGGCTGAGATCTGAGGATCACAGTTCAAAACCAGCCAGGGCAGGAAGTCCATGAGACACTTCTCACCAATGAACCACTAAAAAAGCAAGAAATGAGGCTGTGGCTTAAGTGATAGAGCACCAACCTTGAGCAGAAAAACCTTAGGGACAGTATCTAGGCCCTGAGTTCAAGCCCCAATATTGGTGTATGTGCACGCACGCACACACACACATACACACACACAAAGATACACACATGTACACATAAAGATGCAATCTGGCTCTTGGGTTCTTAATTCTTTCTAAAACAAACAACTCCTTAACAGGATGAAGAATTTCTTACCAAATCGCTGTAAATGAAGACATAATTGCTACAGCATGATTCAAAAATCAGAGCTCAGCTGGATAGGAGCGTAAAAGGCTCTGATAGACCACACCCTCATAAGCGTTCTCCTGTAGTGGCTGACACAGACAGGAATGGACAGCATCCAGGAATGGACGCTCTGATGCTGAAGACCCATACAAATGCCGCGAACTAAACTCTCACTCAAACTGGTAAGGCAGGTAGATAATCACACTCCCTAACAGAAACGCACGTACCTCCAACAGCATTAGCTCGGAGCTTCCTAAAAATGACAATCTTTGTGTATAAAACGTGTGTGTGTGTGTGTGTGTGTGTGTGTGTGTGTGTGTGTGTGTGTGTTGGTCCTGGGACTTGAACTTAGGGCCTGGTCACTGTGGCTTAGCTTTGGTTCTCAAGGCTGGCATGCTACCACTTGAAACACATTTCCACTTGTTTGGTTTTTGGGAGTGGGGTGTTAATTGGAGATAAGAATCTCATGGACTTTGCTGTCCTGACTGACTTTGAACTTCAATCCTCAGATCTCAGCCTCCTGAGTAGCTGGGATGACAGGTGTGAGCCACTGTGCCTGGCTCAAAGGAATTATTTAAAACAAGTCTCCTGGTACCAAAGCAGGAGACAACCCCACAGGGATGACTATGCCCCTCCCCTGCCCATCACCCCTTCTGCTCTGTACCATTCAGCACTGCGAAGCTTCACTGGGCTCTCTCTGGTGGTGGTAGGGAAGGGGCTAGACAACATTACTACCTGACAGATGGAAGGCTTTGAAGATTCAAAAACAGCCTGGCACTGCAGGTTCACACCTGTCATTTCAGCTTACTCAGTAGGCTAAGATCTGAGGATCAGGGTTTGAAGCCCGCCCAGGCAGGAAAGGTCCATGAGAGTCTTGCCTCCAATGAAGAACCACCTAAAAACCGGAAGTGGGTCTGTGGCTCAGGGGTAGAGCACTAGCCTTGAATAAAAAGAGCTCAGGGATGGTGCCCAGGCCCAGAGTTAAAGCTGGGGGACTGGTATGTGCTTGCACACACACTTGCACACACACACACACACACACACAAACACAAATATAAATTGAAAACCAATGTTTCTGTTCATAATGGGATCCTATAAAGAGGTTTCATTATAAAAAAAAATATATCGAGTTTATTCCAGATACCAAAGCACAATAGCTTTGCTATTTATGCTTAAGGAAAAATAAATGATAAAACACAATTTTTTTTTTTTTTTTGCCAGTGCTGGGCCTTGCACTCGGGGCCTGAGCACTGTCCCTGGCTTCTCTTTGCTTAAGGCTACCTCTCGGCCACTTGAGCCACAGCGCCACTTCTGGCCATTTTCTTTTTTTTTTTTTTTTTTTTTTTTTGGCCAGTCCTGGGCCTTGGACTCAGGGCCTGAGCACTGTCCCTGGCTTCTTCCTGCTTAAGGCTAGCACTCTGCCACTTGAGCCACAGCGCCGCTTCTGGCCGTTTTCTGCATATGTGGTGCTGGGGAATCGAACCTAGGGCCTCGTGTATCCGAGGCAGGCACTCTTGCCACTAGGCTATATCCCCAGCCCCTGGCCATTTTCTATATATGTGGTGCTAGGAAATCGAACCCAGGGCTTCATGTATACAAGTCAAACACTCTTGCCACTAGGCCATATTCCCAGCCCAAAACACAAAAATCTTATCAACATACACTTTGGTTTATTTTTTTCCCCTTCTTTATTTCTGTTGTGGTTTTTCTCTTCCACCACTCTATTTAAAAAAAAAAAAAAAATCAATGCGTAATCACTCAGCAGATTTTGGAAGGGTTAAATTGACCTCTCTAGGGGATCGGTTGATGTGCTGCACCAACATGCAGATGGTCACATTAGCACCCCAGACCTGCCCTGCTCACCCTGAGGAATATGGTGCTTTGAACCCCAGCAAGGACCTGGGGGCAGGGCCGAGAGAGGGAATCTAATTCTCCAACTCCACTCACTCCATCACAGGATTCTGAGCCTGGGGTCAGAGGTGAGGAGGGTCATCTGCACAGCCTGCCGATACTGGGGCTTGAATTCAGGGCCTGGGTGCTCTCTCTTAGCCTTTCCTGCTCAAGGCTGGTGCTTTACCACTTAAGCCATACAGCTCTACATCTGGTTTTTTGGTGGCTCCGTGGAGAGAACTGTCTCATGGACTTTCCTGCCACAGCTGGCTTTGAACCACAATCCTCAGATCTCAGTCTTCCTGAGCAGCTGGGATGACAGGCCTGAGCTACTGATGCTGGGCTTTTAATATCTTTGGAGCCCATGACTGGACAGTCTCTGTAGAGGTCAGACTCTGTCTCCACGTAAGAGGGCATCACGTGGACCTCCAGCCACAAGGACATCACTGACAGTACTTTTGAAGCATTATTATTATGATGACGACGATGATGATTATTATTACTAGTTATTTTAACAGACTGAGTTTTCCATAATTAGAAATTAACTGAGGAGTTGGCATATGCCTGACACCATAGAATAGAGCTCTACCTGGCATTCTGGAGTTCTGGCATCCCTGGGTTCCAATCCAACACAATCAACCAATCACCAATCAGGAAAAATAAAAGCAAGGGCATTTATTTAATTTATTTAATGATTCTTTTGCTTATTTTTGTATATGTGTAGTGCTGGCGATGGAACTCAGTCCCCTACGTGGCAGTCCAGTGCTCAGCCACTCATGCTGCTTCCTCAGGATTTTTTATTTTACATCTTTACTGTGTGGCTCTTCAGAATGATATCAAAGCAACAAGATCGAAATAGAATGAAAGTATTGAGGCCAGGTATGGTAGTGCATGCCTGTAATCT
This sequence comes from Perognathus longimembris pacificus, assembly GCF_023159225.1. Classification (NCBI taxonomy): domain Eukaryota; kingdom Metazoa; phylum Chordata; class Mammalia; order Rodentia; family Heteromyidae; genus Perognathus; species Perognathus longimembris. The sequence continues at coordinate 14,665,284 of NC_063180.1, forward strand.
CAGCACTCCAGGGGCTGAGGCCAACCTGGGCTACATATAGCACAACTCTCACTGAAAATAACACCCCCCCACACACACACAAACCCACCACAGAAACACCAAAGGTGGGCCAAATCCTCCCCTCCTTTGTACAAGCAATTGCATTACAACTAGGAAAACAAATAGAATTTCATTGAATATCCTGATGCCAACGTAAAATTAGGCAGCCCTCAAGTTTCAGAAATATGACTTATTCCTGCTCAACCCTGAGAAAACTTTCCTCCCACTCTCTTGAAGCCTCAAGAAGCCACAGCAGGCAGAAAAATCAAAAGCAGAAATTGCTGTCTGGATCCTAAATCCAGGCCTACTGCCTTCCAATGCAGCGGCTCTGGAACTTGCCTAAAATCTACCCAGGCAGTGCTCTGCACCAACTCACCTACACAAAGGAGTTTTGAACTTCCAACCACTGTTCCTTCCCAAACAAAGGCCAACTCAACTCAGACAGAAGGGCACTGGTGGCTCACACCTGTAATCTTAGCTACTCAGGAGGCTGAGATCTGAATATCATAGTTGAAAGCCACCCTGGGTAGGAAAGCCTGTGAGACTCCTATCTCCAATGAACCACCAGAAAACCAGAAGTGGAGCTGTGGTTCAAGGAGTAGAACAATAGCCTTGAGTAGGAAAAGCTAAGGGACAGTGCCCAGGCCCTGAGTTCAAGCCCCAGGACTGCTCAGTACTGCCACAAAAAAAAAAAAGAAAAAGAAAAAGAAGGAAGGAAAGAAGGACTGAAGGAAAGATAGAAAGGGAAAAAGAAAGATGAAATGGCCTTGCTTTAAGTAGGCCAGGTCTAGCGAGGAAAACAACTTTACAAATGAGTGAATCTCTGGGCACTGTGATTCAATGATTTCTTTAATTTATTTTTTTTTTATTTTTCTCATTTCCAAGAATGGAAAAAGAGAAACCACCATTTTCATATGTGCCTATTTTTCTCCAAGGAACAATTTTAGTAAAAATGCTACTGGGGTGTCTCAATACATTTGACTACGACGCCATCCATTACATTAAAACACACACACACACACACACACACACACACACACACACACAATTAAGTCACTCTTTCAAAAATCCTTAAATATTATTCAGCCAAAACCCAAAAGGATCTCTGCAGAATCCCACAGTCATTGTCTAAGAACCAACATGCTACAGCTAGCTTCCCTGGCAGAGGGCTGCAGGAAAGTTAAACAAAGGTAACTTACAGACACTTCTAATTCTTGTTCTTGGCGTTGGCCCTGAGTCCTGCAAGCTTAGCCAGGTAATGGGCGGGCACAGGACCAGATCCCAACACCCCCACACACATACACACATCACCTTCCTTAATTCAGCTCGGCCAGGGCCATGCAGGAATCCGGGCTTCTTCCTGTGTGCCCTTTTTCCATCCACAAAATGAACCATCCGAGGGACAAATTCCACAGAGCTCTGACCTCCCCACTTGAATCCCTACCTGCTTCTACTCAAAGTCCTAAATGAAAGCCCAAGAATCTGAGGTCCATTTCTAAGAGGAATGAATACTTTCACTTGCACAAGTAGCCCAGAAAGAAAAAAATAAATGGGTGCTATCTTTTTAGGGGGAGTGGGAGGAGAATAAGACTGAATGCATATCATTTTGAGTGCTAAACTCACCTTGGCAGCAAGCAATCACCACCCTCCTCACCGTACCCCCAAACCCCAAGACTCTAATTCACAGAGATACAAGAAAGGCACCTGCTGGACAAAGATGCACACAGAGGAGGTTGATTCTTCTAGAAAAACAACACACATATATGGCCATCAAGAGCCCAGCGTGGTGGTGAATGCCTGCAGTCCCAGCCATCGGGAGGTAGAGGGGGGTGGATGCCAGTTCCAGGCTTAGCCTGCCTTACAGAGCAAGACTCTGCTCCAGAAACGAACGATCAAAACCAAGGGTTATTTCACACCCTGGAGGGGAGGGGGGAAGGTAGCTCTGCCTCATGGGACACAACCCTCCAGACGCTTATAAAACATAAAATCTGAGATTGACTTCTTGCCACCACTTGACTGAATAAAACTATAACACACGCAGCGAAGTTTGCAGAATCGGAGCTGGACATCCGATTCTTTCATTGTCCGCTGGATGTAGCGAGTATATGTCTGTGTAGCCGCGCATGCACGCACCTGAACTCTTACATGGCAGAGTAAGATGCAAGTTACCTTAGGTATGCTTTCACTGAAAATAGAGGAGCATGTGTTTAATGGCTTCAAGGATCTGGAAAAAATAAGGTACAAATTGGTACTAAAGGTGCTTGCTCTAGCAGGGAGGTAAAAGAGATGGAGTTAAAGGTCTCTTTGAAGTATCTAGACTTTTCTATTATGTGCAGTGTTGCTTTTTTGTGGCACTGTAGTTTGAACTCGGGGCTTGCTGCTTGCTCTCTACTCCTTGAACCACACCGCTTACACTTTTTACTTTAGGTGATTTTTCAGATGGGGCCTTTGCCTTTTTTTTTTTTTAACCCAGGTTGGTCTGGAATTACCATCACTTTACCTTTTCCCGCCTGCATAGCTGGATTACGAACAGCTGCCACTACTCCCCGCTTACCTTGTTGCGATGTGGTATTGCTCACCTTTGCCCTGGACTAAGTTTCAAGAAGACACAGTCCCAAAAGCAACGTCCTCATTGCCTGACCGCTGTAACTGCAAGCCCTCTGCTCATCCCTTGTGCAAGAATAAAAACAATTCCTTTGAAAGATGCCGTTTCCTGAGTAGCAAGGATGACAAGCGTGGAGCCACTTCCACTGAATGTATTGTTGCTTTCTTATTTAAAAAAAAAAGTTAAATTCATTTAGTTTCATGAAGGAAAAATACTCTTAAAAACCGTTCCAAGAGAAGAGCCCTGCAAACGGAAAGTCCCCTTGTATATGTGTCCGTGTGTGTTCCTACCAGAGAAGCCCAGGGGCTCTGAGGAGCTCACCTCGGGGGTGCTGTTCCTGGGCGCCACCCACCCTTGCGATCCGATCCGCGTGGGTGAGCATCCAAGGAGCCTCCTTATTGAATTCCCCAGTAAGCAGCTGCAGACGCAGCACACAGAAGCACAAGCAGCTTGGCTGGGCTGGCTGAGCTCTGCGCTCTCATGCCCGCATCTGGAAACATCCACGCAACCCTTTGCATCAACACCCTCCCGAGCCTCATGCACTGAGTTCCTATGGAAACCCTGGAGAACAGGGAGCAGTGGGCACAGCCCAGGCAAACCAGAAATGTCCAAGGGAGCATTCATTTTGTTAGAAGCCCTACCCCAGGTTTCTCCTGGAACATGGAGCTCCATCTGCAATGTGCTCGTCCTTTCCTTGCTGCTGCTCTGCCAGACTGTCGCAGAGACCCCTACCTTGTTCCAATCCACCAATCCGTCAATGCAAAAACCACTGCCCAGCACCAGTAGCTCACACCTGTCATCCTAGCAACTCAGGAGGCTGAGATCTGAGGTGAAGCCAGCCTGAGCAGCCTGAGCAGGAAAATCCATGAGATTTGTGTCTCCAATGAACCACCAAACAAGCTGGAATTAGAGATGTGGGTAGAGGGTTAACCAGCCTTGAGCAAACAAAAAGCTCAGGATAGCACTTGGGTTCTGAGTTCAAGACCCAGGACAGAAACACACACACACACACACACACACACACACACACACACACACACGAATACAGAGCCATTAGAATAAAATACACTGAACTATATAATGAAACATCATGGTGCCAGAGGTCAAAAAGGAAAGCACCATGCAGCCCCCTTTGACAGGTTTTTAAGTTCCTACTTTCCCTGAATCCCAGAAGTTTCCAGCAAAGCTTCTGGGTCTTCGATCTATTCGTGACTATGTCTGAAGAATGGCCTTCCTCATGTTTTCCTAACCTTAGGAATCACTGTCCTCATTTTAGAAATAACGTGAGATACATTCACACATGAGGAACTATGTCAACACATCAGGATAAACACATGAAATCCTTATTTTCCTAAGGATTTGGGACTAACAAGAGGGAAGGGAGATGTGGCTTGTGACCACGGAGGAGCTTTATTCTGCTTGGAAATAAGCACTTAAAATGAGTGGTTTTTTAAAATGTTTATTGTTATTCTAAAGGTTACACTTACAGAAGTCAGATAAAGAGTACATTTTGTTTTGGACAATGTCAACCCTCCCCTCCCTCTCTCCCAGTTTTTCCCTCCCGTTCCCACTCACAAGTTGTATAGTTCATTTTACACATAGTGTCCAGTAAGTGCCACTGTTGCATTTGTTCACCCCTTGTTCCCCCCTTTCTGACAGATAAACGAACAAAAAGGACAAAAAGAAAGTAAAAAAGCGACAAAGAAAAAAACCTTGTTTCCATTTACTGTAGTTCATTTTGACAAATATTATTTTGTATGATCAGATGCACATAGCCACTGAAAATTCGTATTTTAAAATTCCATTTGGAAGTCAGGCACCAGTGGCTCATGCCTATACTATTTTTTTTTTGCCAGCTCTGGGCTTGAACTCAGGGCCTGAGCACTGTCCCTGGCTTCTTTCTACTCAGGGCTAGCACTCTACCACTGAGCCACTTCTAGACGTGTGTGTGTGTGTGTGTGTGTGTGTGTGTGTGTGTGTGTGTGTTGCTGAGGAATCGAACCCAGGGCTTCATGTATGCAAGGAAGCACTCTACCACTAGGCCACAGTCCTAGCCCAACTATACTTTAAGTCACTCAGGAGTTTGAGATTTGAGGATCATGGTTTGAAACCAACCCAGGCAGAAAAGTCTATAATTCTCCTATCTCCAATGAATGAAGAAAAAAAAAAGCCAGAAGTGGAACTGTGCCTTAAGTGGTATAGCACAAGCCTTGAGCAAAAAGTTAATGGAAAATGCCCAGGTCCTAAATTCAAGCCAACCCGCCCCCCCCCACACACACACTTTTGGTAAAAAAAAAAATAATAAGATAGAAAACATAAACTCCTATCACAAATTCCTATTCCATGTGTATGTACACTACCCAAGCACACATAGAATATACATGCATGCACGTAGATAGAAACACATGCTATATATGCAATTGGGTCAGGCCATTTACTATTTAAAATATCATTAGTACACAGGGAAACCTATTTCTTGTCACATATTTAAAACACAAAAGGCCTTACAACCTATCTACATCTCCAAATTCAATACACAAAATGAACTTAAAAAATAATCATTAGATCATATGCAGGCAAATCTCCTGTCATACTACAAAAAAACAAAAAAACTCAGACTTTACAAATTAAACCTTCAAACCTGATATGCAAAATGAAATCGATGGTATTGGAAGAAAAAAATTAAATGAACTACAATAATCTCTCATCTGCTTACTGCTTTCTTTGTTTTTCTGGAGTTTATCTGGACATTGTCTCTATTTGCAGCTAACAACAACACTACACACCTACACACACATGCATGCACACACACGCATGCACGCACACACACACACATGCACACACACAAAAACCAATCCATCTGCCTTCACATCACCCAGGCATCTGCTAATATCATTTCAGATCCTTTAGTTAGTGAGGTATCAATAATTAAGTGCGTTCAGTTTGCACTTTGTTCTGGTGGATCCTTGCTATTTATCTCTGTCCTCTGAAGACGCTAATGGTGTCATGGGCAAAATATCAAGAATAATTAAGAAAAATGTTGCTATAAACTCTGTCAGAATAGAACTTTTGCCCAGGTCTCTAGCTGCAATCCATTTCTCAGATCCACATAAGAATGACACATTTTGCTAGAAAAGGGATCAGAGAAACTCAGTGAGCACGGAGCTCAAGTCTACATCTTAAAAAAGACAAGTGGACAGCCCTGAATTGAACACTGAACAGCACCGATGTGTGCAGATAAGATTCAGGGCAAAATGTATGTTTCCTGGGTGCCTCTACCAGGCCTTGTGCGAGCTGACAAACACCGAAGAACTGGTTTTACATTGACAGCCCTGTCCCCTGGTTTGTCTAACTCAGTCTACACAGGCACATTTGCATAATTAGCTGGTGTATGTGTGTGTGTGTGTGTGTGTGTGTGTGTGTGTGTGTGTGTGCCAGTCCTGAGGCTCGAACTCAGGGCCTGCACACTGTCCCCGAGCTTCTTTTGCTCAAGACCAGGGCTCTACCACTTGAGCCACAAACTCTAACTTTGTCTCTTTGATGGTTAATTGGAGATAAAAGTTTCTCAGTCTTCAAACTGCAATGCTCCTATCTCAGGCTCCCCGAGTAGCTGGGATTACAGGCATGGGCCACTGGTGCCTGGTGTTCTTTCTCCTTAAAGCAGAAAACATCTTATTCTTGTTGTGGCCTGCTAACTCATCAGTCACAGGCTCATTTTCCTTACCACTGTCTTTCCTCTGCTATCCAGTTACAAATAAAAAGGAAGAAATGGAAGAGACTGGGGGCGGGGGCGGTCTTCTTTGGGATCAGTCAGGTATATAAGCCTCCAATTCTATAGCAATGCAATTAATTTACAATACCATATGCACACTTGCACAGATGGTGATTTGAACATAAAGAAGACTCTCAAGCCTGAGCAACAGGAGAGAGACTGCCTCGCAGATAAGCTTGTGGTCTATGTGAAGACCCTTTCGGAAAAAAAAAAAAAAGATGTTTTATCTGGTTACAGTTATGTAACCCCTCTGTACATCACCCTTACAATAACCAGTTTTTAAAAATCTATTAAAAAAACTCTTCTAAGAGAAATGAAGGGACAAAGGCTGAACAAATATAGCTGTGGTACTCAATGGACACTATGTGGAAAATGAACTGTACAACTTGTGGGTGGGTATGGGGGGTGGGGAACCTAGGAGAGATCAAGGGAAGAGGTGACATTGTCCAAAATGAAATGTACTCTTTACCTGACTTTTGTAAGTATAAACATTCAATTGAGAAAATATTTTAGTAATCACCTAAGTGGGACAGTTTCAGTTACTACAAGGCCAGCAATCGTGATCAGTCTCCTCCGGGGCAGAGTAAAGGTCAACTTATTTAAACTTCAAAACAACAACAAAAAGCCCCATTGGCAGAAAATTAAAGCATTCCTGAAATTTCATAATAATTCCAGTCTTTGCAGATCCATTTGCTTCTGTGAAAGTGTGTGTGTGTGTGTGTGTGTGTGTGTGTGTGTGTGTGTGTGTGTAAGTCCTGGGGCTTGGACTCAGGGCCCATGTACTGTCCCTTAGTTTTTTCTGCTCATGGCCATTTGAGGCTCACCCCTACTTCTGGCTTTCGGGGGTTCACTGGAGATAAGCACCCCACAGATTTTCCTTCCCCACAGTGGCTTCCAACGGCAATCTTCTAATCTCAGCTTCTCGTGTAGCTAGGATGGCAGGCGTGAGACACCGGCGCTGAGGAAAAACATTATTAATGACTGCAGAAAATGTGAAAATTGAAATAAGCTACCTAAACTTTAATGGAGAGAAAGGTTATACAGGCCCAGCTTGGTTTCCATCCTAATTGTGTAATTACCTCTGGCTTGGTCACCTAAGCTCAGAGCAAGAAATCAGAGAGGATGGTAATTTCTTCCCGCTGAAAGGAGGGTGTCCAGCTGTCCTGGTGTCTGTGTAAGTGGAGCTGACGTGTATGTTGATATCACATTACCACAATTACAATGGAGAAATTAGTGGTAGAAGGTCAACCTTGGCCCACGACCGCCTGCTTGCACATCGTTCATTTATTTCACTGAGTCGCCGTTGAAGTGTTTCTGCTTGGGGCTCCCTTAAGACTCACACCAAGGGAAAATGGGGAGCAGCTCCCGGCCATTGCATAAGAACAGCCAGAAAATATTTTTAAAGCAGCTAATAAGCACTAACCACTAGATGGCTTTCGTTTTGGGGGGGGATTTTCCCCATTTTCTGGATTGTCAGAAGGTGAGTTCTCTGTGGCCATGGAGTTATCTCCCTGAGTTAGAAGGTGAGCGTCAAACAGGAATCTAGGAGAGCCGTGAGTTCAAGGATCCCCTAGTTCCAAATCCTTTCTACTCCACACCCTGCACCCCACATGGTTCCAGAATTAATTACAACAACCACATGCCAAACAAAGTATGAGCTACTCCTCATTCTAATGGGAAAGAGAAACAGAGAGAGAGAGAGACAGAGACAGAGACAGAGAGACAACTCGGAAGGGGAAAAAGAACAATCCATTATAACCAGCTTCCTCAAGTCCCAGCCTAGGGATATGAGTAATCACAAAAATTGTTAAGATCAGCTTTTTCTGTTTTCCTTATACTGGCTTCTTCCTTTATTTCCTTTCTAAGAGGGTCATGATGTGTGTGTGTGTGTGTGTGTGTGTGTGTGTGTTCTTTTTTCTTTTTTTTTTTTTTAATTTAGAAATGCTGCTTTGTGTTCATTAAAAGGCTGCCCAGCCTCTGCCTTCCATACAGTTTGAAATTTGGGGGCAAAAATAAAACTCTCAACACTGATCAGTTCTCTGCCCTGTCTCGGGAGTTTTCTAGAAAAAGTCCTCAGGCCGGGCGAGCAGGACGGGGCTTCAGGAGGACTGGCTGGCTTGTGGAGGCAGGGAGCTGCCAGCAGGGCCTGAGGAAGGCAGGGATCTGGGATGGAGCAAGGGGCAGGGACACTGCTGAATGCCAGGATGCAGACCCCTCCCACTGGGGGACCAGGGGGAGGCCAAAGGTCACAGCAGCACACTGCCCTATTGAAGAGCCAGTTTTATAATTATCTTCCAGTTCTCTTCTAGACTGACTCTCCATCACCTCCCACCTTAGAGTCCACTGTGAGGTCCCTTCAGACCAGAGGCCAAATTCTATTCAATCTGCAAATTAAAAAGAGAGAGAGAGAGAGAGAGAGGAATATCTGTCTGAACCCTGTGAGTCACAAAGTAGCAAATGAAGTGTTGTGGGAAGAAGAAGATAGTTTAGGTAAAGAGGCTGGCACAATCCCAGCCACCAGGGCAGAGGAAGGACAAGAGGTAACTTTGTGTGTCTGACCTTCCACCCCCAGGGGCCCTCCCCTTCCCTCCTTCCGTCCTTCTCTCCCTCCTTCCCTCCCCCCTAGTAGTTGTAGGAAAGGAGGAGCAATGCTTGCACCCTGCCCTCAGGAGAATTACAAGACATGGAATCTCTATAATGTGGCTCAGGGGTTAAGCATTTTGTCTAGCATCCGAGAGTCCTGGGTTCAATCTCCCACACCACACAAATAAAAATGTCTTAAAAAAATGTTTAATGCTCCTGTAGGTAACCCATAGCTGGGTACCAGTGGCTCATGCCTGTCATCCTAACTACTCTGGAGACTGAGATCTGAGGATCATGATCCAAAGCAAGCCTAGGCAGGAAAGTCCATGAGACGCTTATCCAATTAATCACAGAAAAAGCCAGAAGTGGAGCTGTTGCTCAAGTGTTAGAGCGCTAGCCTTGAGCAAAAGAAGCTCAAGGACAGTGCCTAGGACCTGAGTTCATGACCTAGGACCATCTTTAAAAAAAAAAAAAAGAAGGAATCATACACATTCTTGCATTACTTGAAATTGTTTGCTTATCATCTTTTGGTGGGGCAGGGGCAGTGATACTGTAAATTTGTTCCAAATTGATGGGGGGTGGGGGGTACTGGGGCTTGAACTCAGGGCCCAGGTGCTGTCACTTGGCTTTTTGTTCAACGCTGGTGCTTTCACTTCAGCCACAGCAACTCTCAGCTTTCTGATGATTCATGAGAAATGAGTCTCACGGATTTTCCTGCCTGGGTTGTCTTTAAACTGCAATCCTCAGATCTCAACCTCCTGAGGAGCTAGGGGGACAGGCGTGAGCCACTGGCACCTGGCTAGTTGTTGTTTGTTGTTGCTGTAATGAATCTGCAACCACATGAGTGTGTAATTCATCATGGAAATAACGATGCCTTGTACATGCGGGTGAAACAGGACTCCATGTCATCCAGGTGCAGCTCGACTCAGCTAGCCATTCTCTCACACTCAGTGGTGTGAAAACATACATACTGGAAAGGACATGGCCACATCGTGAGAGAGGAAGCCACCCTAGTGGCAAAGAAGATATACAGAAACAAGTGTGTTCCAAGAAAACAAGGAGCTGGATACTAGTAGCTCACTCCTGTAAGCCCTGCTACTCAAGAACCTAAGATCTGGTTCAAAACCAGCCTGGGCAGGAAAGTCTGTGAGACTCTTGTCTCCAACTAACAACCAAAAGCCAGAGGAACAAGAAAAAAACCTTGAACAAGAAAAAAACCTAAGGGACAGTGGCCGGACTTTGAGTTCAAATTCTAATACTGGTGTGCTTTGTGCACATGCATACACACACAGAGACAGAGACACAGTTTTCCCTCTTCCCTCAAAAGGGCAGAAGCTCCAAAAGAATTGTTTCCCTTCATGACAAGGCTGGTTGAGAACACTATATCCTCCTTTGCTAAGACCTCTGCTGATACTCTATGTCTCTTCAGCAGCTGATCTCTGATGATGACACAATCATCAACTTTATGATATAATAATCGGCTCTGCCATTGATTACAGAGACACCTCCTCCCCCCACCCCCCGACCACACATCCCCAGTGCCAGAAACCTTATGGTCCAATACTTCTGGAATATGAAAACACAACAGATTGCTACATTCTCCAACCCTCAGGCAACACAGGCAAACCACCAGGCCACTGGCTCACAGAGCTCAACACCAGCTTTGCTTACTGATCAAAAGGGTGGGTGTGGGTGGCTCAGGCCTGTCATCCTAGCTGCTCAAGAGGCTAGATCTGAGGATCATATTTCAAAGCCAGCCCAGGCAGGAAAGTCTATGAGGATCTTATATCCCATAAATCAGCAAAAGGCCGGAAGTGAAGATGCAGAGCAAGAGGCAGAGTACTAGTCTTGAGTAAAAGAGCTCATGGACAGCACCCAGGCCCAGAGTTCAAGGCCCAGGACCAGCACACACACATTATACAAGAAGGTGGTTTGGGGATGGAAAAAAGAGATGTTATGTTTTAGAGGCTACCCATAGTCATACCTCATTTGGGAGTTCTCCTGCTCAGGTAATCAGCTCTATTTGGAAATTGAGCTTAGAAAGTAAAGCCCTCTGGGCCCTCAGCATCAAGTAACTTTACCCACAGTGTGGTTGGGCCTGGAGTCCAGCAAATTATAATCACAACCTTAAGAGAAAGTATCTCCAGGTAAAGCAGTAGAAAATTCTGGGCCAGGACTATCATCGCACAGCCTGATTGATGCATGTTATCAATGATTAAGACAGGAGATAACAAAATAACGGGGAGCAGAAGTTTACCACTGAAGACCACAGTCAAATCCAAATGGAGAAGGCTCACGGCCCTTCCCACTTCCATACCCCCCTACTCCAGGGTCCAAGAGCAATACAATGGTACCCTTCCTGGCACCCCTGGAAATCGAGGGGACACAGCCTTGGGCGTAGCAATCCACCTGGAAGGGGGGGTGAGATGTGACACCTCCCCCTTTCCCAGCAAAGACATGCCCACTGCACTCTGTTGACTTAAACTCTCTTCCAGGAACATCGCAATTTACAATAACCAGAGCCATCACAACCACGAATTTGATCAGCTCTTCCAAGCCCCACCCCCAGCCCCTTATTATCTTCAAACAAGATAGTCCACTCAGCCAACCTCCCAGCATGCAAAGATGCGTATGCAGATCTCCTGTATGCAAATCTCCAATCCTTCACTCTGTGTGTGTGTGTGTGTGTGTGTGTGTGTGTGTGTGTGTGCCAGTACTAGGGCTTGAACTCAAGGAATAGGAACTGTCCTGTGCTTTTTCACTCAAAGCTGTTGTTCTACCACTTGAACCACAGCCCCACTTCCCAGGCTGGCTATGAACTGCAATCTTCAGATCTCAGCCTCCTGAGTAGCTAGGATGAGCCACTGCTGGCCAGTTCTGAACATTCTTGCTGATAACCAAAAACAGTCAACATACAGAAAAACAGCTAGGTGCTGGTGGCTCAAGCCTGTCATCCTAGCTACTCAGGAGGCTGAGATCTAAAGACTGAGGCTCAAAGCCAGCCAGTACAGGAAAGTCCATAAGACTCTTATCTCCAGTTTATCACAAAAAGCCGGAAGTAAAGGTGTGGCTCAAGTGGTAGAGTGCTAGCCTTGAGTACAAAGAGGCTCAGGGGACAGAACCTAGGCCCTGAGTTCAAGCCCCACACCAGCACAAAGACAAAATGAAAAATCTTGAACTGAAAGCCCTCCCCACCACAACATAATGCCTGTGACCTGCATGTGCCTGGCAGGGTTAACTAAACCATCACCCAGGGAGCACCAGGAACAGCATCCCTCCTCCTTTGCCTCCTTGGCCAGCCGGCCAATTCCTGTTTGAAAAAAAGAAAAAAAAGGCCTTGCCATCCACCCAGCCAGGTTCTTGCACGAACGCTAATAAGTATTTGTGTGTTGAACTGAAAAAAAAATCATTACCACAGAACACGTCAAATAATGAAAGATGTTTTTCCTGGGAGAAATGTTAAATACTTCATTTCTTTCACAAAGAGCCAAGTACACGTGTTTCCAAATAACCCTGCCTTCCTTCCCCAGTGAAATCTCATCACTCTGGGCTCTCTAAGACCCTGCTAGATTTTAAAAATAATAATAAAAAAATGCACACTACTCCTTTTATTTATTTCCCTTTGCCCAGCTAGTTCCATTACCTATTCACTTAACTATCTCAGTAAGTACCTCCTGGGGTCACGTAACAGAGTTCTGGCTACCTTGACTATGTGATACGGAAGAAGCCAGAGAAAATCAGAGCAGCAAGCACCCTGCTCTCAGACACCAGCCTGGTATTCATGAACTAAATGTGTATCCAAATGGGCTGACTTATACTACCACTGGGGGAGGGCAGGGGGGATACAGGAGATGGAGAGGCATAAAAGAGGAGGGTCCTTCCCTTCCCTGCACGAAGACCACAGGAAGCCCCCCATCTTTTCCTCGAAAACGGCTTCACCTGGAGGGAGTCACGTGGCTTACTTGTGCATCCTCTCTCCTCCATCCTTGGCTTCCGGTCTATTACAGATGAAGAAGGAAGAGTCCACAATGGCTTGCGGGTCCCCTGTGCATCTCTAAGCGCCAGCAGGGAAATGTGTGTCACTTGAGATGTTAAGGAGCAATTGAACCCAAGCCTCAGTGGAATTTAAGCTGGGTTTTATTTTATTTTTTTCCCCTGATCAGATAGGACTAAGCCTCTTAGAATTCAGAAGACCCTGGAATAGTAGTCTTTCCTCTTCCTTGCCCATGAAAACCATTACAGAAACCACTAGAATTCCTGGCCAAAAATACAAACTCACAGAAGTCATGAATGGCCCTTGGCCCCCTGCCTGAATACCTGTCCCTTCCTTTCCTTTCTAGACTCCTTATTTAGACAGTCTAACTTAGGACGACAAGAAATATTCCATCTTGAATGCTCTAGGAAACAAACAAACAAACAAACTTGTAGAGCCGGTGCAGTGGCTCAAGCCTGCAGTGCAATCCCAACTACTTGGAGCAGAAATCGGAGGATGGCGACCAGCTTGTGCATTCAAGTTTGTAAGAGTCGACATGCATCAATGGCCAGGCACAGGGGTGCATGCTTGTTGTGCCAGCTATAGGGGAAGCATAGTGGCTGCGTGTAGCGGAATGTGCCACTCACCCTCACAAAGAGGATCATAGCCCAGGTCCTCTCAGGCATAAACTAAGACCTTGAGGGGGCTGGAGGGTGTAGCTTGAGTGGTAGAGCACCTGCCTTTCTAGTAAGCATGAGATTCTGAGTTTAAGCCCTAGTTCTTCTAATTGTTTTTGTTTTGTTTTCCTTACAAAGGAAAGTAAAAAAGGTGCTGGTAGCTCACCTCTGTAATTCTAGCACCTCAGGAGGCTAAGTTCTGAAAATCATGGTTTGAATCCAATGTGGGCAGGAAAGTCTGTGAGATTCTTATCTCCCATGTGCTAGCAAAAAAGCCAGAAGTGGACTTATGGCTCAAGTGGTAGAGCACCAGCCGTTAGAGAAAAAAGCTCAGGGACAGCGCCCAGGCACTGAATTCAAACCCCAGTTATCAGCACCAAAAAATAAAAATTAAATTAAATAAAGGTCTGCACAAACATCTCAAAACATGAAAACCCCTTTTACCTCTTTTGTTTACTTGTCTCAAGGAATCTAATTTCCCTAGCATTAAAGGTCACATTCCGGGCTGGGGATATAGCCTAGTGGCAAGAGTGCCTGCCTCAGATACACGAGGCCCTAGGTTCGATTCCCCAGCACCACATATACAGAAAACGGCCAGAAGCTGCGCTGTGGCTCAAGTGGCAGAGTGCTAGCCTTGAGCAGGAAGAAGCCAGGGACAGTGCTCAGGCCCTGAGTCCAAGGCCCAGGACTGGCCAAAAAAAAAAAAAAAAAAAAAAAAAAAAAGGTCACATTCCTTCAATAGGATTTCATAAATCTGCCATGAATGCATCACAAGGAACTTTCTTTATCCTTCTGATGGACCACATTTTGGGATTCTTTTAATCTGTTATTAGCCAATGATTAGGGATCAGTGATTAGGGAATCGAATATAACCACTGCCCACATTTCTCCTTAAGGCCAGATGCAAACTGACCCCACTCATGCTTCCCCTCACCAATCCAGGACTAACAGGGAGGAGGAAACAACCCATCCCCTTCTTCCTGACTCCCCCCACCCACAACCCCAGGCCATATAATGGCAGTGCTCCTAACAGGCCGGCCAGCCACCGAAATCCCTGGCATAGTCTAAGCTGTGCTGCTTGATCAAGAGCAAACCTTGTCTCAAAGAACACCAATCTTCCAAGGAGATGAAATTCTGACTCAAGAAACCATTATTAGGGGTTGATAGGGAGGACCACAGTTCAAGGCCAGTGCAGGCAAAAAGTTAGCAGGCTTCTCCCCACCCCATCTCAACAAAAAGCTGGGTGTCATGGATTGGTTTACAACTGTAATTCCGTCTAAGGAGGAGACCTAGGTAGAAGGAAATCTGAAAGTCTGAGGCCAGCCCTGTGGCAGAAAACGTGGCAGAGACCTTATATGAACAAACTAAAGCAGACAGGCACCAGGGGCTCACATCTGGAATCCTAGCTACTCAGAAGCTGGAGATCTGAGGATTACAGTTCAAAGCCAGCCCAGATAGGAAAGTCCATGAAACTCTTATCTCCAATTAACCAGCAAAAAGCTGGAAAT
The DNA here is from genome assembly GCF_023159225.1 of Perognathus longimembris pacificus. Taxonomy (NCBI): domain Eukaryota; kingdom Metazoa; phylum Chordata; class Mammalia; order Rodentia; family Heteromyidae; genus Perognathus; species Perognathus longimembris. Next base: position 14,680,441 of record NC_063180.1, read on the forward strand.
GAGACTATGGCCCAAGCGATAAAGAGCATGCTTTGAGTGAAAAAGCTAAGGGACAGCACCCAGGCTCTGAGTTCAAGCCCCAGTACTAGAGCATGCGCGCGTGCGCGCGCACACACACACACACACACACACACACACTAATCTAAAGCAAAAACAAACAAATGGGGATTTCAATGACCAACACTAGGATCTGCGTTCAAACCTCAATACCACCAAAGAAAGAAAGAAGGGAGGGAGGAAGGCGGGGAGAGGGAAAAAAGAACTCAAGTAGTAATTTCAAGCCCTGATCATTCATTTCTCTGGAAAAGACAAGATCTGATGAGAAATATTTCATCTCGACTCCTCCATGGACTTCCCAGAAGGCCATGCAGGGGCTTTCGCTAATCAGAGTATAATTCTGTCTTACCCAAAGGTCAGGGCTGCCTCTTCCGTGGTAGATCCCAAGTGCATCATGGGAGAAGATGGACCAGTCTACAGCCAGGTACGGCCTCCCCTGATTCCAGTGAGACCCTAGGCTGTGAACCCTCAGTGCTAGCATATGGAGGGTACACAAGCTGAGTCGATGATACCCTGTTGTCCCCTGAAAATAAAATCCAGACCGGGAAAAGACGAGGTTGCTTTCCTGCTTCTCAGAAATCCTAATCGTCCATCCTTTTCTCTCCCTCATTTTTATACGTCCTGCTACTCTTTGGGAAATGGATGATAGAATAAAAAAAAAATTTTTTTAAAGGAGTAGATCTGTTTCGGGGTCTGTAGCATATTTCACTAAAAAAGCGATGAATTCAAAAAGCATGTCACTTTCTATTTCGTCTTTAATACATTTTCCAATTCCTGCAGAATATTTTAGCTTCAGAGCAAACAGGAATGAACTTCTTAAGTCTAGGAATAAATTTGTGAACCTGAAATGGGCATGCTAGACCATGACTGGGGGAGGAAACGGGAGGGGGGAAGGGAGATGCTGTTTAGAACATTTCTGTTATCTCTCCCCAGATGGAACTTTCCAGGGAGCACTCTGAAGCTACAACAGAGTGAATTCTAGACTTTCCCCTACTTTGGGGAAATAAAGTATGTTCTGCGTCACATGTGAGAATTGGGGTAAAGACGGACATTGCTCTGTCATGTGAAGGTGAAATGAAGCCTTCCCCAGACGGTCTGTCATCCAAGCTTCCCATTTTTCTATGTTTTGAATTTAAGAATTTTTGTGTATGTGTGTATCACAGTCCAGGGGCTTGAACTCAGTGCCTGGGTGCCATCCCTGAACTTTTTTGTTCAAGACTAGCATTTTACCATGTGGGCCACAGCTCCACTTCTGGCTTTCTGGTGGTTCACTGGAAGTAAGAGTCTCACAGGCATTTCTGCTTGGACTGGCTTTGAACCTCCATCCTCAGTTCTCAGCCACCTGAGTAGCTTAGGATGACAGGCGTGCGTCACGAGTACCTGTGTGGTTCCTAAGGATTTTTGTCCTTTCAAATGAGATCCATCTGATCTATAGAAAGCCATCGGATCCTGTCAAGGGGGTCCAGTCTGCAACAGCTGATCCTATGACCAGGGATGATGGTGGAGAAAATGGACAGTGGTTTTGAGCAGCTACCTGAAGATCCCAGACCCCCAAGCTTGACTCTTTCACCAAAAAGTGCTAGATTTGCCACTGAAAGTTAGCCTCTGGGGCTGGCCCCTTTTCAGGCAAACAATAAATATGACTTCTAGTCATAATCAGACTGTTCTCTGGCACCGTCTTTGAATGTTGAACCATTTTTTTATTCAATTAATTAAAAACTATGCACTACACAGTGAATATTTTATCAGCCCCTCAGCTTGCTTAAGTGTCTTGGAAAAAAAAAACAGGCAGTTTTTCTTTTCTTTCTTTTCTTTTCTCTCTCTCTCTTTTTTTCTCTTTCCAGGCAACCCAGAGCAAGTACTTGCAAGGGTCATATCTTTTTAATTATCTTTTCTCTCTTTGATTAATTATTCCGTCTGACAATAGCGTATTTCTAATGCTATTCACCTGCCTTTGATGATTGACAACTTTTCTGTCTGATTCAGAGCAAACAGCTGCTGCCAGGATCTCCTAGCAACCCGGGTGTGATGGATGAGCCCCCAAGATGGATGGCTGCAATAAATCATGTCTCCGGCCATAAAACTGAGAGAAAAAAAAAAGGATAAGAAGGAAAGCGAACAAAAAAAAAAGGTTTCTTCCCATGAGTGTACCCCCATTCCTAACTAATTATACCTGAAGTAGGCCAAGGTATGGATTCCTCACAAAGTTTTTCTAATCAGTAAAAGAAATGAGCTGAGGCCATTTGCAATCAAAGGTGTTTACAGCTGCTCTTGCAACATGGACACGTGTATTCCAGTTATACCTCCCAGGCAGGCGGAGTACACCACCATCAAAGTTTGGCCTTAGTCTGTGAAACCTCAGGAAGGGAACAGCAGCGTGGCCTTAGGGGCAGCTGCGATTCCAAACACCATCCCAGGACAGGCCCTGATGGTAGGGGATGCAAGGAGGGGCCCCCGGGCAGGGCCACAGCTGGGTAACGCCAGTCTCCTGATAAGATTCATTGCTGTGCAAACTATCAGAGTGCTAATAAAGTTATTTCAAAACACACACTCACACCACACACACACACACACACACACACACACACACACAAAGTTGCCTGGAGACTTACAGCACTGGGGGGGTTTCTTGCCTCCTGGCAGATGCAAACTTTTTACACGGCACAGAAAAGTTGGTTGCAGAAGCCTGAAGACCACATTCCCGTCCACCCTTCCATAGATCTGCCAATTGCACATACTTTGATAAAAAATAAAGAAAACAACAAAATATCTCTCCCAACTTTCTGGCCCATCACTTTTGTGTATGCCCATAAGTAGGACTTGAACTCAGGGCCTAGGCACTATCCATGAGCTTTTTTCCTCAAGGCTGGCTGGTGCTCTATCACTTGAGCCATACTCCCACTTAAAGCTTTTTGGTGATTCATTGAAGGTAATAGTCTCATATAGACTTACCTGCCTGGGCTGGCTTTGAAAGGTGATCCTCAGACCTCAGCCTCCTGAGTTGTTATGTCCTATTATTTAATAATAATAATTAATAATAATAACAGTCAGGCACTGAAGGCTCCTGCATGTAATCCTACCTACTCAGGAGTCCGAGAACTGAGAATCACAGCTTGAAGCCAGCCCCGGCAGGAAAGACCATGAGACTCTTATCTCCAATTAACCATCTGGAAGTGGAGCTGTGGCTCCAAGTGGTAGCAAAAAAAGGTCAGGGACAGTGCCCAAACCCTGAGTTCAAGTCCCATGACCAAGAAAAATAAATAAATACATAAAATAATAATAAATAATGTCCACTTTCCTGTATGGGCTGGCTTTGAACTGTGATACTCAGATCTCCTGAGTAGTTATGTCCTATTATTCAATAATAACAATAATGTCCACACTAAGTCACACAAGAAATCTTCTATTTAACTCCCAAACCCAAGTAGAGTTACATATTGAAGGCTATTCCCTGACAGTCACATTTGCTCTCTGGTTCTCTGGGTGAGAGAGACAGAATTTCTGTTTCCTTTTCCTTTCCCCCAGGAAAGGCTGGGAGGCCCCTGAGCAGAGGCCCCGAAGGCCAGTAAGTGTGGCCGGAGAGTCTCCCCACCTTTCCCAACAGCCGGGCTTTGCAGCCAACGCCAGCCAGCTGCGTCCCAAAGCACTTCCAGGAAGGGGGCCAGGGGGCCACCGCACAGAGCTAAAGGGAACCAAGCACCAGAAGTGGTTAACACCACCGCCCTCCCCACCGGCAAGGCCTAGGAAAACAGCTGTCCACATCAGTCCAGTGTGGGGTCGGCGGGAGGGGGCCACTGTGGGAGACTGCAGACACAAAAGAAGAGGCTGCTGCTAGAAGCAGCAGAGAGCCACGGAAGATCACATTTTATCTCAAATATTCCTGCGATGTGGAAGCCTCTGTCTCTCCATCCTCACACTAACAACCAAGCCAATCAGTTTTGTGGGTTTCTTTTTTTTAAGTTATAGTGTGCTAAGCTTTTTAGATACACTTTTTTTTTTTGCTTAAGCATGCCACAGAGTTAAAAAAAAAAATCAGATGAGGGTTCTGGCTTCAGCAACTGCAGCTCTGTTTATATTTTAATGTTTTGTACGTGATCGCCTTTATGGAGGACAGAGAGAGAAAGAGAGAGAGAGAGAGAAAGTTGCCACTTAGGTTAGTGTAAATCTCAGACACTTCATTTTTTTTTCTCTCTCTCTGTGTCCTTGGAAATTATTCCAAATTAAAACTTCATCCCCTCCCTTATTCTGGGGGTGGGGGGCAGTGTCTTTATTATAAATGGAGGGGAGGAGGGCCTTGTCTAACTGCAATGAGAAACCAAGGCCAATCGATGGAAACCACACACACACACACACACACACACACACACACACACACGCTCAACTCACTTCTACTCTGCTCCGGCTGCTCCAACTCTCAAGTTACAGGTTTACATGGCAAGTCTAAATAATATTCAAAATGATAAATGGTGCCCAGAGCCCAACATCCACCATCAATCTTTTTTTAAGGAACATCCATCTTCAATAACGCACGTTTGAATCATGTGAAGCCAGGGGCCCTGAGATTCATTTACGACACCCCTCACACGCCAGGCTGGTTTGAATGATACCTGTCAACCTTCTTTTCTCTCTCCCCTTCACTCAGGAGGGCAGAAAATGAAGGAACAGGGAAAAGAAAAAGAAAAAGCAGGAAGGATTGTGGGGGGGATCGTGGGTAAGTCTCAGAGGTAAGGCTCAGCAGAATAGTCGAACAGGTCATGGGAAGCAGCTGCGAGTAGTCCTAAGTGTCTCTACTGATGGTGCACCCCAACCATCGAGAAAGCAGCGGATCACCTCCTCCTCTCCTCTCCTTGCCTCTCTTCTCTCCTCCCCTCTGTCTCTTGCCAACTCAGCAGAGCTTCTCTCTCTCTCTCTCTCTCTCTCTCTCTCTCTCTCTCTCTCTCTCTCCACTAAACACATTGTAAGTACCAAAGGAAGGAGAAGGAGGGGACAAGCACCTCGTAGAGCGGGGCTCCCCTCCCCTGGCTGTTGTCTGGCCGGGCTGTATGATAAATGACATATGTCATTCTGTCAGGAGGAAAGGGTGGGTGGGTGATGTATGGCTGTTGAAGAGGAAATCGGCTGTTTGGCATAGCATCGAGCTCTTCCCCCAGGATTTAGTTTCAGAACTCTGAAATGAATTCTCCAACATTTCTTTCTTTCTCTCTCTCTCTCTCCTTCTTCTTCTTTTTCTTCTTTCTTTTTCTTTCTTTCTTTTTTTGTTCTGTTTTGTTTCTGTGCCTGTCATCGGGCTTGCACTCAGGGCCTGGGTGCTATTCCTGAAATGTTTTTTGCAAGCCTGGCCCCTCTGTCACTTGAGCCATAGCTCCACTTCTCCCGGGCTTTTTGCTAGTTAAATGGAGATGAGACTCTCACAGACTTTCCCAACCCAGGCTGGCTTCCAACCTTGATCTTTGCATCTCAGCTTCCTGAGGAGCTGAGATTACAGGCATGAGGCACTGGGTTGGGACCCAACTCTCTGATCTTTCAAGTGCGGCCTTAAAAGATAGATTACAAGAATATCTTTATCTTTACCTATGACAATAATAACCTATCTTGCCAGTGGATAACCTACAAAAAAGGCCATTCCTATGTCAAGATCTTCCCAAACATTCAAGGGTTATTATTATTATTATTTTATTATTTTAACTGTGACTTGAAAATGAAAAAAAAACAGAAATGAGGTAAGTAAGATTAGTTCTTATTTATTTATTTATTATTTTAACGGCAAAGGCTAGCACAAAAGCCAGATAAAAAAAAATTAGCATGTTTGAAATAATCGTCCTACAGCTTGACATCTGCATAGTAAATTTTCAAGGCAACAACAAAAAAAAAAATGTGTCAGACAGACGTGCGCCAGTTCGCCCTCCCGGTTTCATTAGCTCTCTGCTAGGGTGGCACTTACTGAACCTCATTACGGCGAGAGGATTTATGGAGCTGAACCCAATGGCAAAGAAAAGACATCTGTCAATAATTGTAGGGAACTGGGCTCGCAGCTTTGAAATCTCATTAAGTATGCAGTTATCAGGCATAAAGATCAAAAACATTACTCAACTCCGACAGAATCTTATGGAAGAACATTAATTAGCAACAGGCCTACAGTACTGGAAGGGAAGGGGGGAAAAGACAAAAAAAAAAAATAGACTTTACCACACACCTGCCCAACCCACAGAACTAAAAGCAACACTCCCCCCACACCCCCGCCCAGAAAGAAATAATAATAATTTCTCCCATCTGAGACCAATCAGAGACATGAAACAGAGACCCAGAAAGGAGGTAGAGAGGGTGGAGGGGTGTATGCAGGGAGAAGGCCTAGGAGAGGAGGGGAGAGAGGAAGGCAGGGACATTCTGTGGGGCACAGAAAATGCATTGGCCTTGAGGAGAGAAAAGGAAGGAACTGTCAAACTTGAACCGGATGTCAGCGCGGGGGGGGGGGGGGGGGGGATGGGGGCAGCTGATTAAGGCGGGGGGGGGGGGGTGGCTATGGCGTTCAAGGGCCTGCTATCAACCAGCCCCATCAAAACCAGCCTGGAGCTGCCAAGGCCACCAGTAGCTCACACCTGTAATCACAGCCATTCAGGAGGCTGAGATCTGAGCATCACAGCTCAAAGCCAGCCAAGCAGGCAAAGTCCAAGAGACGCTTATCTCCAAGGAACCAACAAAAGGCTGAAGTGGGGGTGTGGCTCAAGTGGTAGAGCTCTAGTCTTAAGCTGGAGTCACCCCAGAACTACGGCTGCTACTCTGCAGCCTGGGCCGGGCTGCTCCTGTACCCTACTTCCCACCTGGCAGGGCTGAGGAGACAGTTCCTGCTTCTACCTGGCTGGGTCACATCCAGCCAGGAGATCCAGCCACAACACCCATCTTCTAAGCAATCCCCTCTCACACACGCACCCTCTTATTTTAGTTCTGTGTATGATTGCTTAAAACATACCAAACGAAAGCCAGGTAGCACATGCCTGTAATCCCAACACTTGAGAGGCTGAGAGAGGAAGATTACAAGTTCAAGGCCAGGTGGAGTTACATATATAGCAAGACCCTGTCTCAAAACCCACACTGGAAGAGGCAGTGCACAGGCAGGGAGTTTGCATGGGAACTGTCACGCTGACGTGGAATTCCTGAGGTGGTTCAGCACGGTCTGCAGCAGGCCCAGCAAAACCACATGCAGGTGTGCCGGGCACCAGAGGCTCACACCTGCCATCCTGGCTACTTAGTGGAGCTGCAACTCCAGGGGTAGAGTGCTACCCTTGGGTGACAAAGCTCAGGGACAACTCCCGGGCCCCAAGTTCAAGCTCTAGGACCATGCAGAAGCGCACACAGGCACACACACACACACACACACACACACACACACACACACACACTAGATTGGTCCAAGATTTCCAAGAGGAGCAGAATCACAGGGGAAATTTCCCGTCCCATCTTATTCCCACCTCTTGTCAGCTGCACTAGCCAAGAATAATTTACACACTTCTAAAAACATCTTATAAGCACGGCGGGCTCACTTGGCTGGTCTTAAGCAAACTTCCCCGAAAGCCTCCAGAGGTCTTGGATATAGGAGATGGGTCCAGAGAGGCTGGGGGTGTAGGCAGTGAGACGGACCCAGAAATCACCCAGGCTTCAGTTCCCCTAGGCAACATAGCCTGTGCTGGCGTTCATGCAACAGCTAGGTCCCCCCAGCAAAGAAATCATCTAACAACAACAACAACAACAACAACAACAATAATAATAATAACAAAGCCAGATGGCGCCTGTGGCTTTATACCTGTCATCCTAGCTACTCAGGAGCCTGACATTTGAGGATCACAATTTGAAGCCAGCCTGGGCAGGAAAGTCCATGAGATTCCTATCTCCAATTAACTATAGCAAAAAGCCAGAACTGAAGGTGTGGCTCAAGTAGCAGAGCATCAGCCTTGAGCAAAAAAAGCTAGATGACAGTGCCCACGCCCTGAGTTCAAGCCCTCATACTGGCATGATCATAGTAATAATAATAATAGAAAGCACCCTACTGTTTATTTCTCCTTCCTGCACTATTAAGAAAAGTAACCTTCCCTTCTTATCCATGAGGACATAATCATATTCTCTCCACCACCCCCCGCCCTTCCCATAATGCCACAGCATGAGAAATCCCACAGTTTTCCATCGGTTCCTCATATCCTCTTTCCCTCCATTCCACCACCCTTGAAGTATTTACCTGTAGTCCATGGACGAAAAAGAAAACCTTTGCTAAATTAGACACATCTTGAAGGAATCCAGCACAGAAATTCCTCCAGGCCTGGGTCCCTTGCTCCTGCTTCTCCTATTGAATCTTAATAAACCCAGCTTGAACCAACAGCCACCTAGGACCCAAAGCAGTCCGCAACACTTCGTGTGTGAATCAGACCAGACGTGATGAGAAGGATTTTTTAAGCAGTAGTGTTACAATAAAGTGTTTATATTTTTTGTATGTGTGCTTACCATATTACCTTTATTATGTGTAACATCCAAGTGATTATAGCAATTACATCTAACAGAATTAATTACAGAACTTCCCGTCATTCCCCCGATACATAATGCATTAGAAGGAAGCCAAAGAAAGAAAAACATCTTGATTGTAACAGTTATTGTTGGTGTATGTGTTCTGCCAGCCCAGCCGAAGCAAAAGAAACGGAGAGCCCTGACAGGCAATGAAGGATATTTTCTTAAAATGAAATAACACACTCACTGTGTAGTACATTTGTACTAGTGGACAATATTACAATAATTTATTTTTTTCCTTTTAGTATATCTCGCAAAGGTGCTGGTTCAACCACCCAAGGCCCAAGGAATGTTAACTAATATAAAAAAGAAAGCACAAAGCAGGGGGGGGACTTGCAAAAGTCTCTTACGTATGCAAAATAAATTCACTCAAGGCTTCATTAATATTAATTTAAATTCAAAACCCATTTACATTAAATTGTTCATTAAAAATTGCCTATTTTATGCAACGTGCATTTCTCAAAGAACTCAGAGGAAGCGGAATGCAGAGAAGTAGATTTAACGATGGTGGGGATAAAATAGCAAGAGTTTCTCTCTGCTCGGGTCTTAGCTTCAGCTTCGGGAACAAACAAGCAAGCCCGAGGAATATTTTTCTGTCTGCGAGTATAAACTTGTGAGCATGACCTTCTAGCTGGAGGAGGAAAGGAGAAAGAGGAGGAGGAAGAAGAAGTAGAACAAGAAGAAATAACTGATACAACAGAGTCACAGAACATGGAAATAAATCAGTTACTGTATACCTCCGAACTCTAACTGGACACAGAGTAATACATAGAGAGGTAGGTATAGTTTTGTTTTTGTGCCATTACTGGGGCTTGAACGCAGCGCCTGGGCACTGTCCCTTAGCTTTTTTACTCAAGGCTGGTGCTCTTCTATTTGAGCCACACCTCCACTTCTGGCTTTCTGCTGGTTAATTGGAGATAAGAGTCTCACAGACTTCCCTGCCCAGGATGACTTTGAACCAACCATAATCCTTACATCTCAGCCTCCTGAGTAGCTAGCATGAGCCACCTGCGCCCAGCTAGATATTATTATATTGTTGTTATTATTATTATTGTTGTTGTTGTTTAATGCGCATTTGTTAGCATTTGCTTCATGCCTAACTTGGGCTAGAATTAATAGTTTCTTTTTTCCCTATACTCCACCCTCTGCAATCCTTTATTTTCAAAAGCCAGGGTTGCTGGCTTTGACAAGGAGTTGCTTAAGTTCCTTGTCTTTATCCCCTCCCTCTCAAAGACAATCTGAACTTGTCTTGTTTCCCCCTCCACTGCTGTTCTGAGTGAAGAAAACACAGTCATAATTAATAACATGTGTTCTGACAGTGTGAATTAATAATTTATCATTAAGCCCAAACAAATTTAAATTATTCTTCAAGAGCCACGCCTTTGCAGAGATAAGAAAAGAGCAAAGTCTAAAGTAATATCACCTTCACTTGACTTGCTTCTCCCATCCTTACCCCTCAGTATATCTCTTGGGCTATTCTGCCTTAAACAGTAAAATAGTTTACAAAATTGGAAGTAATTAAACCCAAGCATCTAAATGCTGATCGAACCAAGAAATGCGATAGAAATGTCTTCTTTTTAATTTTTTTTCCAATGGGGCTTATAAAATATTCAATATTTGGTCAACTACACTACGCAGTCTTTCTAATAAAGATTCCCGAACCCAGAATTTTGTCAGTTACTCAGGGAAATAGCCCTAAGTACTTTATTTCCTATTACTGCCTTAAAAAAAAATCCCTTCCAAAAATATATACAGTCTTATTGTAGCACCAACACCAAACTGAATTTTAAAAGCACATCATTTCATGTAGATTTTTACAAACATCAAGAGAAAAAAAAGGAAACAATCAAGTTTAATAACTTATTCCTTTCCATCCAGGTTTTAAAAAAAGAACGAAAATTCCAGAAAAGGAGAAAAAGAAATATTTTATTCATAGCCATTGTTTAGGAGGATTTTAAAAATTAATTTAATGACTTAATTGCAAATACTAGAAACTAAATTAATCTGTCTAGATTAAAAAAAAAAAGAGGGGGCTTACAGACATTTAAATGCCCATATCAGGATACTTTATCAACCTAACATAAAATTGTCATCTTATCTTATTATATGACTATTTTATGCATGTGTCAAGGAATTTAAAAATGACTGCCTGTCTATTGAGTCTAATTACAAGTGCACATTTTCAATCTAGATGTTACTGTCCAAACCATTCTTAAACCCAATACAATATACTGTATTAACCTTTCTTTTTTTCTTTTCTTTTTTTAACTTCAGCCAACAAAGTACAATCTGAATATAATACATTCTCTCTCTCTCTCTCTCTCTCTCTCACACACACACACACACACACACACACACACACACACACACAGCCAAATACTTGAGAAAGGTTTGGGGGTAAATGACACTAGCATTCTGTCCAATTCTGATCCAGACCCCACCTCCAACTGGCTATCGGGGTGCTCTTGAGAGACAGAGGGGAGCATGGCTTATTTCAAGACGCAGCTACTTAGCTGGGTTGTATACTTGCAGGAGAATTAGATACACATGCTACTTTATGAGGATTATTTTTCTATTCCTAGAAGATACCCACGTTATTTGTATTTTTAGGGGTCAAAGAGGAACAAGGCACCCAGCTGAACTGCTGATATGACTGGATTAAAAACATGGCCTTACTTGACACGGCCCATGGCTCCCACCTGTCATCCTAGCTACTCAGGAGGCTGAGATGTGAGGATCGTGGTTCGAAGCCAGACTCAGCAGCAAAGTCTGGGAGACCCTTACCTCCAGTGAACCACTAAAAAGTCAGAAGTGGAAGTGTGGCTCAGCTGGTAGAGTGCTAGCTTTTAGTAAAAAGAAGGAGAAGTAAAGCTCAAGGACAGAGCACAGGCCCTGAGTATAAGCCCCAGGGACTGGCACATGCACGAGTGTGCACACACACACACCTGTGATTGTTGTACCAGAACCAGGCCTTCCCACTTCCTAACCCTTCAGCTACTTGCATTTGACAGCTCGCACCTGCTGACAGTGTCAGAGGGGACCCCCCCCCCACACACAACAGTTCAGATTCCACCCCCAGTGTCATCTCTCCCCCTGGAGCCCCAGAACTAGAGGAGGAAAAAGAATGGCGGTACAAGGCAGGTTTTCAGTCTTTGAACTTGCCCGGACCTCAGCCTCTGCAGTAGTCCTGAGCAGTCCCCCTTTTAGTCTAATCACCTTACAAACCTGAAGGAAAGCACAGCACGGGCGGTGTGAGCTGATGAGGAAAGGACCTGCCTGAGCCACCCCTTACAAACATCTCCATCCTATTTAGGAGCACCATCATGGCGAAGCCACCAGGAAAAAAAATGACAACATCACCCATCACAATCAAGGGTGGGAAACCCTGCCCGACAGCTGCCAGCGGGATAGGAGCTATGGGCAGCCAATTCTAGAAGATTCTTCCCTCTGATTCTAGAAGATTGTTCCCTCCATGTGGAAATCCAATGAGAGAGACTAACACTTTTTATTGCCTTTGTTTTTTTGGGTGGTTTTTCTCCCCGCACCTCTCCTTGATTTTTTTTTCTTTCTTCCTTTGGAAGAATTGCATTGTTCCTTTACATTTCATAGGAAATGGGGAGAATACAATACATACATATAGATCAATATAGATCTATAGGTACACAGAAGTAGAAGTGTGGATCTCAGCTATGATAGATATTTAATGTATCTATGTAGAACTATAGATGTATGAAAATTTATAGACAGATCTATCTATATATCAGATAGATAGGTATCATTTAGATACATCTATCTACACACACACACACACACACACACACACACACACATACACAATCACCAGTCAAAGCAATTCTACCCACCTTACTATCAAAATGACTACTGACCTGAAAGGGAAAAAGAGAAAAGGAATAGAAATCTCCAAAGGCTGAAGGGTAGTCAGAAACCCTGCAGAATGTACCAGGACCGTTTTCCAAACACAAGGCAAAGCTCAGCTTCAAGGATGAGTAGCAGAAGAATCAGACTTCCCCCAGATGCTGGGAGGGCAAATAAGTACAGGGCACAGGGAGAACACATCTTAGGCCAAAAGCCCATGTCCATCAGCAACTATGCTCAGGGGACACCAGATCCAAAATGGAGTCAAGTCTCATTGACCACATTTCAGGATGCTAGAAGAATCAAACTCACAATATAACTGGGGGGGGAGAGGGGGCGTGAGGAGAAGAACTCTATGGAAGAATTTTTTGTCAAAAACAGAAAAAAATCTTAAGAAATTAAAAAAAATAAATGTTTCCAAAAGGTTACTAGTATGTTCCTGTCTGTGGGGAGTTTATTCTTATTCTTTTAAAGTATAAGGTAATACGTTCTTCCAATTCCACATTTCCCTCCAGAAAAAAAAAAATCCATGCACTGAAGAAAAGCAGTAGGTGCTAGCAAGTATCACTCTAAAGTGCTTCCTTCCTGGTTATTTTTTCCCCCTTTTCAGAAAATACTTGTTTCTAAACAAGCACACAACGAGTGTCAAAGAGAGGGCCTATTTGCAGTCACCGATAATGGTCACACTGCCTAAAGGATGTTTGGTTGGTGAGTCTTCGCTAATGCGGCTTTCTCTGAACATCCTCAATCAGCCATACCTACCCAGCACAAATCTATAGCTCTTTAACACTGCATACCTAAAAGGAAGGAAACTCCCATACAGTGTTCTCTTTGACAGGTTAAAAAACAAAATACTGTCTCCCTCCAATCTCTGATAGAATGCACTAAGCCATGCAGAATTTGTAGTTTTTTTCATGCAGAATTTGTATTTTGTTTTCGTTGAGAAAACATCCTAAACTACAGAAATAAGTATGTCTTCTGGGGGAAGAATTCTCTTTCCAAAGAGCAGTGTAGCATATATATATATATGTATATATAATATATGTATATTATATATGGAATATATATGGAGAGAGAGAGAGAGAGAGAACATTATGTGCACCTGTGAGCTACCCCTGCACATTTTACCCAGCTCTAGGCCTTTTGTGGTTGTTATTCTAGGCAGACCATTAAAAGGGTCCTAATTCCTATGACATGATTATCCCAGTACCAAAGCCCATTTGTCACCTGCAGTAGAAAATTGAGTTAATGCACAACTAAAGGCAGCCAGGACTGTGTAATATCAACTTGATTACATCAAACTAGTTACAAACCTAATTCTGCTGGATGACACTATGTCCAGCTTGTCGTCTCCAATCATTAAAGCTGTCAGAAATCCATCAGGTTTACAGCTAATTAGGTGAACACTAATGAAGCTGGCAAAACAACTTTTCTTTTTTTATGGCTGAGCAGACTTTTCAGTTTGGGAGTTGGGGAGGGTCGAGAGAAGAAACCTCTAGTATTTTTCAAGGTTGCTGGGACTAGATTTCCAGTTATCAATCAACAGACATCTTGACTTTTTTTTTCTCTCTGTCTCTTCTCTCTGTGGATCTCTCTGTCTCTCTGTCTCTCTCTGTCTCTGTGCCAAGCAATCAATTTGTCATCACTCCAGTATGCCACAAAAGCAGGCATGAACCTTATAACTTGCAGCTGTGAGAAAAGGGGGAAAAAAAGGAGGGAAAAAATAGGAAGTTTCTAATCCATCCAAACAAATCAAAAACAAAAACAAAACAAACTCACATCATTCACTTACTGGCGGATCCATACTTATCGCTCGTCTAAATGTGGAAGGCTGTTTTGTAGAGTGTTTAAAAAAAAAGCACAAAAAACTCCACGCTTTTTAAATAAGTAGTTCTTCCTCAGTCCTCGGGCCCACGCGTCCATTAGACAGGCATTCTGATAAAGTAAATCCAAAATCAGAGTATGGGAAAGAAAGCAAGCACTCAGGCTGCCAACTTCTGATTGACCATTAAGCTATTGATGAATGTGCCTGTCAGGAGAGAGACAATTAAATCAAATATGAAACAAAGTCGTTTTGACGGGTCATTTTGATAGAGCAAAACCATTCTTCCATCTCCTATTAGTCCTGAAGTCAAGTTTTTAATATAATGAATTTTTTTCCTTTAACTGACCTGAGAATTCCTGCCTCGCTTTGAACAAGGTGTGAGAGAGATTACTTTTAAATAATAACAATAGATAAATACAAGAAATGAAACCAATAAAATACACCCTGCTCAGAAATTTTTTGACCAAAAAAATGAGCAAAGAAGCATGTCAATTAAGCAAGGTGTGGGACCAAAAAAGATGATCACCAACAGAAAGACGCAAGTGGATATATAAGGTTCACATTGGTGGAGACATGCAGATTATGTTCAATATCCAATATGAGGTATTCAAAAAAGAAAGGATATAATAATAATAATGGCAGACTGCAAGAAGCCCAAGATCTTCCTACTACCCAAACTTTCTAAAGGAGTCTTCTGAAGTTTTAAAGTTTATTTATGGGGGGGGGGATGGTGGGAGGGTATAGATAACCTTATTACTGAAGCTGGAGATTTCAAGTGGAACATGGTATGGATTTTCAAACTTTCCTGAAAAAAAGTGATACCATACACAGAGAGCAATACCAGGATTATAGCCCCCACCTCCAAACCAAGTTGTTTTGTTTTTCCTCTCCTAAGGATTTTTTTTTTTTTTTAGACTCCGATAGACAGGTACATTTCTAGAAAAAGACAAGAAGATGGTTTGCTCTGAGTGGAGAGACTGGAGGCCAGACAGACAATCTATGTGGCACCTCCAACAGGCCTGACAAATCCCCACCACAGTCACCAAGACAGACAGCTGCCTATATGCTGGGCACCAGTACCCTCATGTCCCCTCTTCCAACAAAATAAAATTTTTAAAAAGTGAAAGCCGAGAGGAGGAAAGCAAAGCAAAGCCTTGGTCAGCCCTCCTTTCCTTTCAGACAACATGTGCATCTCTATAACATCTGAATCTAAGGCATCCTATCACAACACACCACATCCATACACAGCCTCCCCCACCCCTAGTCCTTCCAGCAATCTGCCCCAAATTCCAACAACCCCCCCCCCCAACCCCTCCAAAGTTACACTGTCAGGGCCTCCTGACGTCACAGAAGCTTGGCCTCCCCATTCCAAGTGATTTATTGATGTTTATTGGGAATGAATAGATCAAAGGCAAAAGCATGACGGGCGATCAATCAGTCATCAAATCAAGGGTGGCAAGCAGCCAGCAAAAAAAGAAAGAAAGAAAAAACCCTTCCAGACAACAGTGCTCCCCAACCGGCATTATTGCAAAATAATGTTTATGTGTATATGGGTTGTGTTTGGTTTTTAAATGATGCTATTTTTCCCCAGGAAAAAAAAAACGATCATCATCGTCGTCATCATCATCATCATCATGAGTCTTAACAGAAGTTGATAGTCCTGGTACAAAAGAAAAGAAAAAGGGAAAAAGCAAGAAAGAAAGAAAAAAAGAAAAAGAAGGGGGAATAAGTCAGACATGTCCCAGTACCAAGTCCTGAGAGGAAGTGACTGAAGGAAAGGAATAGAGCAAGGAGTGAGCAAGAAGTGAGTGAGTAGGGGAAAGAAAGCAGAAAGGCAAGGAGGAAAAGGAGGAGGGGGAAGGGAAGAGAAGGAAGGAAGGAAGGAAGGAAGGAAGGAAGGAAGGAAGGAAGGAAGGAAGGAAGGAAGGAGAGAGAGAGATACCACCATCATCCATCCAACCTAGACTTCACAGCAGCTGACAATACCCAGACCCCTGTGCGCCCTACTTTACCACTCACTGGTGCCCGCTTTGGGGCACCCCCTCCCCACACATCACTGTAGAATTCATCCAATTAGCAGTGCGGTGGCACCTAGACTCATTCACTCGGCCGTCTCTGGTTCCATTGGAAAGACACACAACACCACCAACACTAACACCAGCACCCGCACCGCACCAGCACCCTCAGGCCGCCCAGGGAGGCCGCAGCGCAAGGTCCCAGGGAACTCAGATGACCGCCAGCCAGCACACACACACATCCCAAAACCACGGGGGGAAAGACAGACAGACAGACAGATAGACAGAGAGACAGAGAGAGAAAGAGAGAGAGAGAGAGAGGGCGAGAGCCCCTAGCCTTCGTCTCTCTTCTCCCATCTCTGCTGCCTACACTTGGGTGGGTGGGTGGGGAGAGGATATGGGGACCCCACGCCGGCCGCCCGAGGCGCGCACGGTGGGTCCCCCCTGAAACACACACAGAGACACGACCCCAAGTATAAGAGAGGGGGAGGAAGGTGGGGTACGCCTGGGGAGGGGGTGGGGACAGCCAGGGACTCAGGGCGCCCTACAGGAGGAAATGAAGGGAGTGAGTGGAGCGGGCAGCCAAGGGGAACCCCCCGGGTCCCCCCAAGTTACTCTGCGGCTGCAGAAAGCTGAGAGAGGGAGAGAGAGAAGAGGGAAGGGTGAGGAGTGTGGTGAAGCCGGGATGGAGGGGGAAGAGCGAGGGTGTGGGAGAGGGAGGGGGTTCCTCCAGTTGGCCGGAGGAGGAGGAGGAAGGAGAGGAAGAGGAGGAGGAGGAGGAGGAGGAGGAGGAAGAGGAGGAGGAGGAGGAGGAGGAAGGGGACCGGCTCGTACCTGCTGCGCGCCGGGGCGCCTGCTGCTTCCTCCTCGGCATGATGCTGCTCCGGCGACTGCCGCTGCCGCCGTGGCCGCCGGTGCCGCCGTTGCCGCTGCCGGGGCTGCGAGCAGGGGGGAGGAGGAGGGGGGAGGAGGAGGGAGGGCGGGCGGGGAGGGAGGGGCGCGGGTCCGCAGGGGTGCGGGGCGAGGCGGGGCTGGCTCTCAAGACACCCCCAACCCCAACCCCGGCCGCCCGCAGGATGCTGCTGCGCCCCGACTCCGTCCCTCCTCCCCGCCCTCCCTCCCGCCCTCCCTCCCCCCGAACGTGCGGAGGGAGGGAGGAGGGCGGCGCGGGGAGGGGGGGAGGACCGAGCTGCTGGGCGGAATGGGAAGTTTGACAAATCGCTCAAGAGGCCGGTGGAGGGAGGAGGAGGAGGAGGGGAGAGGAGGAGGAGGAGGAGGAGGAGGGGGAGGAGGAGGGCGGGGAGGAGCCGTGGCCCCGCTCCCTCCCCTCCCCTCTCCCCGCCGGGACGAGGTGCTCTGGGGTTCGGGGTGGGGAGGGAGGCGGCGCGGCGCGGGGCGGGGTGAGGAGTGCGGCGCAGCCCGGCTCCGGGGCCGGGCCCCCCACCCCTCCGACGCCCGCCGATCCTCCGCCCTCCCCGCCCGGCCCCGGGCCGCGGCCTGCGGGGTGCGGGTACGGGGCGCGCGGCGGGACCCGCCACCCCCCACCCGACCGGGGGCTCGGCGGGGTCCTCGGCCCCGCGGAGCGGCTCGGAGCGGCGGCGGCGGCAACAGGCAAGCTTAAAGGAAAAGGAGATGATCGTGTCCGCGGCTGGGTGCGCACAGGGGGGCGGGGTGGGGTACCCCACACCCCCCTGGGCCCGCCAGGGCAGAGGCGACTCCCTCCAGACACCCCCAACCCCTCCAGTGCCAGTCCCCCACCTCCGATCCGGTGCCTCCACCCCGGAGAGCGCACGAGTCCAACCCGGTCCCGGGGTGTTCACGCTCCCCCCCCTCCACTAGACCTGCACCCCTCTTCATCCGCTCCACCCCAAGCCCCCCCCCGCCCCCCGAGCTGGGCCCTGGCCCCTGAGACCTCAGGAAATGTCAGGACGCTTAGGCAGGTGGTGCTGGGGGTCTCCCGTCCCCCCCCCCCGGGAGGAAGCTGGGGTGAGGAAGGTGGAAAGGATTTGGGTGACCCCCCCCAGACACCCCCAAATCCGGGAATCTTCCCCTGGGCCCCGCCGCTGCTCCTCCCCTCTCCTATTCATTTATTCTCCAGACAAACTTTCCTGTGAGGAAGCTGCGGGGTGGGGTTGACCCCAGACACCCCCAAACCCGGGACTTCCCCTCATGCCCCCCCCCATTTATTTATGCAGTGAGTTCCCCAGACAAACTTTCCCGGGCTCATCTCGGGTGGGGTGGTAGAGGCGCGAGGGAGGTGTGCAAGTTTCCAGGGCACACTTCTTTGGGGAGAGGCGGGATGATCTTGGTGCCCCCCACCCAGTTTCTGGCCGCCCTCGCGGTGGACGCAGGGCCGCGCCCCCTCCCCACACCTAAGCGGATCCCCCCGGCGGGACCGGAGGGGGCGGGCGGGGGGTAGGGGGAGGGTGGGGAGAAGAAACTCGGGGTTCCCCGCCCACCCCCCATTCCGAGGCCGGCGACCATCAGGGCGCACCGCGACGGATAGAGACGATTATTGATTATTGATGGGGTGATTGGAGAGGGGAGGGCTAGATGCATCCAGGGGCGCAGGCCTGGAGCGGAGGACAGAGTTGGAAGCCGGGGTGACTTACGGGGGGCGGTGGCGAGGGCTGGGCGGGAGCTCAAGAGGGCGACCCCGGGGCGGCGGCGAGCTGAACCGGGAGCCGGAACGACGCGGGCGGCGGCGGCAGCAGCGGCGGCGGCGGCGGCGGCGGCGGCGGCGGCGGCGCATCGATGCGCTGCGGGCTCGATTGCGTCTCCCTAGGCCAAAGCTCTGGGGCCGGGAACCAGGGCGGCCGCGCGCGGCGGGGCGGGCGGTGCGGGGCGCAGCCCGGGGATGGCGAGGGGCGCGCGGGACGGCGTGAAGTGGGAGGGAGTGGATCTGGTCTCTGCCGTCCCCCCCCCACCCCCAAGACGGCTTTGCATCGGGGTGCGGTGACATCGGGGACCCTGGCCTCCCCCGGCGGACTCCCAGGCCCGGAGTCCCGGCCAGGGCAGGCGCCCTGCGTGCGCCCCGGTTCCCGGGAACGCGTCCACCACGGCCTTCCTCCTCGTTTTTATTCCCCTCCCAGGTTTTCCCCTTCTTTTTCTTCTTATTCTTTTTGGTCACCTTCTCTTCTTTAGCCTTGTTCCTTTTTAGTGTCGGTGTTTGTTGTTCTGTTTTCTTGATCGCGTTTGCAAGTTTTGGGGGATGTGTGTGTGTGTGTGTGTGTGTGTGTGTGTGCTGCGTGTGCGCGCGCGCGTGTCAGCCCGAGGGCTTGTACTCGGGACCTGGGGTTTGGGGTCTTTGCTTCTCTTTTCTTTCTCTTTTCCTTTTTATGTCAGCCCTAGGGCTTGAACTCAGAGCCTGGGTGCTGCCCCTAAGTTTTGCATTGCTCTTTCTGTTTGTCTCTGTCTCTCCTCTCCCCCCCCCCCGCTTTTTTTTTTTTTTTTTACTCCAGGCTATTTAGTGCTCTAACGTTTGCATTTGAACCACAGCTCCACTTCCAGTCTTTTTTTTTTTTATGGTTCATTGGACATCAGACGCTCACAGACTTTCCTACCCAGGCTGGCATCGAACCGGGATCTTCAGATCTGTCTCCTGAGGTGTAGCTAGGATGACAGGCGCGAATCACTGACATACGAACTGCAAGTTTTGTGGTTGTTTTTTTTTTTTTTTTTAAAGTTCATAGCATGCCCCTTTCTCTTTTAGACCAGGAAAAAAACGCTGGTGATCTCACCCTTCACGGTAAGATTATTTTTTTAAAAAGTCTCCGATCTCCCTCCCCCGAAAAAAGTAAATGCGCACTTGGGCTCTGATCCAGATGACCCCCCCATACACCCCACCACCCCAAATTCAGATGTTGCCGTCACCCGTGTTGCTTCCTGCCTATAAAACTATTCCATAAAACCATCTCCAGCGCCTTTTGTGCGCGCGCACCGGAGCATTTGCAGTTACGGCTGCGGGGGGTGCGGACTCCTGCACCCCGTCATTCCCATCACCAACCCCAGCGAGTAGCCGGGAGCCAGAGGCAGGTGGAGCTGGGCCTGCGTGGCTTGGGGGAGGGCACTCGTGGCTGGGGGGCAATGGGGTGTTGCTGATAGGACCGGCGACCCCAACCCGCCCTCCACTTTCCAGGCCCGGGGAACTGCGGCCACGGCGCTTTTAAGGCTTTCTTGCCAGCGAGGGAACCGGTGAATCGGCGCAGCCTCGCGGGCGGGCGGGCGGCCCCAAGAGTTCGTGGGATACCTCTGGCTGGAGTAAGGTGGGTGCTGCTTCTGGGGGTGATCGACTTCCACCCGCAGATCAGGCGCATGCACCCCCTTTTTTGTGGCGTGCGCAAAGTGCGGGGCTCCCGAGCGCCCGAAGGATGGGCAGTTTTCTCCCTGCTGGTACTTCCTTTCTCCTCCTAGCTCTTCTTTTCCTCCCGGCCTTTCTCCCAACCCCACCCTCGCCCCAGCAGCGGGCCTCACTTTGAACCCCACCGCCCGCCGCTACTCCCCAAGGCTTGGCCCTCCCCGGCTCCGGCGAGCCCCGCGCGCGCTCTCTGTACCCGCCGCCCTAACATCTGTCCGTCCAACCCTTGACGCATCCATCAGTGTCAATGGGCTGCGCATTGTGGAGACAGCCCGCCACGCGCACGAAGCGGGCTCTGCGGAGTACTCCAAGCGTCCAGTCCCCGCGGAGCGACACGCAAACCCGGCTTCTGCCCACCCCCTACCCCCACGCACAGCATGACCGAGCACAGCGTGACCGAACGTGGATCTCGGATCTCCACTGTGTTCTTCTAGCTAAATGCACCTGTCCCCCTCCCCGGTCCCGCCCCCTCCCTTAGTCTAGGGGATCTCAACGTGTTAGTCGTTTTTTTCAGGCCCTTCTGAAAGAATAGGAGCCCAGGATAATTTCAGGGCATCGTCGAACTAATCTTTCTTTCCATTCCAAGAGGTTCTCTACGCTCCCCGCCATCCCCCCCCCACACACACACACTTGTGGACTAGGACACAGAACAGATTGGCGCCGACCCGAGCGCGGGAGCGTGGCCGAGCGGCTCCCCAAGCCTGGAGAAATTCTAGATTGTCAGGGTCGGGGCTGATCCTAGGCTACTCTCCCGTCTGTGAAACTAAACTACAGGGCCCAACTGAGGGAGGAGGTGGTGAGTGGGTGGTGGCAAATCTGTAATTCACCTGCTTCCCGGAGAAGGGAGAAAGAGCAGGGCCGATCGTGTTCCTGGAGCTCGGTTCTCCCGGAGTGCTGACCTGGGTTATAGTAGCATGCTCTCTGATGAGCTTGCTTCCCCCACCCCCCACCCCCAAGGCGGACACACACAGGTGTCTCAGATCTGTTCTGATCCTATCCAAAGATTGGTTGACGCTCTCCTCCTAGAAACTTCAGTGGAAAGGTGTGGGGGGAGGCACCTAGCTACTCCTCAGGGCTGCACAGAGTCTGCACCTGACATTTCACCGGACTTTTCTTCTTAATTGCAAATATTTCTTTCTGCATGTCTGCTGGGTTCGACACCCGCCCCCCCCCCCACTTCTTCCTCAGACTCAAAACACCTTCGATGGTGGAACCCCTAGCACAGCGCCCCGCTGGGTCCCAGAGTGAGATGGAGGGAGATGCCTAGACCTTTCCCGGCGGCGATCGCCTGGCCGCCGGGCCAAGGAGCCCGTGGCGGGTGTGGGCTGCTGGCTGGGGCAACTGCCCGCGGTGGGAGGAGGGCCGAGGGGGAGAGACCACCCAGGCTGTGCAGGCTCGGGACTCCACAGCTGCCCGCAGCTGCTTCCACGCTAGGCTAGAGAGCAGAGGGAGAAAATCCGCTCCCCGGACAGGCTGAGCAGGTAGAATTCTAGACGATGCCCTGGGTAGGTTTTTATTTTTAAATAACTCCACTCTTCAGAGTTGCAGCGGGCTTTGCAAAACAACCATAGACTTTAGCCCGTGAGCATCTGAGCACTTACCCCCTTGAGTCATGCCCCATAGTAAGCACACACCCCCAACTCCATCTTTGGGAAGTACCATGCTTGGAGAGAGTCATTTTTAAAACCTCTTAAAATAAGAGGAAACTCGAACAGAAGCGCGGCGACATGGCTCTCAAAAACACTCGTGGCAATAACAACAACAACAATAATAATAATGTCCATAGGGCGATAAAAAAAAAAAAACAAGACATCGGTGATTCAGTGGCTCACCTAGAAACATTCCCAGGGGGCCTTGAAGGCCAACCGGATCCCCAAGTTTGCATCGTGGACCCAATGGAGAACCTACCGGTGCTCCCGTGGTGGGTAACTGAAGACAATTTAGTGGACTCAACCCTAAGTCAGGGGATAGAAACCTGAGCCCTAAGCCCCCCATCTCTCCTGCAAATCGGCCTGCATTTCATCTACCCAGGACGCACTCCGGATTGGGGCCAACCTGAGCCCCAACTGAAGGGAACCCAAGTCCAAAACAGGCACGGTTGGAACAAGTGCCTCCCGGAGGGTGCGGGGGGGGGGGGGGGGGCCTGGCCCTCCCGCCACAGGGCTGGAATTACAGGTTCCTGACCCGAGGACGAGGAAGGTGCACCCCCGCTGTGGCTGGGGTGACCCCGGGGAGGAAGAGAGGTTAAAGGGGAAGTCCTCCTGGAAGTTCCATTCTGGAGAGAAAAGCATCGTCGCCGCCGGGAGCCATAAGCTGAGACTGTTTCTGTGAAGGACTTGCTGTGTCCCTAGGAAAACGTGGACCACCCAGAGGGACGGGACTCGGCTAACCGGGGGCAACCTGCATCGGGTTCCAGAGTGTGGAAACACTAGGGTGAGGGGCCCTGGAGACCCCAGATCCAGGGGGAGGGGGAGAGCAATACCACTGTAGGTGCACCAGCCCTGGAAGGTGGCCTGGATCACTGAATCACCCAGGACTCCTCTTCCCCACCCCCCCCCATCTCCTCCCTTCCTCCCCAAACTACAATCTGGGGTAGGCAGGAAGAAAGGGAGTCCCCTGGGTGCCAAGAAATTTGTTAACTTGCCTAGCCACCACCCCCAGGATTTGAGCTATCCTGGTATCACCAAACACTACCCCCGCCTCTACCCAAAGCTTCCCAGGTCTCAGGTCTGGGGTCGGATCCTCTCCAAGAGGGAAGAAGTGTGAAAGGTGCCTTTACACCGCAGCTAAGTTTGTCGCTTCCTCTATTTCCCCCCAGTAACTTTGTCTTAATGAACCCAGGTGTTTTGCCTGTAAATTCTCTCAAGAGCATTTACAGTTTTGAGGTGAAATAAACCTTTGAAAAATCAGAGTGAGTCCATTCATGTGAGGCCCAGATCCTTGGGTGTGGCTAGAGGGGGTAGGAGGAGGGGAAATCTTGGAAAAATGAATATGGGCAAGATCAAGAATTGGCTTCAGAGGTACAAAGTCTCTCTCTCTCTCTCTCTCTCTCTCTCACACACACACACCTTTCCTCCGGTTGGTCTGCCCATCCTCCTGGATCTTTCTCCAGGTTGCAGAGCAGAGATAGAATCCAACTTTGCTTTCTACCTGCACCAAGCCAGTCAGTCCTTTTGCACTCACTCCAAAAGCAAAGGAGTCTGCCAGCTTCCCGAGCTGAGTTGGCAAGAATCTGGGGCATGGCAGCATGGAAGCTCAGTTTCCCGAGTGGGGACCCAGAATTCCTGGGGCAAGACTGCAAGTGGAATAACTTTAGTTGGAAGCTGACTTGGGCTAGCCCCCTTCCTGTCCCTCCACTGGTCCCCCCAAACCCTAGAAAGCCCACAGTGCAGACCCAATCCTCTCTCCCTCCCTTGAGCAACTAGGGAAGCCTTAACACACACATGTACATGTGTGCACACATATTCCCATGAACTAAACACCTAGCAGAGGGGGCGATGGCGGGGTGGGGAGGGTAAGAACAAGGAAAGGGCCAGATGGGCTTAGAGAACCCCACCCTCTGGTGGGATAATTCATAAGCACTCACTTTCCCAAATTTCTTCTCCTATTCCACGTTCCCGAGGTGCATGACACATTCTCAAACATCTCCTTATCTTTCCTGACTGCTCTTTCGTTCTGTCATGTACCGAACTTTAGAAAAACTTTGTTCTCTTTCTTTTATACAAAACTGAAGTTTAAATAATAAAGAAAAATAAAGCCTTTGTTATTTTGGTTTTTAAAAAGACACATGTATGTAAACCCAGTTTGGCAATGCGCAATTAGAAGCGAAATGCGTGTTGGGGCTTTTATTTTTAATCAAGTTTTCCCCATGTCTGCCTGCATGCGTGCAAGCTGGGCGAGGCTGACGGGAGTATTTGTACGAATGCCTCGCTACTGGGAGAAATTCACCCACTTGGGGTGAAAGAGAGTTTATTTTTTTGGAAGCCATTTGAGCAGAGTTAAAAGCAAACAAACAAACAAACAAAAAAACTACACTGAAGAGTGGAAGCCGCGCTCCGGTGCTCTCATTTTCCTGCAAGGTTTCAGGGTTGCGGGTGTCTGAATCATTGTCCGGGTGACCTCGGCGCTGTGATCTGAACCCCGACTCTTCGAATCCAAGATGCTCAAAGAGGAGGCGATGGCCACAAATCAAACCCACCCTGTCTTTGCAGATCAGAGAATCTACCTTTTTACAGCCCTGGGATGTGGCTGGGGAATTTGCAGAGCCGGGAATCATTTCATTTCCCTTTTCCTCCGTCGCTCTCCTCCTTCTCCTTCTTTTTTCATCTTCTGCATGCCATATGCATTTGAATTTTTCTCTTGGTTCCCAAATTTCAGAAACGGGGCTGAACAAACACATGAATCTCCAGTAGGGCAGGTGTCCAAAAGAAGGGACTTTGTTCTTTCTTGGTTTTTTATTTCTTGACACTTAATGGGTAACATCCTAGTAAGGACCATCAGGGTAGTTTGGGTCAGGTAGCCTAAAGAATTAAAATACAGGACACCAAAGTTATTCCTGGCCTTGGGGACTCTTCTTATTCCGGCAGAGAAACCCTGACTAAATTCTAAGTCCCTTAGTCTGTCTATCACATCGTCCATCCTTTCTTCTTTTTATTTTCTTATCTGAGCTTTCTCTCCATGGTTCCTCCCCACCCCTCATAAGAATCCTCCTTTATTTATTTTACTGGGTGCTGGCAGCTCAGGACTGTAATCCCAGCTACTTAGGAGGCTTAGATCTGAGAATCAGTTCAAAGCCAAGTAGAAAAGCCCTGTGAGACTGTTATCTCCAATGAATAACCAGAAAGCCAGACGTGGAGGTGTGACTCAAGTAGTAGAGCACCAGCTTTGAGCAGAGAGTAGAGAGAAAGCACCCAGGCTCCGAGTTCAAGTCCCAATAAGGCACAAAAATAAAAAACAAACAACAACCCTCCTCAGATTATTTATTATTTATAATCTGCCAAGCACTCACCCCAAAGAAATCCCCAAAACCAAAAACAGGGCAGTCACCTCTTAAAAATGAGGAAAGAACAAAATAGTGTGTGCTTTCTGCAGGTTTTTAGGTGGAGGAAGAGGAGGGTCAGAAACTTCATTACCTTCGTTCACAATATGTTGTGTGTTTTTTTAAGAGAACACACGAAGTTTCAAAGTTGCCCAGACACCCCTTTAAGTGGCTTGTGAGGCAGTGTTTATTTGGAGTTGCTCTGATGGCTTTGAGTAATGACTTCAGTGTCCAAAGAGGGTGTGTGTGTGTGTGTGTGTGTGTGTGTGTGTGTGTGTGTGTGTGTGTGTGTACAGATCCTACTCTCCAGGCCACCAGTCCGTGGGGCCTGCAGTTCTGCAGGCGGAGTTGGCCGCCGGCCGGCAGGCAGGCGGTGGTGGCTCCTCTCTGGCGCAGAGGGCATCCACATTTGCATGATAAATTGACCAGTCTGGCAGCAGCCAATGAAATATTCAAATGAGATTGAGAGAGGGGGTGGAGGGGTTGAATCCCTGGGGTTTCCTCCCCCCACCCCCAACACCCCCACCCACCCTCAACACACGCCCCTTGGAGCCCAGTGGCTGGAGCTGGCCTTTAGTCCCTCACCATTCGCGCCCTCTAGAGGCCACATGGAGCAGCAGGTGACTGCTCCGCCCCGGGGGACAGGTTGGGGCTGGAAGGCTTCGGGGCCAGGGTGATGGGTGGGGAGGGAGGGGGCTTTGGGCTTGATTTAGAAGAGTTTCGGTTGTCCCAGTGGCAGCAGCAGCCTCAAAGAGAATCTAGTCCCTTTCCCTCTGCCCCCCACCCACAATGCTTTGTTTAGAATCCCTGAATAAACCTAGTATGTAAATTAAAATAGTGTACTTTTTGTGTTGATTCAGCTTCCTGACAAAGCCCCCCCCCCCACACCCCAAACCCCTGTAATATTGAAAATCTAGGTAAATTGAGGATTAGATTTACTGCCTAGTGGCTGAGCCCAGAACTGGGAAGGATTGTTGGGTGTAGGGGGTGGGGTGAGAGCCTGGCCCCCTCCCTTGGGCCAGCCAGGAGTGTATAGAAGGGGGGGGGGGGCGGGCTGCTGAGCTCTGGAATGCAGCGACTTCTGAGTGCCTTACAGCTTCCATTGCCTGGCTTCCTAGGGTAGGGAGGGGTCCTGGCTTAGAACTGCAATCCTCAGATCTCAGCCATTTGAGTAGCATAAGCACCCCCTGCCACACACTGATATTCCTACATTTCTGGTTAATAGCTATCAGAACTTACATCTTCCAGGCCACTTTGTAAATGAGAGCCCTGGAAAATCTGATCCTCATTGTTTTACTCTCTTTGTGGTTGCTACTAGGCAGGGGAAGAAATGTGCCTTCACAATTGCCCTTAGAGGTGGACACCAGAGGCTTAGGCCTGTCATCCTAGCTACTCAGGAGGCTGAGATGGGAAGATCCAGCCTGAGCAGAAAAAGTCCACGAGACTTTTATTTCCCATGAACCACCAAAAAAGCCAGAAATGAAGCTGTGGTTCAAGAGGTAGAGTGCCAGCAAAAACAAGAACAAAAACAAACAAACAAACAAAAAACAGCTAAGGGGAAAAATACCCAGGCTCTGAGTTCAAGCCCCAGTACCAGCACATACACACAAAGTACTACAATTAGGAATAGCCATCCAAGGGTTTCTTCCTGTACTCTGCCAATCTCTCTTCCCCAACTCTCTCTCCCTCGCTCCCCCTCCCTTCCTCTCTGCTTTCCTTCATTCTTCTCCCCTCCCTGTACCAGTCCTGAGGCTTGAACTCAGAACCTGGATACTGTCCCTGAGCTTCTTTTCATTCAAGGCTAGTGCTCTACCACTTGAACCACAGCTCCGCATCTGGCTTTTTCTGAGAGGTTTATTGGAAGTGAGTCTTGTAGGCATTCCTGCCCAGGTTACTTTGAACCTGGATCCTTGATCCCTGAGTAATTAGAATGAGAGGTGTGAGCCACTGGTGCCCAGCTCCAATCTCTGTTCTCAGGGCAGGTTTTCATTGGTGGGTTTTGAGCAGGAGCAGGCCAAGTTAGCATGTCCCAGCACCACCCCCCCCCCCCCCCCGAGAGAAACTCCCAATGGCCATTGAGTACCGTTCTCATTTTGTTTTTTTTTTGCTTGAGTCTTTGAAGGGATAGCCATTTTTTGCAGTGTTTAAAAAGTATTAACTTCCTTTCAAACATTCTTTAACCTTTCATGTTTTAGAACTTGAAGAAAAGGTCATTTTGTTCTAAGGACGCACCTGTTCCTTAATTGTTCATTTAGTAGGGTAAATTCCTGCCAAATCTAGATTCGTTTTTCTTTTCTATATGCCAGTACTGGGGCTTAGAACACGGGGTTTGTCACTTTTGCTGCCACTGCTGCTACCACTGCCTCTGCCTCTTCCTCTTCCTCTCTTTTTCCTTCTTCTTTTTACACAAGGCTGGGGCTCTACCACTTGAGCCATACCAACACTTCTGGCTTTATGCTGGCTCATTGGAGATGAGAGTCTCATAGACTTTCATTTCTGGATTGGCTTTGAACTGTGATCCTCAGATCTCAGTCTCCTGAGACACTAGGATTACAGGTGTGAGGCATCAGTAGCTGGCCAAATCTGGATTGATTTTTTTTTTCTTTTGCAGTATTGCAGATCAAAGCCAGGGACCCAAGTCTTGGCCATGCTAGACTGATTGCTCTAACACTAAGCACCATCCCAGTGCCAAACCATGCATAAACTACATGTGCAGTGTGTGTGTGTGTGTGTGTGTGTGTGTGTGTGTACTGAGGTGTGAACTCAGGGCCTGGGCACTGTCCCTGAGCTTTTTCACTCAAGGCTAACCCGCTACCACTTGAGCCACGGCTCCATTTCTAGCTTTTTTGGTGGTTCACTGCAAACAAGAGTCTCATGGGTTTTCCTGCCTAGGCTGGTTTGGAACCACAATCCTCATATCTCACTCTCCTGAGTAGCTAGGATTTGGGGGCTGGCTTACACATGCCTTACTGATAAATATCTTTTCTGGGCACACCTGTATGTATCTGTGTGATTGTGTGTGTGTATAATTCTATTTGTGACTGGACACAAAAAGTTACAGACCTGGGTATAGGTCAGCCCCACTGCATTCATACAGGATAACCTCTTCACAGGAATGTAGGTGCAATGATGGTTCATTCCAATGAGTGGTGGGATTACAGAAGACCACTGCCAAGCCCAGCTAAAAGCTAATATATTCTTGCCAACAGATGTCTGAGCATTACATACACACACGCGCGCGCGCACACACACACACACACACACAGAGTTTAGTAGGCTCAAGTGAAAGTAAGAAAGAGCTTACTTAATTTAATTTATTTTTGCAAGAGAATGAATGAAGTTTACACTTAGACCTCATGGAACACATTTTGCTTACTCAAGAGAGATTGGCCACGAATGCTCTTGCTCTGAGTTTTTCTAATGAAAGCTCTCCAGGCAAATAAGAAGCAATAAGACAGAAGAGTTCACTCCAAGTGTTTGTAGACTTATCTAAGGAATAAATCTGACAGAAATGGCGTGACCCATCCGCCGAAACACTCTATAAGATTAACATCCACTAAATTTCAAGACAGAGAGTTGGTAGTTTTAAAAGGATAGTCCTTTAATTTAAAAGCTAACACCTCGAAGGTCTCTGGGTCTAGGAAGAGGAGCAAATTTGTGGGACCACAATACAGAAGCATTGTGGGGTTCCCCTTTCCCACTCACTCATACCTTCCTTGCTCAAGCTACTTCTCTGTTTCCTTGCAATCTGATTTCTGACTTTTGCTTAGCTGTGTGAGATGCATGAACCATGTAAAGCAATTACAGGTGCCTGTGGCCCATGCCTGGAATCCCAGCTCTCCAGAGGCTGAGATCCAGAGAATCACAGTGTGAAACCAGCCCAGGGAGAAAAATCCATTGAACACCATCTCTACACTAAACAGCAAAAAGCAATTCTGGAGGTGTGGCTCAAGTGGTAGAGCAAATGCTAAATCCTGAGTTCAAATCTCAAGTCATGCCCCAAACAAGCAAATCTTCACCCAGAGGATTTTGAGTTCAAAAAGAACCCTAGTCTACACAACATGACACTGTCCTAAGAAAATGGGCAAAAGCCAGGTGTAGTAGCTCAATCTTGTACTCTCATTAGCTTCTTGGGAGGCAGAGATGAAAGGATCACAGTTCAAGGCCAACCTGGGCAAAGTATAGAGAGACTTCATTTCAACCATGCCCACCTGTCCTCCCAGCTATGGGGGAAAGACAGTGGCTGGGTGTGGTGGCCCAGGCTCATCCTCACAGCTCTGCAGGGAAGCACAAATACGAGGGCCACACTTCCCATGGGTCTGGGAATGAAGGGGAACCCTATCTCAACAAACAAACAAATAAATAACCAAGGGAACTCAACTTGGGGGTAGAAAATGAGAAGTGCATTACATCCTGGCTCCTAGCCATGCACCGGTGGCTCATGCCTGTCATCCTAGCTCCTCAGGAAGCTGAGATCTGAGGATCATGATTTAAAGCCAGCCAGAGCAGACAAACCTAAGAGATTCTTATCTCTAACCAACCAGCAAAAAGCCAGAAATGAAGCTGTGGCTCAAAGTGGTAAAAGCACCAGCCTAGAGTTAAAAAAAAAAAAAACAACTAAGGGATAGCACCTAAGCCCTGAATTCAAGTCCTAATACTTACTGGCACATACACATAAAAACGTGACAACCTGTTAAATATCTTTCTCCAAGAAACACAAAACACACCCCACCACATGTTGGATGGAATGGCCTTGCTCACTCGGTGCACCCCAAAACAGAAAGGAAGCTATCTATGTACCAGATGCCTATTAACCAGGGGCCCCCCATTTTGTGGCTCACATCTCCTTAAACTTTTCTTTCTTCTATTGCAGGGCCCATTGCTAAGCTACCTTCACGTTCTAAACATTCTGAATATATGTTTA
The DNA here is from genome assembly GCF_023159225.1 of Perognathus longimembris pacificus. Classification (NCBI taxonomy): domain Eukaryota; kingdom Metazoa; phylum Chordata; class Mammalia; order Rodentia; family Heteromyidae; genus Perognathus; species Perognathus longimembris. The sequence continues at coordinate 14,711,083 of NC_063180.1, forward strand.
ATTAGAACTTGGCCATACAGGCTTTTAAAACAAAACAGAAGGGACCAGCTAATTATATCGTTTGGAATTCTCTGGCACACACACACACACACACACACACACACACACACATTAATAAAACACGTTTTCCTCACCAGAGTAATCCCTTGAGATATAAGTCCTCATTTATAAGGGATTTCCCAAAGGGAGTTAAAGAGAATGCGACTTCTAAAGAGAAAGACACAATAGTTGTGGATAGAGAAATGTTTTAACAGGCACTCATTCTGAGGTTGAAATGTGGAAATTCTAAAGACACTTATTTTTTTATTTTAAATATCATTCTTTCCTGTGAGTGTGTGTGTGTGTGTGTGTGTGTGTGTGTGTGTGTGTGTTTGCCAGTCAGTCCTAGGGCTTGAACTCCTGAACTTTTGCTCAAAGTTACTGCTCTACCACTCAAGCCACAACCCCATTTCCAGCTTTTTGGGTATCTAATTGGAGATTTGAGTCTCACAGACTTCACTTCCCTGGCTGGATTTGAACCAGGATTCACAGATCTCAGCCTCCTCAGTAGCAAGGAGGCATGAGCAGGTGTGAGCTTTCCTGTGGTGTGCACACGTGCGCACGCGCGTGCATGTGTGCACATGCGCACTATCCTCCTAACGAGCTGGATTGCAGGTGTTACTACCACATACTATACAAGCCAGCCCTACAATTCTATATGTAGTAGCCTTTGGGAAAGCAGAAGCGGATGTGGTAGCAACACCTGTAATCCCAAGCAGGAAGACCAGGGGTTGGAGAACTACCTGGGCTACACAGGGAAGCCCTGACACCCACAAAGCAACAGTTTTGCTAAGCACTAGCTTCTGGCTTAAATGGCTTGATGTCAGTGGGCGTGGCCCAGTGCCTAGGGCCTTGAGTGGGAGTGGCCCTGCCTGTGGCAGTGGGCGTGACGGTGGGCGTGGCCCAGTGCCTGGCCAGGCTATCTTGAGAAACAGGTGAGTGTTGAATAAGGTGACCGGAAGGTCCCTTCCCAGTCCCCAGGGTCCATCTGCCACATTTGCAAAGTTTCCAGGAGGATAGCAGCTCTCTGGAACAGGTGTCTGTGGCCCAGGATATTTGTTTATCTTTTCCAGAAAGATCTGAGCCTACCGGCATGGCAGATCAGCAGCCAGGAGGAAGCACAGGGTAACAGTTCTCTGTTCATTCATTCATTCATTCATTCATTTGTGCATTCATGCATTCATTTATTTATACATTCATGATTAATTAATGCGGTCATTCATTCATTCATTTATGCATTCATCCATTCATCTGTTCATTCAGGCATGTGTTTATTCATGTATACATTCGTGCACACAGTCTTTCATACATTCATGCACTTGTTCAGAAATGCATCCGTGCATTTACCCATGCATTCATTTATGCATTCACTCATTCATGCACTCATGCATTTGTGCACTTTTGAATTCATATATAGATCCAGGCATTCATTCATTTATTATTCCTACAGTCATGCATTCTTTCATGTGCCCATTCATTCACACTCATTCGTTCATGAATGCCTTCATGCATTTATCCATGCATGCATGCATTCATTTATATATACATGTATGTACTCATTCATTCATGTGCTCATTTGTTCATGAATGCATCATGCATTCATCCATGCACTAATTCATGCACTGGTTCATGAATTCATGCACTCACTCCTTTATTCGTGCATGCATTCGTATGTGTGTGCATTGATTCTCCTAGGCAGTGGCGGCAGCCATCCCTCTAGCCAGACAGGCCACTGGGCCAACTGGGCACACTTGTGCACCTTCTCCAGACGAGAAACAATCTAAAGAAGAAAAATCAATGCTAATAGAACTCCTTCTCAGGTTTGGAAAATGACATCGTCTACAGCGGCCGATGTGTGGGGAAGCCCAAGGCAGAACAGAAGCCTGGACGGACACAATCTCCAGCGTTCCTCCTACGGAGCCAGATCAATAAATGAAAGGCAGCTGGGTGGAGGGAGGCCAGGTTCAAGGGGTGACCGCATTGTTCCTCTTCTATCCCGGGCAACAAGACCCGGGACCCTCCCTCTAGCCCAAAGTTCCCCCCGGGGGCAGGGTAATTTCGCTCACACTTGATATAACCTATACATCACTGTCTTCTCCACCAGCTCTCAAATTAAACTCTGATGTATAAAGTTAAGCAAAAATGAGATAAAAATTGGCAGAGGTTGAAGAGGGTCAAAGTAGTCAAGACACAAGGTAGACTATTGCTTCTTTTGATTTATGTTATTCTGTGCACTTAGAAAAAAATAAAATAAAATTATAAATCTCCCTGAGACTTTTTCATTGAGAATGAAGTATTACTAATTTATTTTCAATAGACTCCCCAGGATTCTCAATTGGGAGGAGTTGGGGAGAGGGGGAGCAGGGGAAGGGAGGCTTTTGTTTCTGGTGTCTGCACCATAGCTTGACCTAAGACACAGTCCAGCCCCAGACCATGCTGGAAAACATGAGTCTCTTTCAGCAGCAGCCCTGGTGCTGAGTCCGCTGCACCCTGACAAAGCAGTGCACCCAAGCCCATATGTCTAGCTAATCAGGAGGCTGGCATCTGGAGGGTCATGGTTCTAAGCTGCCCAGGGGAAGAAACTCCATCTCCAACTCATCAACCCCAAGCCAAGCTGGAGGCACGGCTCAGGTGGTAGAGAACCACTTGGAACAAGCTGGGGGCCCTGACTTCAAACCCTGGTAACACAACAAAATGAAACACACCAGATGCATGAAACACACAGAATTCACTGTCTTCTCTGATAAGTGAGGAAAAATGGAAATTTATATTATTATACATAATATTTATAAAATAATACAATAATAATATATTTATAATTTGCTGCATTCTGTATATGATATTAATATTTTAACAGTATATAAAGATATAGATATATTATATATAGTTTATATAGAAATGATCTTGTGTATTATTATAAATAATATAATATGTGCAATATATGTAACACATAATATTATTATTTGTAACAATATATGATCTAGTATAATATACCAGAATATGTAATATATAATATATATTCATATAATATAGAATGTTTACACTGTATTGTATTAATATATACTGGAAACCATGAACTAGGGAAGTAAGATGAAGGCCCTCACTTAGAGATGAATCATCATATAAAATAATTTAAAAATAAAATATGATTCTAGGTAGAAACTGAAGAAGGGTAAGGGGCTAGAAAAACACAGGGAAAAGAAGTTTAGCACATAGCTATATGCATATGTAACCACAGCAACAACCAGAATACAAGACTTTTCCTTCCTCCTCCTCCTCCCCTCTTCTCCTTTTCCTCTTCTTCCTCCTCTTCCTCCTTTTCCTCCTCCAAACCCTTTGCGGCTCTCCCTGCTCTCTGCCCTCTACCTGGTATCTGGGACTTTTGGTTTATGTCTATCCCCTGCTCCTACACTATGACAGGATGTGGGATGCTGTGGACAAATCCTGTGAAGAGAATGTCAGACAGCCCCTGCCCTTTTGACATGGACTCCCCTGTTTGAAGGAAGCCCCCAGGTTTCAGGAATTAATGTGCTTCTCAGTTTCTGAGGAGTTATGTCATGGAGATGCACCAAAAGATGCTCGTCACCTTTCCACTGAACAGCATTTGGGGGCGTTTCTAGTTTGGTGGAGGCTGGCCCTCTACCACTGTCTTCTCACTTCACCTGGACAAGAGGCATGGGACTCCTGAACCTGGTGGAAGGCGTGGATGTCACCATCTAGCCAGCCATGGAGACTTTTCCCTGCCCAGCTCGTAGCTCTCATTCCCATCAGCCCTTTCTCTAGACAGCTTTCCCAGCACTTACTATTGGCAGATTTAGAAAGGATTCATTATTTTAATAGATGGACAATGGTTCTAAGTTCTATTTCCCCAATGACTAAAGATGCAAAACACTCTACTTGCATTTGTTTGTCCTCTGTTGCCTCTTTAGGTTTTTTGATTTTTTTTTTAAAGAACTGGGTTATTTTCTTCTTGTTGAGCTTTGAGAACTCTTTATATATAAGAATGAAAGTTCTTTGTTGAATAAGCCATGAGTAAAATTTTTTCCCTCCCAATTGATGGCTTGCATTTGTAACTTGATTTCTCTTGTAGGGCAAGAGGTTGGAATCATGATAAAGGAGACTATCTTTATTTTAACCCACCTCCATGATCATACACTTATCGAACACCAATAGAATACATATCCCTGTTAGGCTCTAGTCATATCTGGTACTCAGAGAATCATCTCATAAGGTCATTGTCTCCCACCCAGGGAACACAGTGTCTGACTTAGCCCCAGATTTCTAAAGAAGCTTGGGACTTCTGCCAATTTTGCAACCTCAACGCCCCTTAATTTCAAATCTATACAATAAAATTATTCTCTGGGACCCCCAAGTGTTCTGTGACAGTCCTCTTTGTGTCAATTGCTCCCTCCCTAAGCACTCCACCAGGGCTAGCCTTGTCTCCCCTCCAGAGCCCAGCTGTGATCAGGCCTGAAGTTTTCTCTGTGTCAGATCCAAAGTTTCTGTCTTCCTTCTTTGATGACACCCTACTTTCTACCGCCTTGGTAGAATCTTCAGGACTGAATAGAGTGGAGTATATAGCTCCAGGCATGGTGCCACACGCCTGTAAGTCCAGCACTCAGAGCAAGGCTGAGGCAGAAGGATCTCACGTTCAAGCCGGATATGGTGATGGGAGCCTGTAATCCCAGCTACTCCTGGAGGCAGAAATAGGAGGAGGATTCAAGGTTGACTCAGGTAAAAGTTGATGAGACATTCATCAAATAAACAGCCAAAAGCACTTGGGTGTGTCTGGAGTGGTAGAATGCTTGCCTACAGGAGTAAGTCCCTGAATGCAAACCCGAACACCACTGAAACAAACAAAAACTCATGAAACTGAGTTATAGCCAGGACCTAACACAGGGCTCAGAGAGATTTCTTTTTTCTTTTTGTTCATCCTGAGGCTTGAACTCTGGGCCTGGGCACTGTCCCTGACCTCTTTTGCTCAAGGTTAGTGGTCTACCACGTTGAGCCACAGCTTCATTTCAGGATTTTTTTTTTTTGGTGATTAATTGGAACTAAGAGTCTCACAGACTTTCCTGCCAGGGTTGTCTTTGAACCGCAGTCCTCAGATCTCAGCCTCCTGAGTAGCTAGGATGACAGGTGTGAGCCACTGGCTCCTAGCTGAGAGACACTTGCAAGTAGGACCTGGCTGGTAAGGCAACCATCTTACAGCACCAGAGAAGGAGTTTCTATTGTTGCTTTATTCAAATAAGGTCCTCCTTTTATGTGCTTATATATTTATGCATATGTGTTTGTATGTATGTATGTATGTATGCATGCATGCATGCATGCATGCATGCATGCATGTATGTTTTTTATTGCCCAGGCTGGTCTCAAACCACTATCTTCCCACCTACACCTCTGGAACAGCTGGATTACAGGCATGCACTACCACACCTGGAACAAAACCTTGGCTATTCTAGTGGGTTTTACCAACAGTGTGACACACAGAAGGGCAGTTCCGGCTGCTCGTCCAGCAGAGGGGACTAGCTTTCCTTTTCTCTTTGCAAGAAGCAAAACTTTCTTCTACAGTTGTTCTGCGAGCAGGGTCCCCCCCCACCCCCACCCATCCTTCCCAAATGTCAGCCTCTAATAGGCCACAGCTGCCTCTGTGGTTTCTTCTCAGCAAATGATTCATGTCTTTGCTCAGAAATGATAAGCAGAACCAGTGTTTACTGAGACAGAGAACAGAGGGACAATTGGAAAACAGGAGATGGCAAATGGAAATATTTTGCTGTGATTTGATCCGGGACAATTAGCAGGGAATTAGTCATAGGGGATAAAGGCAGGGCCTGGGAGGGGCCGCTGGGCTCCTCAGGGAGGAAGAGTGATACCCAAAGAATACTGGAAAGTTGGTTTAGGGCTCAAAGTCCTTTTTATTCCAGGACTGCCAGCCTTGATGTGTGATGGATTCCTGCAGACAGAAGTAAGTACTACCTGGGGTCTGGCGGCTCATGCCCATAATCCCAGCTACTCAGGAGGCTGAGATCTGAGGATCACAGTTCGAAGCCAGCCTGGGCAGAAAAGTCTCCTGCCCAGGCTGGCTTCGAACTGTGATCCTCAGATCTCAGCCTCCTGAGTATCTAGGATTACAGGTGTGAGTTATTGGCACCCAGCTTCTGTGAGACTCTTTTATCTACAATAAACTACTTAGAAAAAGCTACATGTGGCTCAAGTGGTAGAGTGCCTTCAACAAAAGAGGCCCAGGCCCTGAGTTCAAGCCTCAGGACTGGAAAAAGACTGAAGCCGTGGCTTCAGCTGTAGAGCATCTGCCTGCCTACATTGGAGTCAAATAGAAGGAATCACCAAACATGTTCTTTTTTTTTTTTTAACTTTTCTTTTTTGGTACTGACGATCGAACCCAGGACGTTGCGCTTCCTAGGCAAGTGCTTTGCCACTGAGCTACACCCCAGCCCTACCGAAAATGTTTTGTAGCAAGCTGTGTGACTCTCAAAATAGGTCATCCCTGGAATACTGTATTTGAAACGAGCTAGGTGGATAGAAGTGTGTGTGTGCACACTTGTGCACGCATGCTTGTATATTGGGGCTTAGACTCAGAACCTGGGTGCAGTCCTGAGTTTTATTATTGTTTTTTTGTTTGCTCAAAGCTGGTGCTCTACCATTTGAGCCACACCTCCACTTCTGTTTTTTGTTTTGTTTTGGGGGGTTCATTGGAGATAAGAGTTTTAGGGATTGTTTTGCTTGGGTTGGCTTCAAACTATATTCCTCAGATCTCAGCCTCCTGAGTAGCTAGATGACAGGCGTGAGCCACCAGCGCCCGGCTTCACTGGTTATTTTAAGGATGGGGTGGGCGGAGTCTTCCTTCTCACCTGGGCACACACCTGAGCCACAGACCAGCTAGTATAAAGTCCCTGTCCTTGCTGGGGTGACAGACCCATGCCAGGAGTTGAGATAGAGTCTCCTGGACTTCTCTGTTCAGGCTGGGCTGGCACCAGAATCCCCCCAGCTTTGGCCTCTCACATAATGTGGGGTGATAGCTATGCACCATGGTGCCCAACTATATGTTGAGAAGGGGGCGGGGGTAGAGTGTTTCTTGGCTGTTTCTGCCAGAGCTGGCCTCCTACTAGGATCCTCGGATGCCTAGCCTCCCATGTAGCCAGGATTACAGGTGTTGAGCCAGTCTGGTGCCCGGTTTAGATTTGCTTTTCTTTGTGGTTGATAAAGTTGTCATTAAAGATGTTCTGGCAGCATGCTGGGGTTTCTACCTTGATGTAATCTGGATGGAAAGAGAATTAAAAGGTAGATTGATTTCGCAGCATATGGCATTTACTGTTATTTAAAGAGGAATACAGTGGCCTCTTCAACGGAGCCTGCAACAGTGGAGTTCAAGTACCCGACGTAAGACAGAGGAGTTTGCTGTCTGGAAGTTCTGATGTCCTTTGATACCTTCTGGCCGCCTGCATTTTTTTTTCTCTTGCTCATTTGCAATCACTCTTTCAGCTTTATCTGATCATGTCCTAAATGGCAGTGGTGGGCCTGAATTCTGGGTTGCAGTCACAAGAACCAAGTCCAGGAAGAACCTGGGGCCAAGCACTTCAGGCTTTTACCCAAGGCGCTGCACAAAGGCTTTGCCTTTGTGCAAAGGGATCGGGCTGGAAACCAAGCAGACAAGGAGCCTCAGAGGCTTGCCAGCCTCCAGGCTGTGCTCAAAGCTACAACACTCAGCTCCAGACATAGTATTTTCTGGCTGAGTTTGGCACGAAGAGTGACAGCTGTTTCTACCGAAGCAAATGCTGAAAATCTGTAATTTTCAGTACTAATCGCCAATCTTCAAAAAAAAAAAAAAAGCGATGTGTTTATCCCCAAACTTATCTGTATGTTCATGCCTGTGTTCATTCCGTTTTCTTGCTGTGGTTTTCCCTGCAATACATTTTCTTGTTCCTTCCTTAGAAATTGCTTTAGCTATGAAGCATCAACAGGTGCAAACTGGTGCTGACTATTGTCTAGTTGAAGTCCTCCTCTGAATGAAGCACATAGTCTTGTATTGTTCCTCGCTCCTGGCTATTTATTTATTTAGGTGCTTGTCCTGGGATTTGAACTCAAGGCCTGGGTGCTCCCTGAGCTTTTCCCCTTCAAGGCTGGTGCTCTACTTCTTGTGCCACAGCTCCACTTCCAACTTTTTGGTGGTTCATTGGAGATAAGAGCCTCGTGAATGTTGCTATGCAGGCTGGCTTTGAACTGGGATCCTCTGGATCTCAGCTTCGTGACTAGCTGCAACATTCCACAGCTTGCTTTGGGAGTCGTGGCTCTGTGTGTTGCACATGATTTTTCTTAGTCATCAAACAGGGGCTTGCCTTTTATAATATAACATTATATTATATTATAATATATTATATTACATTATATTTAGTGCCTGTTCTGGGGGTTTGAACTCGGGGCCTGGGTGCTGTTCCTGAGCTATTTCACTCAAGGCTAGCACTCTACCACTTGAGCCACAGCTCCACTCCCAGCTTTCTGCTGGTTCGCTGGAGATAAGAGTCTCACAAGACTTTTCTGCTCAGGCTGGCTTGGAACTATGATCCTCCGACCTCAGCCTCCTGAGCAGCTAGGACAGATGTGAGCCACAGTGCCCTGCTAGGGGGTCATCTTTTAAGACGTCCCCTTTAGAACTAGCCCGGTGTGCCATCTCTTGTCCCCTTTCAATGACTTCTGGTGGTGACCCCAGGACATGTGTCCTTCTTGGGCAGGAAGAGCTTCAGGTCAACAGATCAGGCTGGGCTTTGTGACTGCCCTGGTCCCTGTGCGGCCCTGGCCTGCCTTCTCCTGTTAACTGGAGGCCTCTGAGGCCATCACCCCCATGTTACCTCTTAGCATGGGCACCAGCCCCTCGTGGCTGCCTGTGTTCTGTGACTAGAAAAGAAGGTCACAAGGCAGATAGATGGACACCCGGGGTCAATGCAGAAACACAAGAGAATTAAAGGGACAAAGAGAGCAGAGCAAGCTTATTTCCATCGACATTAACCTGCCAAGCTCCAACAGGCCCAACAGACCCACCTGCCCTTCAGCCCCTACCATACCCCTGGTCTTCGCCGAATGGAGGGGTGAACATGGAGGCTCGATCACCACATTCTCTGCCAGTGGGTCCCCGGAGAGCTGAGCTCCACACCCCTGGGCAAAATTGGAAAATCCATCTGATCTGGCACTGAGACTTGCCAGAGATCTCACAGGACACTCTGCCCAGAAAACAAAGGAGGAAGCCATCGGAGCATACCAGAAGGAATAATATTAGATGGAAAAAGGAAAAAGCACTAGGTGGTGGGAAGCCAGAATTTGGGATTCTTCATGGAATAGCCGCATCGCTTGGAGCCAGGCGCTTCCAGGCGAGGAGCACTTTGTATTCAGGCAGAGCCTGGCTTTGTGGCCTGGGAGAGAAGAACGTGCAGGCCAGTGTCTATCTGTATACAGGGGGTTCGGGCTTTCCCCGGGCCCTGGCAGGGCTTCTAGGCACCACACATCCATCCCGGGATGCCTGCAGCCTGCCCAAGGAGGGCCTCCAGGGAGAGGCCTGCTGGGAGCTGGGTTGCTTGGTGTTGATGGTGGCTGTCCCCGTCCTGCCAATCCTGCAGCATTCCTTATCACAGGCCAGGTGGTCAGATCACCTGACCACCACGGAGCACAGAACCTGCTTGTTCAGAACCCAGTTCAAGAAATGATCCCAGGAGGCCTTGAAAGCCAAAGTCGAATTTTGTTGAGATGAGAGTGTTGATGTGTGTGTGTGTGTGTGTGTGTGTGTGTGTGTGTGTGTGCATGCATGGTAGTACTGAGACTTAAACTCAGGGCCTCGTCTTTGAACTTTTTCCGCTCACGCCTGGTGCTATACCACTTGAGCCTCACCCCCACTTCCGGTTTATTAGTGACTCATTGGAGAGAAGAGTCTCACAGGTTTTCCTGTCTGAGCTGGCCTCGAATGGCCTTCCTTAGATCTCAGCCTCCTGAGTAGCTAGGATAATAGGTGTGAGCTGCCATAGGCTCCCATACCCCCTCAGCCTCTCTGTTGATCCACAAAGGAGCACCTGCAGCACAGGATTGTGGTGTGACCCAGCTGAGCCCTTCTTTCCATACCCACAGCGCCGACTCTTCCTCTCTCTTCCCACCTGGTCTGTCTGCCCTTCTTTCCACACACCATCTCAGGAGAAATGCATTTCTCCCTCCACATTGGAGTTAAATCACCCAACGACAGAGAGAAAGTTTCAGTTCCACACTAGCACAAATTGAATTTATCTGGAAAATGTTTTATCCTTCCTCAAGTTTACTTTGGCAAAGTCTAATGGACAGAAAAGCATGAAATACTACAGCTTCCAAACAGAGCAAGTTGCGGGTGGTGGGTTTTTTTTTTTTTTTCCTGCTTAGCATTAAGCCGCAGGGTTGAAATCTTGTCTCATTTCCCATCCACCACTCTCTCTAACTCATAGGTCCATCAATGCTTCTGCTAAATGGGACTCAGCTACACCATCAAGCCTTATCATAATGTCACAAAACCCATCGAATTACAAATCAGGTTGAAAGCGGCAAATAGGGCAGCCTATAGAAGTACACACCACCTACATTAAGTATCCATCTTCATTTCCTTTTCTTTCCCCTCTCCTTTGCAATCTACCTCTCAGCTCAACCCTACTCGGTGCCCAACCACAGCTTGAGCCAGCCTAAGACTTATTTGAGACTGGACTGGAATATAAATGGCAGTTCCCACCGCACACAGACACTGGCAACTATATAAAATATTTAAATAAAGACAAGTAAGAACAGAGAGTTACCAAGCCTTCTTTTGGCAGATCTAGCCTTAGGGGTGAAGGGGTGGAAAGGAAAAGATTGTGGCAACTTGTGAGATTCATTACAAATTTCATCTTTAATATTATTTTTAGTTTAATATTTTGCAAGCAGCTCAGGAGTAAATCTTGATGAGTTGTCTTTGTGTTCCTGGCTTCCTTCAAGTGTGGGAATTCTTCTGTTTTATTGACACCTAGTATGGTGTCAAGAAAATGGATCGGTGATGGTGTCAACAATTCTTTGTTCACGTCTCCTGTTTCTGGATGAGATGGGAGAATTGAACCATTGAACCATTTGGCAAAGTGAGGCTGGCTATTCTGGGTTGTGGGATAAGTTGACAAGGACCTGGGAAGAAACCACCCAAGTGTAACATGAAAACTCAAAATTCTTTTGCCAGACACTGGTGGCTCACACCTGTTATCCTAGTTCCTTAGGAGTATGTGAGGGAGGACCACAGTGTGAAGCCAGTCTGGGAAGGAAAGTCCACGAGACTCTTATCTTCAAACAACTACCACCACAGTTGTAAGTAGAGATGTGGCTCAAGTGTAAAGTACCAGCCTTGAATTAAAAAAAAAAAATCTAAGGGACAGAACTCAGGTTCCAAGTTCAAGTCCTAGGACTGGCATAAAACTGCTGCTGCCAACCAAACAAAGAAAAATAGAAACATTTCTTTAGCAGCCAAGTTTGAGAGCAGGACCTTTCTTCTTGCAGAGGTGAGACGAGTTAGACAGGTCTAGATGGTTCTAGATGCAAACTTAACTCTTTTGCTTGTGCATGGTTCTCCCAAGAAGAAAAAAGGAAATGGAAAAGATGCAAGAGAAATAAATCTCCACAACTTAACACATTATAATAGCAGTACAGATGTTCCCACAGATATATTAAGAGCCAGCAGAAAGAAAGAGCAAGCAACAGAAAGTTAGGAAAAGTCAGATTTCCCAGATGAATCCTATTTAGTTTTTCCAGTTGTTCATGAGATGTGAATTCAACATAGTATCCTAGCCAGACACCAGTGGCTCACACCTGTAATCCCAGCTACTCAGGAGGCTGAAGTCTGAGGATCATGGTTCAAAGCCTGCCTAGGCAGGAAAGTTGGTGAGACTCTTATCTCCAGTGAACCACCAATATTCCAGAAATAGAGCTATGTATGGCTCAGGTGGTAGCCATGAGCACAAAAGCTCAGGGACAGTACCCAGACCCTAAGTTCAAACCGTAGGACCTGCAAAAAAAAATCCTGGGGCTGGGAGTATGGCCTAGTGGCAAGAGCGCTTGCCTCCTACACATGAAGCTCTCAGTTCGATTCCCCAGCACCACATATATGGAAAACGGCCAGAAGGGGCGCTGTGGCTCAGGTGGCAGAGTGCTAGCCCAGGGATAGTGCTCAGGCCCTGAGTCCAAGGCCCAGGACTGGCCAAAAAAAAAAAAAAAAAAAAAAAAAAATCCTATGCTTCAAATTTGGCCAACCTTTTTGTTGTTACTGCTGGTGGTGCTTGTGGGACTTGAACTCGGGGCCTACACACTATTCCTAAGCTTTGTGGCTCAAGGCTAGTCAGTGCTATACCACTTGAACCACAGACCTACTTCCAGTTTTCTGGTGGTTGGTTGGAGATAAGAGTCTCACAGACTTCCGTGCCTGAGCTGGCTTCAAACTGAGACCCTCAGATCTCAGCCTCCTGAGTAGCAAGAAGTGCAGGTGTGAGCCACCAATACCTGGCTCACAATTTCTTGGATTGTTTTGTTTTTAACCTCTATGCTTTATCCTGAATGTTTTCCAATGGGCTTGCCCCATCCTGCATTTCTATCGGTGTTTAGTGTACTCATTCCCCATAGTTCAATGGAGCAAATGTCAGATTCTTCAGCCTGTCAGGCCCTGCCCTCTCTCACTGTTCCCCAACCTCTCAGTCTTGTACTCACACACCCCTTGTTTACCAAATGTTCAATTTTGGTTATGTTACTATAAAAAAAAATCAAGCATCTGGCAATTCCAGCTTGATTAGCAGGTCTCCAGGTTTGATTAGTAAATTACGGCGGTAATCAAGGTTAATTCTCCTTGCTGTGCTCAGCAATAGATTTTATATTTTACAGGGAAATGGTTTTCCTGCCTGAGATGGTGAACAATTCACAAAAGGAAACCTGAAGGGGAGAAAGCAGGATGGTGAGATGGCACTCCGTGACACATGGGGACCTGTAGGATTCTCCTCTCTGTCCTGCCTTCAGAGAATCACTTCTGGGGCTCCATGAAGCCAGATCTCATGGGAACCCCCAGGATGGAACCTCAGGACATGCTGAGAGCTCTTTGAGGAGCCAAAGAAACATATTTTACTCAGAATTTAAAGCTGTGAGCTCAGGCCAGGAATCCCAGCTGCTGGAGGACTTAGGTATTAGTATTCAAGATCCCAGGTACCTTTGAGTTGCAACCAACCCAAGTCTTCCTGGGAAGGTCCCAGGGCAGCACCAAAGAAACATGGGCCAAGATAGTCCTAGATGAAGGGCAACCGCTCCACTGCCCACTCCAAGGGAGGTGGGTTTTTGTTTCCCCCGAGGAATAAGAATAGACTCTACAGAAGTTCTCACGGGAGGCTCTCTCATGCTTGAGCAAAAACTCTAGAAGCTAGAGAGCTTGACTACTGGGCTTAATTTCTGATTTGGTCTCATGGACCCTATTTGGTCTCATGGACCCTAGACAAATAGGAAGTTAAGGATCCTACTGAGGGCAAAAAAGGAGCCTGGCTAGGCAATCAGGACCTTAGTCTTCCCTCCCATAGAAGAGATTCTACAGTTCTCACCATGGAGCAGTCCTGAGTGCAGGCCCTGAGACATCACATCACCATGGCTGTGAGCAGTCACTTCTGAGGGCCCCGGGGCATCACACCATGGCCCTTTGCCCCTGGGTGTCTTGTACAACAACAGTGGACTCATTGGATCCCAGAGGTGTGTGCAGGAAGGAACATCCAATCAGAGGGGCTAAACACCTCCTGTAAAGTTCATGCAGACTGCCTGGACACTCTGATTGGATCAGAGGACTGTTAGGCTCCCACAGGCTGTCCAATGATCTTGCAAGTCACATAGCTAGAGATACCTCATGAACTCCTGCATAACACGCCCCAGGTGATGCCTTCCTTGAGACCCCTTTCATCTGCTATCTTCTTCTTCTTCTTCTTCAATAAATCTTTGCCATTTTAATTTTCCTCTGTGTCTATGGGCTTATCCTTTGACATTGTAGAAATAAAGAACCCAAATACAAGGGGTTGCAGTTCTTTAGTGTCCTTGCCACAGAAGGAGAGTCAGGACCACAGCAGCCTCTCCCTTGAAGCTCCTTTCTTCTTAACCGAGGGCTCCATTCAGCAAATGTCAGTATTGAAGGCTTCGCCTGTAGAAGGCGATATTTGTTTAGAGCATCTCTTTACAGGTGAGCACTGTCAGTTCATAAAATCCACAAGAAGGTTAATAAGAATTCTCAAGAAAGCTAATGTGCGTGTGTGTGCACGTGCGCGCGTGTGTGTGTGTGTGCGCGCGCGCATGTGTGTATGCATGCCAGTCCTGGAGCTTGAACGCAGGGCCCAGATGCTGTCTCTGAGCATTTTAGCTCAAGGCTAGGTAGTATTCAACCACTTGAGCCACACCTCCACTTTGGTCTTTTGGGTGGTTCATTGGAGACAAGAGTCTCCCAGACTTCCATTGAACCATGAACCTCAGATCTCAGCCTCTTGAGTAGCTAGGATGACAGGAGTGAGCCATCTGCACCGGGCTAGAAAGCTAATGTTCTTCCGTGGAAGGATGAGCATCAGCTATGATGGTGAACAACTAGCACAGGTAGTATCTCTCTCATACCACCCATGGAGACAAAGGCAGCCGATAAGTTGCTGTGCCTCCCCACCCATCCTCATGTATGTGTCTTGCCATGTCCCCAAGTCTTGCCCCAGACCAGCACACAATGGCAGTCATGGCTCAACCAGGTTGTAGAGATGAAACGAGTCACACAGAGACATTGCCCTCCCTCCCTCCAATTAGAAGGAATGGTTCCTATTCATTCATTCTGCTCCAGGAGATCTTCCCAGGGCCCCATTTTATAAGTCTATGCTTTCAGAATGCTCACTGATGAACTTTCACCAAGGAAGTAAAGGCAGGACTGGGTAATGGTGGCTTACACTTGGTATCCTAGCTTCCTAGGAAGCTGAGATCTGAGGATTGAGGTCCAAAGCCAGCCCAGGCAGAAAAGTCTGTGAGACTCTTCTTTCCAGGGAACCAGAAAATCAAAAGTGGTTCTGTGGCTCAAGTGGTAGAACACTTAACTAGCCTTGAGCAAAATTCTGAGGGATAGGGTCCAGGACCTGAGGCTGAATTCTAGCTGAAGAAAGAAGGAGGAGGAGGAGGAGGAGGAAGAAGAAGAGGAGGAGGAGGAGGAAGAAGAAGAGGAGGAGGAGGAGGAAGAAGAAGAGGAGGAGGAGGAGGAAGAGAAGAAGAGGAAGGAGGAGGAGGAGGAGGAGGAAGAGGAGGAGGAGGAGGAGGAGGAGGAAGAGGAGGAGGAGGAGAAGGAGGAGAAAAGAAAAATGAGGAGGAAAGGGAGAAAGAGGAGGAAAAAGAAGAGGAGGAAGAGGAGGAGGAGGAGGAGGAGGAGGAGGAGGAGGAGGAGGAGGAGGAGGAGGGAGATAAGCTGGAATCTAAATTTAGTATGAGAGAACCATGGATAAGAAGGTCTGACTTCTCAGTTGTAATCCAGAAAACCTACCCATCTCATTGCATGTACAAATAACTAATGTGTCCATTCCTGGCAAGAAGAGAAACTCCTTAGCATGTTAAATCAATGCATCCTGTGTCACCATGGGCTGAACAACTCCCAGGGTCACCCCTTTACCTATAACTCAGTTAAAACTGGCTGTCTTATGTTAGAATGACTTGTTAGTCCAAGTGTAGCATTATAATGATGTGTGAGTCTTCATATTTTCTCTCTTTTCTTTGTCCCTCAACTCATTGTATCCATTAACTCTCCTTCTCTCTTTTCTACACTCTGTGTGTGTGCGTGTGTGTGTGCATGCGCGCACACGCACACGCGCACATGCCAGTACTGAGACTTCATCTCGAGGCCTTTCCCTTAGGTTCTTTTTTTTTTTCCTTTTTCTCAAGGCTAGTGCTCTACCACTTGAGCCACAGCTCTAGTTCTGGCTTTTTGCTTGTTATTTGGAGATTGAGTCTCTTGGATTTGTCTATGTGGGCAGGCTTCCAGGCCTGATCCTCAGATCTCACCCTCTTGAGTAGCTAGGATTACAAGCATAAGCTACCAGCACTGGCTTTTTTCCATATCTTTTATATGGCCCCAAACACCAGTGGGACAAGAAAGGGGCAGAGGAAAAAGAGTTGTGTTGTGAGGTAACTACTCTTTGGAAATTAATCCCAGTGGATTGTTGTAAGTGTGGGTTCAGTTTTTCCACCACCCTAATATCCTAACAGGAGGATTGTGCTTGAGTGTGATTTTTGAATTCAAGCACTATGTTGAAGGCTGAACTCTACAAGTTGATTAGCATTATGCAAATTTGCCTCTGAATTACCTACCATCAGTTAGAGAAGAGCGAGGGAGGTCGGGGCCGGGCTGACCTTGTACACCTTCTTATTCCGGCAGCGAGGACCCTTGAATCACAGCCTCCGAACGATGGCAGCTGCCACTGGTTCCCTGTTAGTGATTACAGCCGATGTCACTTTGCCAAACGGAATTATGAGCAAAAATGGATGTTTTGGGTCAGACTGTGGCAAGGAATATATAGCTCTATTTTCTTTAATAAATCTGCCCCCTTCTGCCCGGACAAAGATATACAACTTACAATGATTGACATTTTCATCACTAAATCATACTAGGTCTGTTTCTCCAAGAAATGTGCTCCATTCCAAAATTAGCTAACCATCAACATCACATAAAATAACTTGAACATGGTGTCATTTCACAAAGATATTGATTCATGCAGACTTACTGGATTAATAACTGGTTTCCCATAAAAGGAGCAGTCACTCTGTCTTTTCTAGACAGAAAAAAAAATATGTGGACTTGAGAACAATATATATTGGTACATTTAAGTCTGATTGCAAGGTTCAAATAAACAGAACTATTTTTGGAGGGAGGGGTGACATTGCCAGGGAAGAGAGACATGACATAGTACAGCAGACAAATGGATCCAGGGTTGACGGAAAACTCATTTTAAAAAAAGACAACTATTTATTTATTTGGGGCATTTGATTTTACTCAATTGGATTACTCAAAGCTCTAATTTTTCAATGCAGTCAATCTGCGTAAAAAGTCCCACTGATTGGCGTCTATATTTAATTCCCCAAATGCCTTTTCTTTCTACTGGTTCAACATTGGGCAACCTTTGGCATGCTGAATAACAGGGAAGGGTTGGTGTATATTAGAGCGACCAGCTCTGGGGAGATATTTCAAGGCACCCAATCCACTCTTTCCTTCATAAAGGGAATATATATATATATATATATATATATATATATATATATGAAAATATATTTCTCCCCACTTTTGCTTTAGAGTATGTTTACTTCAATAAAGTCCCCTGGTCATAAAGTAATTGGAATTCATCTTTCTAGTGATTCATCTACCCAATGTTCCCCTATGGCATCTAGGGTGAAATTTAAGCTCTTGACCACCAAAGGGTTGTCATGTTCTGGTTCACCTATTTTTGGTGGGCATCTCCTCACTATGCCCAGGGTTAGGTCTATGTCCTCTGCACCCACTCAGCCCCACAATTGTCCCAGTATTTGGGTTCATCTGGTTTCTCATGTCGCTGGATCTTTCAATTAGGTCTTAGCACCTCAAGACACCATATCTGAACATCTGATTTAGAAAGTCCCTGAGACTCTCCAATTAACCACCAGAAAGGCTGGAAGTGGAGCTGTGGCTCAAGTGGTAGAGCACTAGTGTTGAGTTACAATGCCCAGGTCCTGAGTTCAAGCCCCCAGGACTGGCGCAAGTACAACAGACAAACAACAAATGGATTCGTTGCTGGGAGAGAGACTCAGAAGAAAGGAAGTTATCATCTTGACTCGGTTCCAATGTTCTGTCAAGCATTTGTGGGATAATTGTCTTCTTTGTATCTTCGTTGTTTTATTTTTTTATTTTTTTTTGCTTGCTTTAAATAAGAAGAGCGGTGTTCATTTGCTGCCCGGGAGTGGTCCACAGGTTAACTCATTGCAAAAACAAAAATCAAAGCCAAACAAAAGGAAATAAAGCTATCTGCTCATTTATTTGCTTTTAGGGTACTTTATGGATTTTTCACACTAGGATTAAGAGGTAAGAGTTTGTTACATGTAGAAAGCCACCCATGGCTGCTGGAAAAGCCGTGTCTTATTGAGAAATTAGTGCCTCTTCGTTTTGTACACTCTTTTGCAAAGGTTAAGGGCTCCAATAACCAGTCTCTGGATTTGTCTTCCACTGCTGAAGCAAATCACTGTTTCTGCAGTTGAACTCTAGATGAAGGAGTTTTGTTTTGTTTTGAAGAAGGATATGTTGCTAAGTATCAGTGGCTCCTATGACTGGACTCCTGGTTACTCAGTAGACTGAGATCTGGAGAATTGAAGTTCAAAGCCATCTTAAGCCGAAGAGTCTTCAAGACTCCATCTCCTGGCAATCAGTAAAGTGCCAGACTGGAGACATGGCCTAAGTTGTAAAACACCAGTCAAGAGCCAGTGAGCTAAGTGTGGTCCTGACTTCAAGACCCAGTACCAACACACACACACACACACACACACATACACACACACACAAATAAATAAATATTTAAAAGCTGCAATTATGTAAGAAGTAGGCATAAGGGGTTGAGAAGTGAGAGAGAAAGCTGGAGAGAGTTAGTCTGAGTAAGGTGTGGTATATGCACTTCTGTAGTACCATGGAGGCATAAAAACCACAGGGTCAGTGTCCAGGCCCTGAGTTCAAACACAGGGATTGGCAAAAAGACAGACAGACAGAGAGAGGCAGGGAGGGAGGAAAAGAGGGAGGAGGGAGGGAGAGAGAAAGAGAAGGAAAGGAGAGGGGAAGGAGAGTATGACAGGGATGGAAGGAGGGAAGGTAGGAAAGAGAGAAGAAAGGAAGGAAAAGGGAGGGAAGGAAGAGAGGGAGAGAGAGGAAGGAAAGAGGAAGGGAAGGAGGGAAGAAGGAAGGAATGGAGAGAGGAAGGGGAGAAAGAGGGCAGGAAGGAGGGAAGGAAAGAAGGAGAGAAGGAAGGAGAGAGAAGGGAGGAAGAAAGGAAAGAGAACATGAAGGAAAGAAGGGGGGAAGGAAGGGCGGGAGGGGAGGAGGGAGGGAGAGAGGTCACCTCTGCACCCGTCTTCCACAGCCCACTGCAGCTGCCTTGGGGTCCACCCCTCCAATTCCCCCCCCCCTCGCTCCCATGTGTGTACCCCACCCCTAGCCCCAAGACAACTCTGTAATTTCCCTTTCCTGAAGATACAAACACAAGGATGGGGTCCATGAATCAAAGTCATTATTTATCGATGCTAGTTTGGGGGTGCGGGGACATTTTTCCTTCTGATTCATGAAGTCCTTTGCAGTTCATAAATCCTTCAGCAACAGCAGAAATTAATAAGAACGAACCATTTACATAAAATAGCCTTATCCTGCCTGGTACTGATAAGACTGGAAGTTTGACTCTTGCGGGGAAGGTGCATGTGTTCCCGAAGAGCAGACCTTGTACATCTATTGTTGAAGCGTTTAACCAAGAGTTCAATCCTATGCTGTCTGGTTAATCACTGGGAGGTGCTATTGGAAAGAAGTGGTGAAAATAGATAAAATGGGATAAAAATGAAATAAACATTGAGAATGGCATTTCAGTGTCTTAAGAAAAAACAGGAGAGAGCGAGGAAAGGCGTAACATTGTCCAAAAAGAAACATACTCATTATCTGACTTATGTAGCTGTACATCACCTGTATAATAACATTTTAAACCATAAGAACACACACACACACACACACACACACAGAAAGAGAGAGAGAGAGAGAGAGAGAGAGAGAGAGAGAGATTGAAAAAAAAACAGCTGGGCACCAGTGGCTCACATCTGTAATCCTAGCTACTCAGGAAGCTGAGAGCTGAGGATCATAATTCAAAGCCAGCCTGGGGCAGGAAAGTCTATGAGACTCTTATCTTCAATGAACCACCAAAAGGTGGAAACTGAGGTATGGTTCATGTAGTAAAGTGCTAGCCTTGAGGGAAAAAGCTAAAAGATGGTTAAAGAGCTCTGAGCCCTAGGATAAACACGCATGTACACAAAAGAATATTGAGCTCAAATAAATAAACTGACTTGTCTCCCTCTGCACCCCACCCCCCCCCCACCATTTAGTGACACCAGAATAGAGTAGGATAGAGTGGCAAGCTCAACAAATGTATCGATGAGCTTGAGAGCAGTTTTTGCTATGTTTTGTTTGAAGTTTTCTTCCTCAAGACTAGAAAGAGGCCAGGTGTGATGCATCATACCTAGAATCCCAGCTAATTGGGATGCAGAGATATGGAGGATTGTGGGAGTTTGAACACTTTAATGAGACCTCCATCTCAATCAATAAGACAGATGGAGTGCTATCACCTGTGATTCTAGCTATGTAGGAGGCAGAGATAGAAGGGTCATGGCTAGCCCCCTGCAAAACCTCAAGAGTCCATTGGAAAGAAGGTAAGAAGGAAGGGAGGGAGAAGGGAGGAAGGGAGGAAAGAAGCAAGGAAGCAGAAAGAGGGAGGAGGAGGAGGAGAAGGCAGGCAGAAAGGAAGTGATAAAGTGCCTGCCTAGCAAGCACAGGCCCTAAGTTCAAACCCCTGTACCAGCAAACAATAATAATAAAAAACCCAAATGGCTAATTTCTCAGTTTACAGAATTACTAAGCTTTGTTTTCTTTGTTTATTTGTTACTATCATTAAATCATTATGTAGAGGGGTTTCAGTTCAACCTGTCAATTTATGAGTGCAATGCATCTTGATCAATGTCACCCCTTCCATCCTTCTCCTCTCCTCATACTCTCCAACCTCATTCCTCCCCTCACATTTCCTTGTTTCAATGAAGTTTTTAAATCACCCACACATAAATCCATTTCTTAGTTTGTCTACAGTTGGCCCTCTGCAGTGCAGGTTAAGCAGCTCTCAGATTCGACCATCTGTGGATTTAAATTATTATTTTTTTTAATTCCAGAAAGCTTCCCTAAGCAAACTTTTAATTTGCAGAGTGCTTAGGTGCTGTGCTGAGTTATCCTGGGTAAAGGAGCCTGGGTGGGCATGGTATTAGGTGTGATAATCCAAAGCCAGTACCAGCAAGGCCCATGTGGGAGGTGTGCACAGGTCACATGCAAATGCTGTGTCATTTCCCTTCTCACCAGGGCCTGGATATCTACAGGTTTTGGTATCTGTTGGGAATCTTAGAAGCAATGTCCTGTGGCATGCCTTCATTTCTCCTCCCCCCCCCCCCCCCCACGCAATATAACTCTCACTCCTATAGGAAAGTGCTGAGTTTCATTTAATGTGCATTGTTTTTGCTTTGTTTGCATGTATATTTAGCTTGTATTAAAAGAAAAATCACATGTTACTGACCTCATTCCCTGTGTTTCTGGTTTTGTGGAGCATCGTGATTTTTTTTTTTTTTTTTTTTTTGGCCAGTTCTGGAGCTTGGACTCAGGGCCTGAGCACTGTCCTTGGCTTCTTTTTGCTCAAGGCTAGCACTCTGCCACTTGAGCCACAGCGCCACTTCTGGCCATTTTCTATATATGTGGTGCTGGGGAATCGAACCCAGGGCTTCATGTATACGAGGCAAGCACTCTACCGCTAAGCCATATCCCCAGCCCCAGCATCATGATTTTACAGGTGTGTGTGTGTGTGTGTGTGTTACAGCTTTCTATGTATGCATGTAGGCACATAATATACTATTTCTATTTCTATACCATGATTTTATTTATTTACTTACTTATTTGTGCCAGTACTGGAGCTTAAACTCAGGACCTTGTGCTCTCACTTGTCTTTTTTCACTCATAGTTACCGCTCTACCACTTGAACTACAGCTCCACATATGGCTTTTTGGTGGTTTGCTGGAGATCAGAGTCTCATGGACTTTCCTTCCCTGGGCTGGTTTCCAACTGTGATCCTCAGATCTCAGCCTCCTGAGTAGCTAGGATGGCAGGTGTAAGCCACAGGTGGTCAGTTTAGGCCAGGGAATTGCCGGACCCCATGACTTGCCTCTGATCTCTGAGCCATTGTGGCACTTTTGATTTTTTAAGGTTATTAATTGGAGATAAGAATCTCACGGACTTTTCTGCCCAGGCTGGCTTTGAACCTCAGATCCTTAGCTCTCAGCCTCCTGAGTAGCTAGGATGAGAGGTCTGAGCCACAGGTGCTGGGCTCATGGGTACTTTGGTGGCTGGAGAAGTTTGAATCAGATCCCTGAAATCATCCACATCAACGCATTCGGAGGTATCAAGAACATATCCATCCCTCGGGCTCAGTGGCTCACAGGGCTGGGAGCGAACCTGAAGACCACGAGAGCCTGAGGTGACCACGCCACCACACTCATTACCAGGGTGAGTGGATTCTACAGCATAGGCACTGCCGTGGGGACAGCCCGCTGCTGGGGAAAGCTGGGTTTGTTCCACACACAAACAGATCCTGTCGACATTACATGAACTCTCAAATCCACATTGCTTGAAGCCAGGACGAGGAGAGACTGAACGACCATTACGACCACCCCTCCCCTCCCGCCGCCCCTTTTACTTCTGTCTTCCCTGAGCATTCCTTTGGAAACAGTAGAGAATTTACATGGATCAGAAAATTGCTTACTTACTCTAATCAGCTTGTTTTTTAGGTTTTATTTTAGCTGGATAATGAATACAAGTAAATTGATGTCAGGCATGAAATAATTTTAACCAATACCTTCAAAAGTCTCTAATATCAAATATTGGAAAATTACACATCGAGTAATCTAAATAATGAGATGATTCAAAAAATGCCTGTACCCCAGGAACTAATTTTTTCTCTCTGTGTCTCTCTTCTTTCTCTGTGTCTCTCTCTGTCTCTCTCTCCTTTCTCTCTTCTCTCTTTTCTCTCTTCTCTTTTCTCTGTTTCTGTCTCTTTTTCTGCCTGTCTCTCTGCTCTCTCTTTTTCTGCCTTTCCTCTCTCTATCTCTGTCTCTGTCTGCCTCTCTCTCAACCTCACCGTGTGAGGCTTCTTTGCTGACATGTTTATATATGACATTCTCATTTCAAAATACCACTGAACCTTCAAATGAACACTTGCATATGATCTTTGAATACAAAAAGACTTAAATCCAGATCCTTAGCATGTTGATACAAGCAGAAAGGATATACAAAGAGCTGGGAAGACCCCACTAGGATTTGACTCCAACATGGTAAGGGGTACGGCTAAGAGAAGAATGGAGATACAGTGTGGGGGAGAAGGGCACAGACGCACCCCAGGGAAGAGAATGCTTCCTTTCCATACCCTGAAAGACACAGAACCCAGAGGCTGAGAGGCTTTACAAAAATAAAAGCTCAAAGGAGCCAGGGGCTGATGGCTTGTGCTTGTAATCCTAGCCATTCACCAGGCTGGGATCTAAGGGAAAAGTCTCATTAACTACAAAAGAAGAAGAAGAAGAGGAGGAGGAGGAGGAGGAGGAGGAGGAGGAGGAGGAGGAGGAGGAGGAGGAGGAGGAGGAGGAGGAGGAGGAGGAGGAGGAGGGGGAGGGGGAGGGGGAGGGGAGGGGAGGGGGAGGGGGAGGGAGGAGGAGGAGGAGGAGGGAGGAGGGAGGAGGGAGAGGGGGAGGGGGAGGGGGAGGGGGAGGAGGAGGAGGAGGGGAAGGGGAAGGGGAAGGGGGGAGGGGGGAGGGGGAGGGGGAGGGGGAGGGGAGGGGAGGGGAGGGGGAGGGGGAGGGGGAGGGGGAGGGGAGGAGGAGGAGGAGGAGGAGGAGGAGGAGGAGGAGGAGGAGGAGGAGAAGAAGAAGAAGAAGAAGCTGCTGGAAGTGGAGCTGTGGCTCTGAGTTCAAGCCCCAGGAACAGCACACACACACACACACACACACACACACACACACACACACACACACACATCCTGCAGTGGCCTGGTGCCTGATAACACCTGGAGATCCCTGGCCATTTTCTGCCAGTTTTCTTCTGTCCTGTGATCTTGTTTCAAGGCCATGAGTGGGAAGATGGCAGGGGTCCGAGAGAGACGAGAAGGTGTGCAGCTGTGCCCGGGTTGGGACTGCGCGTTGCAGGCCACGAGGAGGCCTGTGATCTGCTGAGACCCTGACTCGAGGCCTGCAGTTCATATACTGTTTCATTCCACACTTCCAGTTTTCTTCCGACTTTTTCTTTACATATGTCAATAGCATGACGTGAACTCAGGACCTCACTGTCTCTCAACTTGCATGAAGAGGGTGCTCTACCTCTTGAGCCAGGCCCCCAGTCCAACATTTTGCTGAGTCATTAGAAATAGGAGTCTCACAGACTTTTCTGCCTCCCTGCTGGCTTTGAACTGCAATCCTCCAGCTCTCCGCCCCTTGAGTAGCTACGATTACAGGCGTGAGTGACTGGATCCTGGCTTCATTTTTCACTCTCATTGAGTTGTAATTGACAAACAAAATTTTCTATCGTCAGGAGGTATCCTTTCATCATTTAAACATAAGTGACGTTGCTGAAAATTAACGCACACGTGCATTAGAAATGGAATCACCAAATCCAATTAATTACATTCGTGGAGGGGGACATGAAGGACACTTAAATTTTAAGTACACACGGGCAACTGTAGTCATCATCAGACGTTACATCCTGAGAGCTCGTTCCTCTCCTAACCAAAATGTCGCCTCCTTGGGGCTGGGAATATGGCCTAGTGGCAAGAGTGCTTACCTCCTACACATGAAGCTCTCGGTTCGATTCCTCAGCACCACATATATGGAAAACGCCCAGAAGGGGCGCTGTGGCTCAGGTGGCAGAGTGCTAGCCTTGAGCGGGAAGAAGAAGCCAGGGACAGTGCTCAGGCCCTGAGGCCAAGGCCCAGGACTGGCCAAAAAAAAAAAAAAAAAAATGTCTCCTCCTTTATTCAGTACCTTTACATCTTCCGATAACACC
The DNA here is from genome assembly GCF_023159225.1 of Perognathus longimembris pacificus. Lineage (NCBI taxonomy): Eukaryota > Metazoa > Chordata > Mammalia > Rodentia > Heteromyidae > Perognathus > Perognathus longimembris. Next base: position 14,736,029 of record NC_063180.1, read on the forward strand.
ATGAATAGCCTGAATTGCTACTCTCACAGTGGAATCCAACTCAGAAAAAGTGGACCTCAGGCGAGGTCCAGAGGGGTCACAGTCACACAAGCCAGGAAAACCCCTCCCCTGCTGGAGAGAGTTTTTCAATTTGTCCCCAAACAAACAAACAAAAAGAACAACAAGAAAAGAAAACAAAGACAGCGACAAAGCAAAAACCCTCCAGTTTCCATTTCCTAAAGTTCGTTTTTATAAATATTATTTTGTATCAGATGCACATTGGCATTGCTCCTTTGCATTTCTCTCCTAAGAGTATCCTCCTTTGGTCTCACTGTATGTGAATGCCTAGAGAACTGTATAAGTTATTATACATAAATTATTAGTCCAACTTCTTAAATGTATAATTAAAAGCAAAATCATCTCCCCCCCTCCTTTTTTGGTTTATTTTATTTAGCTTAATCTCTCCCAGGCTCTTCTATGTTTTGTTTTTGCAAATGATAGGGTTCCTCCTTTTTCATGGCTGAGTAATAGTCCAATAGTTTTGTTTGTGTGTGTGTGTGTGTGTGTCCATCCCTTAGGAGGGCAGAGGCTCAGTCTCACATTATAGAAGAAAGGAGGAGGGGCTGGGGATATAGCCTAGTGGCAAGAGTGCCTGCCTCAGATACACGAGGCCCTAGGTTCGATTCCCCAGCACCACATATACAGAAAACGGCCAGAAGCGGCGCTGTGGCTCAAGTGGCAGAGTGCTAGCCTTGAGCGGGAAGAAACCAGGGACAGTGCTCAGGCCCTGAGTCCAAGGCCCAGGACTGGCAAAAAAAAAAAAAAAAAAAAAGAAGAAAGGAGGACAGAAGATTCTGTCTGATTCAAGCTGATCATGCAAATGAAAAGCCAGTTGTGGCTCGGATTATCCAGGCAGACAGACAGACAGACAGACAACACCCCATCTGTGGGCCACCAAGATCTCTGGATCCTTGGCAGAGGGAGATATAAAGGCAGACAGAGACATCCAGGAAGAAAGTGGAGAGAGAGACGGAGACAGAGACAGAGCTGCAGACAGAGTTGCAAAGCCAAGGGCCTATGACGGGCAGGAAGACTCACAGTGGGTCTCACCTGCCAGCTCTGTGCTCCATGCACAGACATGTGTGTGTGTGTGACTGTGTGTGTGCACACATACACGTGTTCAGAAGATGAAGAATCCGAAGGTCTCCACTGACCCAAGTCCACGAAGTTGCTGGAGATTGTACCTCAGGACATGCGTTACAGCAGAGTCAAAGACTTCCTTGTGCTTGCTCGTTGGCTTTTCCTATGGCGTGAAATTGCCTCTTTTTGCTTGTTTTTGCTTGCTTGTTCATTTGAGACCAGGGTTCTCAAGACACCACCCAGGCTGGCTTCAAACGTGTGATTCTCCTTTTGCTTCCCACTGGCTGAGATTACAGGGTGGGTGCCACCACACCCAGCTAAGTTTCCTTCACAAGGTGCAATCCAGTCCTCACACTCAGACTCTACAAAGTAAAGTGCCAATTCAGAAACGGTAAAATGGTGTCGAATGATACCCCTCAAAGATAGTAATAGAATAACTACTCTTACCTCTTAGACAGAATTGTAACTAAAGATAACAAAGAATATATATATATATATATTTCAAAAGTTAATGTGTGCAGACCGACTCAGTGTGTGTGTGTGTGTGTGTGTATGTGTGTGTGTGTGTGTGTGTGTGTGTGTGTGTGTGTGCAGGTACTGGGGCCTGAACTCAAGGGCCTGGGCACTGTCCCTGAGCTTTTTCACTCAAGGCTGGAACTCTACCACTTGTGCCACAGCTCCACTTCTGGCTTTTTGCTGGTTAAGTGAAGATAAGCGTCCCATAGACTTTCTTGCCCAGGCTGGCTTTGAACCTTGGTCTTCAGATCTCACCTTCCTGAGTAGCTAAAATTACAAATGTGAGCTATCAGTGCCCAGCTACTATTTAATCTCTGAGGTTATTTGGAGTTGTGGAATCTATATTGCAGCATTTTCAAACTTCAATATTGAATAAATATTAAATGTCCCAGGAGACAGAAATGACTCCCAAGAGATTTTTCTCCCAGGGTCTCAAGATCTGTAAGTTGAGATAATTCTACACATTGCTGCTCGAATATGGAAATTACCAACAAAAGAAATTAAGAGCAGGAACTCTGTGATTAGACTAATGCATTGATCAAATCATCGTCTGTTCTACCATCAACAAGGCACATAAATAAGCTGTGTGCAATTACCCTGAGTAAATTATATGTGTTTTATAACTTCGCATGAACATTTTTCCTTTAAAACACACACACACACACACACACACACACACACAACAAAACTAAACTAAACAAAAATATCCCGCCTGTGAATTGAGTATACAAGAAAAGAATAAAAAAAGTTATTTTAACTAATTTTCTATGCATAGATCCTGGCACTGGCAGGTCCCAGCTACTCAAGAAGGTGAGATCTGAGGATCAGGGTTCAAAGCAAACCTGGGAAGGAAAGACTGTGAAACTCTTTATTTCCAATTGACCAGCAAAAAGTCAGAAGTAGTGTTGTGGCTTAAGTGGTAGAGCTCCAGCCTTGAATGAAAAAGCTGAGAGACAGCACCTAGGTCCTAAGTTCAAGCCCCAGTACCAGTGCACACACACACACACACATGCACATACACACACACACACACAAATTGAGTAGATCTGCACACATTAACTTTACAAAAAGCATATATATTCTTTATTACCTTTAGTTACAATATTCTCTAAGAGGTAAGAGTAGTTACCCCATCATTATCTCTGAGGAGTTGTCATTCACCACCATTTTACCGTTTCTGAATTGGCACTTTACTTTGTAGAGTCTGAATGTGAGGACTGGATTGCACCTTGTGAAGGAAACTTAGCTGGGTGTGGTGGCACCCACCCTGTAATCTCAGCCAGCAGAGCCTGGGTGGTGTCTTGAGAACCCCTGTCTCAAATGAGCAAACAAACAAAAACAAGCAAAGGGAACCAATTTTAGTCAACAGAAAAAGCCATGGCTTGGCTGGCTTGATGTTTGTCAGGAAGAAACAAATATACAAACAAACAAGCACAGGAAGTCCTTGGCTCCGGTTGTACCCGTGCCCTATGGTACCATTTCCAACAACTTCATTCACTCTGGGCAACAGAGACATGGCACTGGTCTTCAGCTGCACCATCAGATCTGAACAAGCGTGCATGCACACACACACACACACACACACACACACACACACACACTCAATGAGGAGCCAGATTCTGGAGTTGAAGGGTATTGGGAGATGGAGATTTGGGAGGGTTTGGGGGGAGCTTGTGAGGGCCGGCCCCGCATCTATCATTAGTGGCCTTCTCAGAGGACAAAGAGATGCTTCCTTCTCAGCAACAAGGCCTCAGCCAATCACAAACCAGTACCAACAGCGTCCGCTCTGTTTCCTACCCCCTCCAGCCAAGAAATAAGGTTTTGGTTTTCATTTTTGCCAGTCCTGAGGCTTGAACTCAGGGCCTGAGCACTGTCCCTGGCTTCTTTTTGCTCAAGGCTAGCACTCTGCCACTTGAGCCACAGCGCCACTTCCAGCTTTTTTTGCTTATGTGGTGCTGAGGAATTGAACCCAGGCCTTCATGCATGCTAGGCAAGCACTTTACCACTAGGCCACATTCCCAGCCCAAGCTGTTGTTTCCTTAACCTCATAAATTACTCATTGTTGGGCAACTCATGACAGCAACATGAAGGGGACCAAGACAGATAGGTTGTAATATTCCCAAGTAGCTCACCTGTCCCACTACATATGGCAAAGGGAAGTTCAAAGGGTTTTGGCTGAGTTCCGGAGGAGCTCTACAGGAGGGTAAGAGAGAGTTTTGTTTGTAAGTTCTTTTAGTTTTAATTTCCTTCCAAGTATTTAGACTACTACTTTTTTGTGTTGCTGTTGCAGTTTTGTTGTTGTTGTTGTTGTCTTTTAGTAGAACTGGAATTTGAACTCCAGATCTTGCACTCGGGAGGCAAAAACTCTACCACTTGAATCACACCCTCGCCCTTTTTTGTTGTTGGTGGTGGTGTTCATGAGGCTTGAACTCAAGGCCTGGGCATTGTCCCTGAGCTTTTGTGTTCAAGGCTAGTGCTCTACCAGTTCAAACCAGAGCTCCACTTCTGGTTTTCTGGTGGTTCATTGGAGATAAGAGTCTCACAGACTGTTTTGCTCAGGCTGACTTTGAACTTCCATCCTCAAATCTCAGCCTCCTGAGTATCTAAGATCACAAGTATGAGCTACTAACACCCACCTTTTTCTCCCTGTAAGTATTGTGACTTGAACCCAGGACTTGGGCAGTGTCCCATAGCTTCCCCCCTCCCTCCCAAGCTGATACCCCAGACTGAGTTTCTTTATAGGAAACTTACTATGGTCTTTTCCTGCACCTCCTTTTATGGCCCATGCATGCTTTAGGCGGGGCAGGTCTGTTGATGTAGGCCAGGCAATGGAGGCTGGGTGTTGGGACATCCATTTCTTCCAATGGCCCCCGTGGCATTCGGCAACCAATGGAAATCCTGCTAAAGGCCAACAGCCCTGGAAATCTCCACCCTTCTTGAGCAAGCCAGGATGAGGCCTTCTAGAATCTTCTTGTTGTGCCCTCTCCCTCTGACTGTGTGTGTGGCTTCCCTAATGCAGATGAAGACCGTATAAATAATTCACATCACTCAAGAGGTGGTGAGCGGAACAAGTCCCTTCTGGTTACGTCTATTTACAGATAAGGGGAAGCTAAAGTGAGTGATGGCCCAGTTCCTGAGGCCAGGGCCAGCGGGAGGGGACACTGCAGTTACCCGGCCCGCGGGACGTGTGCAGAGCTGTGTCCGCTTACACGTCCTGGCACCTCAGGGAGGAAGGGACATGTCTTATCTCCTGGCCAAGTGACACACCAGGGGTATTTTCCAAGAACAGTCTATGAGCTAATTCGGCAGAATTCAAATGGGATCTGGCAGGAAGCACACTCGCGGGCTTTAAGGTGGTCCCCCTGGGGCCTGAACTTATGACCTTGGGCTCTTGTTGGGCTTTTTCTTTTTTTTCCCTGAAGGCTGGTGTTCGACTACTTGAGCCACATCTGTACTTCTGGCTTTTTGCTGGTTCATAGGAGGAGCTGCGTGCTGGGTGCTGGTGGCTCATGCCTGTCATCCTAGCTACGCTGGAGGCTGAGAGCTAAGAATCACAGTTTGAAGCCAGCCCATCCGTAAGACTCTTACCTCCAACGAACCAGCAAAAAGCCCAAAGTGGAGGTATGGTTCAAATGGCAGAGCACCATTCTTGAATGAAAAGTACCCAGGTCTTGATTTCACATCCCAGCCCCAGGCACCAAAATCATCATTGTCGTCGTCATCATCATCATCTGGAGGATTTGTCTTAGACTGGCTTTAATCAAAATCCTCAAATCATAGCCACCTGAGTAGCTTGGATCCCAGACGTGAGCCACCAGTGCCCAGTCTAAACTTCCATGGTAATGGAAAAAGACCTCTGGATAAAGTAGTCGTGCAAGTATTGTGTACATTTGGCACTCTTGCCCAGAACTTTATATTGGAGGCATCAGTGTGTGAGGCGTGTCATTCTTTCCCGAAGGGCAGCCCCACCCCCTCTTAGAGGCTCCATTTGAACCTTGTCATGAAATCAGAGTGGGGACAGCACCCCAGACCCAAGGCCTGCTGGGTTAGCAAAGCCTTGGTGTGGCTGGAGCAATGTCACCTCCCACAGGGTCTTGACCTTCCCCTCCCTTCCCACTACATCCCCTGTTCTCAGGTCTCTGTTCTTCCTTTGCTCAGTGGCCCCTAAGGATTTCCAGGAGGTGACGTTCAGAACTTGGTAATAAGCAAATCGTATCACCAGCTGACAACAAACTTCATGGAGCAAAGCAGGCTTCTGTTAATCTGTAATCTGAATGTCTTTGTGTTTTTTTTTTTTCTTTGAATAACCAAGAGGCAGAGAATATTCTGGTTCAAGATCCCTGCCTCGAATGGCTAACAAACGTGTTAGTGAGTTTGATGGACACAGACAATCTCAGTGCCATAATTCTGGACTGGTACTGAACTTTGTCTTTAAACACTTATTTTATGTTTAATTAATCTCTCCAAAGTGCAAAGTTCCTGAGCTGCCTCAGAAGGAGGCTGTTTGTGTACATTTATTTTCAGAGAGGAAGAAAGGGAGGATGGAAATAAGAGAGGAAGGGCTTATGGTTTTTCCCCTGTTGTGTTGTTGTTGTTGTTGTTGTTGATGATGATGATGTTTTGTTTTGTTTTTTAAATGTGGCATGACATCCTGCCCAGTCCGATGAACGCACAAGTCTTTGTGTGATGGAAGAGAGACACACCTAGCAGCTTCCTCCATCATCAAAGAGACAGACGTGTATCTATAATTTATGCTTTGCTTCTCGCTCGCGCTGATCTGATGTGGCTTTTTAAAAAACAACACAGGCAGCCTTGGCATCCCACGTCAATCACGGGGGCCTGTTCAAATCGCAGGCCATTAGGAGGAGAGACGGTGGAGTTTCTTTTAATGATGCTTTTATATGGGGCATGTTGCCATTGAAACAGGAGAGCGTCTGATTTGATCAATGCATTAGTCGAATCACAGTGTCCTTGCTCTTAATTTCTTTTGTCGGGCCATTTCCATAGAGGGGCCTGCATGCAGTATCTTGGCCAGGTCCGGTTTGTAGCACCACACCACGCAATGAGCCTCCCTCCCTCCCCCCAATCCTGCTTGCTAGGTAAGAATGTATTGTCCTGACCACAAAGCTGGACCATTGCCTTTAAGATGTGTCACGTTGTAGGTCCCAGGAAAACCCACCCTACAGGAGTGTTGGCTCCAATCTCAAGATGCCTGCCAGCCTTCCCAGCAACAGACCTGGCCCTGCCAATCTAGCCTCCCCCTTCCCGGGCCCCATCCTCCAGCCCCCGCCCCCGCCCCATGCTTCTGTTTCCATGTTCGCCAAAAGCAGCATCCGTGTATAATGAAGAGTTTCATGTTCAACATTTTAAGTGTCTATTTGCGAGTCTCGATAATTAGCCCTTTGTCTTGCAGGCAGGCGATGGTGATTAGAATTCTATCTCTGTTATTACTGTCACTTCCCAAATTCCTCTTCCTCGCCTGGAAGGACAGAAGACCAACACCTGAGACACACAGACACCTTGGGTGAGGACCGGCTGGCCTCCCCTCTCCCCTGTCCTGATCTCCACTCTCCTTCCTTCTTTCATCTGCCTCTCCTCCAGCCTTCTCTGTCCCCAGACTTCATTCCACACTGGTATTCTCCATTTTATTCATACGCTTGTTTTTGCTTCACTTCCATTCTTGCTCCCCAAAGATGGCTTTTTATTTTTATTTTTTTACATAATGTCCCCATGCATGCTGGTATTTGTGCATTTTGTACAATCTTGTCAGGATTCTTTTCCAAACGAATCATTTCCCAGAATCAAAATATTATGAGCCAGGCCAAATTACCTCTAATTATAACCTCCAGAAAATTAGAAAACTTTCCCAATAAACAGAAACTGGGTGGAGGGGGGCGGGGGTGGGGTAGCAAGGCCACCTTCAGAAATATTTGCAAGGAAAAAGTAATATCTTTGTTTTTTCCTAAAAAAAAAAAAAAGAAACGATCAAATCATGTAAGCATACAAATAAATGTATTTTAATAAGGGTAAAATTACTAGTTAATGAGTTTGCTTTGGGGTTTTGTATCTTCAGTGTAAAAAATATATAAATGCTTTTATTAAGGTTGTACCTATTATTTTCTAAATGAACACAAATGCAAAAAAATCTAATCCATTTAGCAATATTATATTTTAACATATCACTTATTTTTCCCTTTGCCACTTTTTATTATTGCGTAGTTTAGGAAAACAGAATCATCAGCCACTCCACACCGTTTCTCAGGATTTCTTTTTTGACGATCGTAAAAGGAATATGAATTGCTTGCGAATCTGCAGTAATGTCAACAGACTTAAGTGTGGAGGTTTTCCCCTTGCTTGGTAGCCAGCACCATGGTGGGGGTCTTGGCAGTAGGTACGATCCTTGTGCTAGCTCTTGCGACTCTTCGGGGAGCAGCTGGAGCAGTCGTGACTGTTTCAAGTCCTCCATCACGGCAGAAGGAACAGGAAGCTTCCTTCTCCCAGGAAGCCCTCAGTGGTAGATAATACACGGGACCAATCACTACGAATGATACCCAGCTTGTGTGTGTGTGTGTGTGTGTGTGTCTGTGCACACACACACACACACACAAGTGCTAGTGCATGCCAGTACTGGGGCCTGAACTCAGGGACTGGATGTTGTCTCAGCTCTTTTGCTCAAGGCTACCCAGTCTACCACTTGAGCCACTGCTCCCCCGTTTCAGTCTTTTGGTGGTTAAGGTGAACCAAGGATCTCACAGACTTTCCTTCCCCATGCTGGCTTCAAACTGTGGTCTTCCCATCTCATCCCCCTAAGTAGATGGCTAGGGTTACAGGCCTGAGCCACCAGCCCCTGGTCAGGCCCAGTGTCCTGAAGAGTAGGAGAAACTTCTGACGATAAATGAACAAGAGAGGGAAAAGCCTCACAGGGAGTTCTCCAAAGTCACAGAACCACGTGGGCATTACTGGGCTATGTGCTTCTGGTGCTTGATGGCTGCCTGTAGTGTGTAGTGTCGGTAGAGTGTTTCAACAAATGTATTCAGCAGAGGGATCTGTACAAGATGGACAGGTTTTGAGTGGCAATATTTATCCGACACCTCCATTCCTTTCTTAATCCTGGCTGCAAATTTATTGGTTTCATGTATACATTTTCCTGCCTCACAGTGGCCAAAGCTAACTGTATACATCCTCATTCAGTATTTATGATTTTGCATAGTAGAGAAGTTTCTTTTTTTTTTTTTTTTGCCTTCAGAGTCAGAGAATCTGGGTGCATTAATCAAAAATAATGAATAAAATGGTCCGTCTGACAATTCTTGTAGCCGCCTAGGTTTCAGAATAACGAACTAACTTTATTAATCAACAGTCCTGATTAATTGTTACAAAGTGTCATCCATAAATTTCCCTTCATTTTAATAATACTTGCTGAACGCTAACAATATCCCTAGTGATTTCAGATTTATGGAGGCCCCGGGTATGTGGAAGCGTGGCACTCTAGTTTTCCCCTCTCTCCGGAGCTTCAAGAAGCCCTTGCATCTAAGCCGGAGCCCTGTTCCTATTCCTGTCACCCCTCCTTACACTCACTCACTCTCTCCACCCTTCCTTGTGATTGTCACTTCATCCCCCAAACCAAACAGCATCAGCTTCCCGAGGGGGTACTTAGCCTCGCACCCCTATTTCCACACAGGCCCCCCAACCCCATCTCTACCTCCTGGGTCCAGCTCCAAGGAAGGGTGAACAGTATTGCAACCTATTAACTCTGACAGCTTCACTTTTCTCTCCTAATTACTCGTTCCTGCCTATTTGGCATTTTTTTTCCTTAGAAAAATTTGTTGAATAATGACCAGCATTAAAATGGAGACTCTTAAGAATTTATACACAGAGCTTAATTTATCATGGACTTTCCTTATCTTGCAGACGAATTTATTTCTACAGTGTGGTCTTTGCACCACGGGTGACAGTTGTAGTCATTTCCTTAAGGGCACACGGTGCGTAGGGGTAAGGGATTTAAAACAAGAATGTGCCCACTATTCAATCAGAAAGCACTCAGGCTGGTTTCTTTGGCGAATCATGTTTGTTTATGGGAATTCTAGACTTGACATGAGGCAATTAGTACTAATTGTTTAACCCAGATGCCTTGCTGAGAACAACCAACAACTTCTGTACTTTATCTTGCTTCTGCTAGTCTCTTAGCCAACTGCTGCTGCCATGTTTGTTCTGGGTTTCCCAGCGTCTTCAAAGGCAGTGGGAACGCTGCCTTTGGGAGCCATGGAGGCTGCAGACTGCAGGTCATCTTTGAGAGGGAAAAAGATATTTGGATGAGTGTCTACCTGGTGAGAACTTCAGCTCTCCAGTCTGTATGTGAGTGTGTGTGTGGGGTGGGGGGTGTTTATTGGTGCTTGAATGTAAGGTCTGAACACTGTACTTGAGCTTTTCTTTTTTATAAGCTCAAGGCTGATACTCTACCACTTGAGCCATACCTCTAGTTATGGCTTTTTTTTTTTTTTTGGTGGTTCATCGGAGGTCAAAGTCTCAGGGACTTTCTTTCCCTGTGCTGATCTTTGAACCATTGATCCTCAGATCTCAGCCTCCTGAGTAGCTGAGATTACAGGCATGAGCTACAGGTGCCTGGTTGGTCCAGGCCTTCTTGTGGGGTTGCTGAATGGTCTTTGAAAGCCAGTATGAAGTTAAAGCCCCCCCCCTCAAAAAAAAGAAAAAAGAGGAGAGATATAGAAACTCACAGACTGAGTCTTCCCCACAGTGTGACTTTAGTCAAACTTTCACAGTAAAAAAAAAAAAGAAAGAAAACAGAACAAGAAAAGAAGCAAAAGCATCTGTAATTTCAGCGGGGTGCAAGGTTTGAAGGGGAAGTTGTAACTTTCAGCTACCATCTGTCTGCCTCAAAGAATTTACTTCTGGCTTAGACTTTGTCAACATTCAAATATACAGAAGGCCACGCGGAGTAGGAAGAAAACTTATGATTTATCCTAAGTTTTGGGTTGATTATAATGTTTTGAATATGCTTCTATGGAGTTCAGGGAGTCCAGTTTTCAGAAGGAAGAAATGGGGTGTGCGTGTGGAGAAGTTCTCCCGGTTGGGAGGTTGTCGTTGCAGTACCTGCTGCTCATGGAGGTGGTCTGTATCTTGGCAGCATGCCTTTAATGCCCTGGAAATGTCCCCTCAGGGCCTAAGCACCATCCCTTAGCTTTTGTCACTCAAGGCTGGTGCTCTACCACTTGAGCCACACCTCTTCTCCTGGTTTTTTGCTGATTCATTGGAGACAAAAATCTCCTAGATTTGTCTTCCCAGGCTGGATTTGAACCCTGGCCCTCAGATATCAGTCTCCTGAATAGCAAGGATAGCCTGTGTAAATCACAGGTGCCTAGCTTGTCCAGTCTTTCTTGTAGGGTGCTAGACACAAGAAGGACCGACAAAAATGGGCCCTAGTGGCTCACGCCTGTCATCCTAGCTGCTCAGGAAGCTGAGATCTGAGGATTGTAGTTCAAAGCCAGCCTGGGCAGGAAAGCTTGTGAGATGCTTATATCCAATTAACTATCAGAAAGCCGGAAGTGGTGGTGTGGCTCAGTGGTAAAGTGTGAGCCTTGAGCAAAAGAAACTCAGGGACAGCGCTCAGTCCTTGAGTTCAAGCCCCATGACCAACAACAGCAACAAAAAAAAAAAAGAAAGAAAGATAGGAAAGGAAAAAAGAAAAGGAAGGAAAAGAAAAACAGAAACAAATGGCCCATGGAAATGTCATGAATGATGCCAGGAAGCCCTCAGCCACCACATTTTCCCCATAAAGACCTGGGTGCAGGCAGCCCCATGTCCCAGCCTCTCTTTACCATGAAACAGTTTCAAGGGCAGAGTGAGAAAGGCCCACAGACTCTGCCTGGGTGCCACATGGGGGTGGGGACTCAGAAAGTGGCATTTTCTTTAGATTAATTCTAAGAGCAACTCTGTAAAAATACGTGTTCTAAGCCTGCCTGCCTTTCTTTCTTTCTCTTTCTTCCTTCCTCCTTTTCTTCTTCCATTCCTCCTTCCTCTCTCCCTATTTGCCTCCTTTTCCCCTTTCCTTTCCTTCCCCTCCCTCTCTCCCTCCCTCCCTCCCTCCCTCCCTCCCTCCCCCCCCTCTCTCTCTCTTTCTTTCTTTCTTTCTTTCTTTCTTTCTTTCTTTCTTTCTTTCTTTCTTTCTTTCTTAAAACTGGGGTTTGAACTTAAGGTCTCATGCTTGTTCAGCTGGTATTATATCTTTTGAGCCACAACTCCAGCCTGGCTTTTTTACTGGATATTTTGGAAATGGAGTCTCACAGACTTTTCTGCCCTCAAATCAAGATCCTCAGATCTCTGCTTCCTGAGTAGCTAGGGTTACAGGTGTGAGCCACTGATGATTGGCTCACCACCAGGCTCACTTCCCTCCTTCCTTCTTTCCCTCCCTCCCTCTTTCCCAGCTTCCTTCTTTTCTCCCTCCATCCTCCTTCCTTCTTTCCTCCCCCTCCCTTCTTCTTTCCTTCCTTGCTCCTTTCCTTCCTTCCTCCCCTCCCTTAATATCATGTATCATTTTGTTCCCATCTCCTAATTGCCTGAGAATAACACACTCAACAGGTTTCCATGGCCCCCAGCAGCTCCCCAAAGACTTTTCAAAGGTGAAGAGCTTTCTTGAGAATGGAACTGACTCCTCAAGAGTACCGGGTGCTAGGAAAAAATCAGGAGACATGATGATTGGAAGCTCCATTCTGCCATTTCCCTCACATGGGAAAAACAGGAAAATTGAGAAGTTCACCAGAATCCTCTGATGACACCATGGGGTTGTTGTTGTTCCAAACATGCTCCGGTTGCTACTTAAAATGAGTCTAATTCTGAAGTGATCCCATCCTGAAGATAACTTCCACTGATAATGATTTCTTGACCATGACAACCACCTTAGCACAATGTTTTAACCTTACACAGGGCTCTGATTGAGTCAGGATTTATGAAATGAATGACCGGAGCTTCTGCTACCTTGACATCCAGTTTCCTCCCCTACACAAATAAATTCAAGCCCTGCAACCCCTGTTGGTTTTTGATTCTTTTTACAGGGATGGTGGATGGCTGGGTAATGCATGTAGGCCGCCTCAGCCTGTCTCCAGAATTGTTCTGGCAATATCTTCCTTCTGTCTAGAGTCCTGATGGAAAACAGTCCTCAAGTAGGCTTCTAATCCTTTCCAAGCTTGCAATTTTGATATTGGGGGTACCCCTGTAAGGGTACAATCTCAGTGATATTTCTTTTCCCTTCTTTTCTGGTAACACTCCAGAGGCAGAAATAGGAGGCTCAAGAGTTCAAGGTCAGCCTAGGCTATGAAGCAAGACCTTGATTCTAAAACCCTACCCACTTGAGCCACAACTCCACTTCTGGTGTCTTGGTAGTTCATTGGAGATGAGAGTCTCATGGACTTTCCCGCCCATGCTGGCTTTGAACCATGGTCCTCAGATCTCAGCCTCCTGAGTAATCAGGATGACAGGCGTGAGCCACCGGTCTCCTGGAATATCCAGTTTGTCCCCGTTGGTTCTCCACCGCACAGCTACTAGGCAGCCATGGTTTTTCCTTTCATCTCTCCCTGGCATGGCCTCCTCCTTGCAGACTTTGGCAGACTCTTGTGTGGCAATCTGGGTCCCACAGAAAAGAACCCCTCCAATCTCACACCTAGAAGAGGGGTCCCATGCCACCCAGTTGTGCTTCCTCCCACAGGGGAACAGGAGACTAGGAGTCACATGGGTGTGGCCCCTGGAACACAGGAGCCAAGGACCCCCTGTACTCAGCCTCCAACTTTTTATTTTCCCATAGCAGCCAGAGACTCTCCATTCTCCAGGCAATAAAACTCCCGCACAGGGGTGCAGGGTAGTTCCTGGAGGAAAAGGCATGGTGTGTGTGTTTGTGTGTGTGTGTGTGTGTGTGTGTGTGTGTGACCTGACTGTGTAGGGCAGAGGTGCCACTCTGGGGCTGTCACCCACTGCAGGTCCCCTTTCCCCTGAGGTCCTGTGCAGAAAGCAGCTTGTCCTTCCTTCTTTCCCTCGCTGCTGGCTGGACGGTGGCCGGTTCGGCTCCCTGGTCCTTTGGCCTCAGGCCCGCTCGCTTGTCGGCCTCTGGAATCTGGCTGAGTGTCTGGGCAAACCACTCACTCTTGGTCTGCCACAGCATCTTTACCGGTCCTTATTATTTCAGACAGTTTCTAATTGCCACCAGTAGAGTTTTGAGAATGTAACAACAAAATCCAAGTGCATACAAAGTTTAATTGGGGATGCACACAAGCGTTTCTTAGTACATAACTAAATCTCTTCCTTTACACATGCAATAAGGGTACACACACACACACGAATGCGAATGAACACATAAGCATGCACATACAAACACACTCACATGCAAGCCTGTACACATACATAAGTGCACATACATAAATGCATGAATACAAGCATGCACACAGACACAAGCACACACACAGACACATGTGCAAGCACACACACAATACACACACAAGGCCACACAAGAGAACATACACAACCACACACATGAAAGCATGCGCACCCAAACACACACACATTCTCATAAGCACATGCAAGCATTCACACTCACATTAGCATGCATGCATAAGTTCACGAATGCAAGCATGTATATGCAAATATGTACACATGCACACACAAACATACATGTATGCACACACAATACACATAAACACACCACACACAATCACACAAGTCCACATGTGCATATACACCTGCAAGCACACAAAAGTACATTCGAGCATACTACACACAAAGCACAAATACACATAAAACACATGTAAGCACATGTACACACAGTAGACATGTGTGCAAGCACACAAACACGTGCACATTCACACACAAGCAACACAAACATACACAATGAAACATACACAAGAAAGCATACACAAAATAATGTCCCCAAATAAGTAGAGAATACATATATTTTTTGAAAATACTTATTTTTAAAAGGACTATCCTGACAAATTATAAAACGCAAAAGCACAGCTCCACCCATAGTCTATGACAGAATTACTACAATAAAATCTGTAACCTGGCTCCGTGCCAGTGGTGCACGCCTGCATTCCCAGATACTCAGGAAGTCGAGATCTGAAAAGCCAACCCAAACAGGAAAATCTACAGGCCTCTTATTCTAATGAACCAGCAAAAAGCTACACATGAAGGCATTGCTCAAGTGATAGGGCACCAGGCTTGAGAAGAAAAAAATCAGGGGCCAGAGCCAAGACCCTGGAGTACAAGTCCCAGGACTGACACGCAAACAAACAATAAATAGATAAATACAAACAATGAGACAGAGAACTGAAGCCCAGCCTTTTGTGTACCATGTTGAGTTGTGAGCCAGTCAAGGAGTAGAATGATCCTAAATCTGGATTTAGCTGGTTGTAGTTTTCCTTTATTCCCGTGGCCTTCCCCATCCTTAACTCTTATCTACCCACAATCCCCACAATGACACTGGGACAAAGGAAAAGCTGGACACTCAGGCACTGGGCTAGACACATTGATTAGCACAGCATAAACGGGTCACAACGGTCCATGTGACATCCGCCATTAATACTGCTACAATGTTACAATGACAAACAATGTTATCATGACAAACACTGGATTAACAACCTGTCCTTTGAGAGTTTCAGGTACAATGGAAGAGACATAGAGTATCAGTGGTAAGATATAATCATTTCATTTTTGTATTTTTTCTGACTTGGTACCTCTGATTTTTTTCTCACTTAACATAACAAAGCCCAGAGAAGTCTATTAGCTAAGTTGATTTAAGAGCAGTAGATCAAATTCTGCCATGATAATGCTTGGGTTTTCTTTTTTTTTTTGGTCTTCTTCAGGGTCTATTCACAACCATGATTCTATTAGATTTCCAAAATACCTGAGCAAATTCTTGAACATGCTGTAATGTCTAGATGATCTGATTACAAGACATATGAACCGTATCTGAATAGCATAACTTTAAATGAGAAACTACTTGAAATCTAATAAACACATTTCTGTGTAACTCGGTAGAAGATAGAATAGAATCATAAACATCAGCTCTTGGCAAAAAGAAAAAGAAAAATAACAAGACAGCAGCAGGGGAATTTATGGGTTGCAGCCAAAGCTGTAGTTATTATTATAATAATAATCTTAGCTGTCCCTCAGATGAAGGAAGACAAAAATAAAAACAAATTCTCTGTCTATTACTCTCAACAAATCAGCAAAGAAAAGGCAAGAAAGAAAAGAAAAAGAAAGAAATCCCACGGGAAAGCAGGAAGAAGAAATTAACAGACATAACAGGCATAAATATAGAATTGTTAAATAAATGAGGTTGTGTTCTCTGAAATGATGAATAAAATATTCAAAACCAAGAAATCTAATCAAGGAGGGGGAAAAATGAGCCCAGAATAGAATTAAGAACAAACGTATAATCACAAACAGAGAGCGTTTATAGAATTGGTAGGGATTTCTATGAACACTTTGGCTAAACATGAAAATAGCCCAACACTGAGATTGGTTCTGAGAAAATGCACATTTAAACTGGACTTTCTAAAGAACACAAGTAAATCGAAGGTAATAATTTTAAAAAGCCAGGTGACGTAGCTCATGCCTCTATATTCCTAGCTACTCGGGAGTCTGAGATCTGAAGCTCCTGGTTCAAAGCCATCTTGGGCAGAAAAGTCCTTGGGATTCTTATCTCTAATCAGCTATGTGAAAAGCTGGAAGTGGAGCTGTGACTCAAGTGGTAGAGCAATAGCCATGAGCCAAAGAAGCTCAGGGACAGTGCCTAAGCCCTGAATTCAAAACAAACAAAATAAGCCAACTGGAAATGTAAGCCAGGAAGTATTGTCTCAAATCTGTAATCCTGGCAATTCAGGAGGCTGAGATCTGAGGATCCAGGTTCAAAACCAGCCCAGGCAGGAAAGTCCTATAAGGCTCTTATCACCAATAGACCACCAAAAAGCTGGAAGTGGAGCTGTGGCTCAAGTATAGAGTGCTAGCCTGGAACACAAAAGCTTGGGGACAATGCCCAGGCCCTGAGTTCAAGCCCCAGGATTGGCACACTCACAGAAAGACAGAAATGTAATCAGATGTAGTGCTATAGGTATTCTGAGGACCTGGGATTTCCAGGCTGTTCCTGCTCATATATTGATGAGTTGAGTCTCTTTTTTCTTTATTTTGTTTGTTTGTTTGTTTGTTTGTTTGTTGTAGTAGTAGTCAGTTGTGGAGCTTGAACTTAGGGCCTCAGTGTTACCCTGAGCTCTTTTGCTTAAGGCTAGCGCTCTACCATTGAGTCACAGCACAGCACCACTTCCAGTTTTCTGGTGGTTCATTGGTGATAAGAGTCTCACAAAGTTGCCTACTAGGCTGGCCTTGAACCACAATCCTCAGTTCTCAGCCTCCTGAGTAACTAGCATTACAGGAAGGAGCTATCAGCACCAGCTCTCTTCTCCATTTTAAACCCACCTTCTGTTCTTTGATGCCATCCCAGGGTAACTGAATCCCAACACTAGGGAAAAATGTTCTAATTCTTGTCAAGCAACTCAATCATTTGTTAATTCTTGCCTGTACCAGAATTTGAGCTTGACTTGCCAGCTCAGCTGGTACTCTACCACCTAAACCATGCCCCTAGCCCAGCTTTTTTGCTGGCCCATGAGAGATGGTATCTCATGGACTTTTCTGCTGCCTGGGCTGGCTTCAGACTTTGATCCTCTGGATCTGTTTCCTGAATAGCTCAGCTTTCCACCCATGAGCCACCACTGATTGTGGGCTGGTTACTTAATGTACGGTGACTCTGAGTCAGGGCCGATTTCTCAAGTGCGCTATAAGCCCAAGGGGTTTCTCAGAGGCTTCTTAATTCTGTGCAAGCAGCTTGTGGACTTTCCTCTGCCCACCAAGATGGGCAGAGAAGATGAATGAGGGGAGAGAAATATGACACTGGAGAGCCCCAAATAGACTCTGTGGTCAAGAAGAGATTAATCTCGACACGCATGATCTCCTTTCCCCTTCTGACCACCACACGCCATTACCTGCTTAATCTCCCAAAACCAGAGCCCGGTGACTGACCTGGGCAGCGCGCTCTGCTCGGGGGAGTCTGAGCCCCTTTCTTTCCAGCAGAATACAGAATGCTGGCATCACTCCTCCAATCTGTTCAGGAAGGTCAGCATGGTTTGAAGTCGCACCTCTTCTGTGTGACTCTCCTCTTCATCAATCCAGGACTACGAATGCCACCACTGGGGTCAGTGCCAGGTCTAAAGTACGTAGGGTGGGGTTCAGTCCCCAGACACCTCCTTTGTGCCAGGCTACAAGTATGTAGGGCCGCAGTGAAGAATGTCCCCCTTTTGTGTGTGTGTGTGCCAGTCCTGGGGCTTGAACTCATGGCCTGGGTGCCGTCCCTGAGCTTCTTTTGTTCAAGGTTAGTTGAGCCACAACTGCACTTCCAGCTTTTTTCCAGTGTTTGATTGGAGATAAGAGTTTCATAGGCTTTCCTGCCCTGGCTGGCTCTGAACTGAGATCCTCAGGTCTCAGCCTCCCAAGTAGCTGTGATTACAGGTGTGCGCCACCAGCGCCCTGGCTAAGGGGACCATTCGTTACTATTTGATCAGGCTGGATTTGCTCAGAAATTGACAAAGGCTCTGTTAAGAATGGAAGGGTAAGCCAGGTGCTGACTGGTGAAGGGCAAAGGCATGGGGGTGGCTCAGGGTAGGGGCTAGGCCTGGAAGAGCAAGGGGGCACAGCAGAGCAGAAAGGGCCGGAGGAAGTTACTGCAAGAGAGGACGAAGTGGTTACTACCATGGGTGTGTCTTCTCTCACATCTGTGTAAGGCCTGAAGATCATAGGAACTGCCTTTCCTCCCAGGCACAGTTTTCAGGTAAAGCCAGGTGCTGGTGGCTCAAACCTGCAAGAATCTGAAGATCTTGGCTCCAAGTTACCTAGGCAGTAAAGACCATGAGACTCTTATCTCCAGTGAACCACAGAAAAAAAGCTGGAAGTGAAGCTGTGGCTCAAGGGATAGAGTACCAGCCATGAGTAAAAAAAAATCTAAGGGACAGCACCAAGGCTCCAAGTTACAGCCACAAGACTAGCACCCAAAAAACAAACAAACAAACAAAAAACACACAGAAAAACCTCTGAAGCCATGAGCTAAAATAAATTATCCCTTCCCTAATCATTATGTCAGGTGACAGCAAAACAAAAGCAACTAATACACCATCCTGTTTGTAGAAAACGAATGGTTTTCATGAACCCTCAGGTCATCGAGAACGAAGAGGTAGTCCAGTATGGTAGTGCATGCCTGTAATCCCAGCACATGGGAGACAGTAGCAAGAAGGGACCTCAAGTGATGGGTAAATGTCATTCCGTAACCTTCTGAGTTTCCGTCTAGAAAACAATGGCAGAGCCTGATGGAAACAGAGAAGTCATATTTCAACATTTCGCAACATTTCAACATTTTCAACATCATTACGTAGTTTTCTAAATTATAATGACTGCATAATAGTGTGTTTAAGCCAAGCCCTGATGGATGCATATTAGTTTATTTTCAATTTTTCACCATTATAAATAATACTATGATGAATACCCCCAGGCATAAATCTTAATGGTCACCTCTGGTCGCATGCTCTGTGGAAAGCATCAGACATGGGTTACTGAACTATAGTAATGAGAATTTTTTAAGGCTCTCAATACATAATTCCAGTTTTCATACCACCTTGTATAAATTTATATGCTGGAGCTTTTGCTTTAACCCTATGCTTCCAAGAAATGAAAAAAGAATGATTTTGTGTGTGTGTGTGTGTGTGTGAGTGTGTGAGTGTGTGTTTGTGCGCATGCACCAGTACTAGAGCTTGAACTCAGGGCCTGGGTGCTATCCCAAACCTGGTGCTCCACCACTTGTGCTACAGCTCCATTTTCAGTATTTTGCTGGTTAATATAAGAGTCTCAAGGATTTCCCTGCCCAGGTTGGCTTTGAACCATGGTCCTATAGTCAAACCAGTTTCAAAGGAATTAGTTAAATTTCCAAAATTTGTGAAAATAATGTAACAGCTACCAGACCGAGAAACTCTAAACATCAAATTAACATAAGATATGTAAAAAGAAGAAAATTAAGACCAGCTTTGTAAACATTACTGGCATTTTATGTAAAAACACATCACTATCATAAATAACAACAACAAAAAACAATCCAAATAGACAAAGATGTAAAAAAAAACACTATAGATAAAGAATTAATTTCCTTCATGCTTTAAAAACTATTTAAAAGCCAATGGGGGGGCGGGAAGCCTATTTACCTATAAGGAAACAATCAACTAGTGATCTTGTAAATGACGAGAATGCTAACAATCTGACTTTTATGTTTTTCCCTATTTTCTTATATTTTGTGGCAAACACATGATACTTTTCTGGTAGAATCTTCTTTTGTGTGTGCTAGTACTGGGGCTTGAATTCAGAACCTGGGCACTGTCCCTTGGCTTTTTCTCTGAAAGTTATGGTGCTCTGCCACTTCACCCTGCCCAAAACAAAAACAACAACAAAAAAAAAAACCCTCAGAAATATTTAAAAACATATGTTTACCCCAACTGGAGTAGGATGGAATAAAGGGTTTAAAAAACCTGAGAATTTGCAAATTATGGAAACGTATGGGCAATAAATGGCCATACATCAGTGATTATAGAAATACCAATACCAATATTAATTTATAAAAATGTAAAGATTTTGGTGCCAGGGGCTGGGAATATGGCCTAGTGGCAAGAGTGCTGGCCTCATATACATAAGCCCTGGGTTCAATTCCCCAGCACCACATATCTAGAAAACGGCCAGAAGTGGCGCTGTGGTTCAAGTGGCAGAGTGCTAGCCTTGAGCAAAATAGAAGCCAGGGACAGTGCTCAAGCCCTGAGTCTAAGGCCCAGGACTGGCAAAAAATAAAAATAAAAAAAAAAATAAAAGATTTTGGTGCCAGAGTTTGAACATGGGGCCTGATTGGAGGAAGTAGGTCCCTAGGGGCATGGTCTACTAGGAGGTAGATACTGATTGGAGGAAGTGGTGTGGTCTATTAGGAGGCAAGGCCTGATTGGAGGAAGTGGTTCACTGGAGGGTGTGGTTTATTGGGAGGTGGGGCCTGATTGGGCATAGTGGATCTCTGAGGATGTGGTCTATAGTTGGCAGAGCCTGGTTGGAGGAAGTGAATCTCTGGAGAATGTGACTTTGAAGGGTTCCCCCACCCCCACTCTCTGCCTCTTTCTTCATCCTAACCTCCATGAGGTCAACAGCTTTCCTTGATCACTACCACGATGCCCTGTGTCACCACAGGCCAACAGCAGCAGAACCGGATGACCATAAGCCAAAACTCCTGAAACCTTGAGCCAAAAGAAATCCTTCCTTGCTTCCACTTACGATTCTCAGGTGTTGTTTTTAATAACAGCCATGGGAGCTGGAAGTGAGTGAACTGAGAGGACAGGGAGAGGCTGGAAAATCTGCCCTCCAGACTGATGGACGAGAGGGCCAGGAGCTGAGCTCCTCCAAGAAGAGGAAATAGAAAAGGCCAAAGAAACTCCATTTCTGGCTGGTAGAATGTACGTGGTCCAGTTGGGTCTGTTTTATGCCTTCCTTTCCTGCCTCCCTTTCATCCTTGCACATTTTCTTCTCTACCGAAGCTGCTCTGTATTCTAAACGTCTGAATGAACCCAGCGGCCTTGTCTGTTCTCCTTTTTAACCAGAAACATAATCACCTCATTAACCTTCAGCAGGGAAGGTTGTGCTCTGTTCCCCCTCCATCCTCCCAAGGGCTGAAGGTGACGATTTGTGGACATGGTGATGGCCTTAGGCCTACTGGGCAGCCAGGATTAATGGGAGATCTACATGTTGAGCAGGGTTCTGGGGTTGCTGGGTTACTGATGCTTGTGGACCAGGCACTTGTGTAGTTGGAATTGTCACTTAGGTTTGTGCATGTCCATCTTCTGACTAGAGGGAAATCTAAGGACTCAGCACATGCTCATGTATGTTTTGGTGACCAAGGAAAAGCTGATCGTGGTAGCCCTTCTGGTAGTGCTTACCCAGTGGAAGAGAAAACAAGAAAGGGCAAATCATGAAAGAGCAGTATTTGCTTCCATATGTGCAGCAAGAAATGGGCACTCCTCTGGGCAGAGGAGCAATTGACCCAAAGCAAGGAGAAATTGCTTCAATGTCAGGCCAGTGAGAGTTCCAGGATGGGGTGAAGCATTCGACAGTCTTGAAAAGTGGTTGGGGTTGGAATGACCCAAATGGACGTGTTTGTGTGTGTGTGTGTGTGTGTGTGTGTGTGTGTGTGTGTGTGCTGATACTGGGGCTTGAGTTCCCAGTCTTACGTTCTCACTTGGTTTTTCCACTCAAGGCTGTTGCTCTACTACTTGTGCCACACCATGACTTCAGGATTTTTTGCAGTTTAGTTGGAGTTCAGTCTCCTGGGCCTTCCTATTGTAGCTGGCTTTGAACTGCAATCATCAGATCTCAAGCCTCCTGAATAGTCAGGATGACAGATGAGCCATTAGCACCTGGCTATATTTGTTCTTCTTTATGATTAGTTTTTACAGTTCATGTAGTTTAAAAGTCTGCACCTGTATGTGAGTTTGTTTATTTTGTGTGCTGGTCCTAGGTCTTGAATTCAGTGCCTGGGTGCTGTCCCTGAGCTTTTGTGCTCAAGGCTAGCACTCTACCACTTTGAGCCACAGCTACACTTCCAGCTGTTTGCTGGTTCAGTGGAGATAAGTGGACTTTCCTGTCTGGGCTGACTTTGAACCACAATCCTCAGATCTTAGCTTTATGAGTGGCCGGTATTATAGGTAAAAGCCACTGGTCACAGTACATATATGGAGTTTATTTAATCAATAGAACAAGATAGTTACTATCACTCTCCTCCCATATTTTATGGCTTGGTAAACCCACATAGAGCTAGTCAAAGTGACCCCCATCCAAGGTCACATAGAACTGTGACCGACTATCAGAGACTTGAGCTCCTTCTCCAGGGACCCAGAAGCACAGGAGGGCTGGGGGACAGTAACAGGACCCCCACTCCACTGACTTGGGTCACAAGAGGAGACAGGGTGCTCTGAAGCTCAGAAGTGGGCCCAGGTCAGTCAGCCTGGTAGCCCGTGGCCTGGAAACACATCCTCTCCTTTCTTTATGGCCACCTCCCTGTTTTGGAAAGTCACTTATCTTGCCCAGGTTTTGATTTTCCTCTTGAATAATGTGGAATCCTTTGTAATCGTGGTGATGGGTTCTTCAATGATCTATGAGAGTCAAGGCAAGGAAGGTGGATAGGAGAGTCCTTTTTTTCTTTTCTTTTCTGAAGTCTGAGTTCGGTTCTCTGGAGGTGGGGGAGGACAACCCTGGTTGAAATAGGTCTGGTAGGATTTCAGGCCCAGCTCCTGTCTTCCCAGGCAGGCTGTGTAGCCGTGAGCTATCTCCTTTGTCTCTCTGGGCCTCAAGTTTCTCAACAGCAGTTTCAATCAAATGACCTCTAAGTGTTCTTGGAGTCTGTGGTGGAGGTGGTGTGTGTGTGTGTGTGTGTGTGTGTGTGTGTGTGTGTAAGGGCAGATGTGTATGTGTGTTTGGAAGGGGAGGTTCAAGTGGAACCAGTGATCATGCAAAGGCTGCTCCCAAGACAAAGGTAAATGTGTGTGCACACGACACTTGGCCATCTTTGTGTCTGAGAGTGCACAGGAACATCTGAGTTCCGCGGCTTCTGTCGGCCTGCTTGTGGACACTTGGATGTGCATGTGAGTCTGTGTGAATCAATGCATTTGAGCGTACACAGAATGTACACACGGTTCTTCTGAGCATGGATGTGTACGCGTGTGCCCGTGTGGGGGAGGGAGGGTATTACGAGTGTAGAAAGATACTTCTGAGATCAACGTGGAGCATCCTCTTGCTAAGTTCTCTGACTGTACCTTAAGACTCCCTGCTCTTGGTCCAGGCAATTAGAAACACTAGGCTTCCCGTCCTGGGTGTGAGTGAGGGTAGTGGTTGGTGACTGGGATTTTGAAGGGTTCTGAATAATGGCAGTGGCCAGAGGGGTCTGCATTGCCCAAACCTTCTGCTCCCAAGCACCCCCCCCCAAAATAAACCACATGAGAACCCCCAGGTGGGCAGCAGAGGAGAAGCAGCCAAGTGTGATGGCAGAGATGGAGGCATATGATCACAGAAGGCAGCCGAGGACTGGCCAGGTGCCTTGGGCTCTTTGCAGTCTGAGTACCCCAGAAGTCCCCTGCATCCTCCCCTGGGGCTCTGGGCTGTGGAGGAGGGTGTTGGGATCTCTGGCTTGGTGATAGGGTCTGGACACACCAGCCATGCGTACACAGGAGAGTCAGAATGAAGGCCAAGCCTGTGGAATCCACACCTCGTGACCAAGATTGTGCATTTCCTCTCTCTCCACCATTCAAGCTCTACTGTTGGCCTGCCATAGCCGGGCTTCAGAGACACCTGGGCCTAGCAGTTTGTCACCACTAAAAGCCTCCTATCCTGTCCTGTCTCCCCTTGCACTATTAATCTCAGGGGCGGGGTGGGGGGGGGTTGAACGTGTTGTCAAACCTAATGAAAAAAGGGGAAGCCACCAAGGAGAAAGTGTCCACACCTCGGGCTGACAGTTGTCAGGCTGCAGGCACAGCGGGCTGCTGGGGACAGCCCTGTGAATGGAAACAGTCGGAGCGCCTGGGGAGAGGGCAGGGGCTCTGCAGGGTGGGAGGGGAACCTGGCCTGCCACCAGCAGGTGTGGTGGGAAGGAAGGCCAAGGACAGGGGCTGGCAAAGACACTTCCTGGGACATGGAGCACACTTCCGAAAGACGCAGCACCTCCGCATCAGCTTCCACCCTGCTGCTCAGCCTCCTGGCTTGGACCTCCCAGCTCTGCTTACTCGGAGACCCCAAGCAAAAGAGGGCCAGGGCCGGGGCAAGGCTGGCTCTAGGCAGAGGCCTCCCATCAGAAGGTTGCAGTGGGATGGTAAATCATTTTTTCAAATTGTTTGAAAGCTTTAAAATGGGAAACCTTGCTGGACATCAGTGGCTCATTCCTGTGAGCCTAGCTACTCAGGAGACTGAAATTTGGGGATCTTGATTTGTTTTTTGGTTTTGTTTTTTTTTTTTTTGGCTAGTCCTGGGGCTTGGACTCAGGGCCTGAGCACTGTCCCTGCCTTCTTTTTGCTCAAGGCTAGCACTCTGCCACTTGAGCCACAGTGCCACTTCTGGCCATTTTCTGTATATGTGGTGCTGGGGAATTGAACCCAGGGCCTCATGTATACGAGGCAAGCACTCTTGCCACTAGGCCATATCCCCAGCCCAATTTGGGGATCTTGGATCAAAGCCAACCCAGACAGGAATGTCGACAAGACTCTGCAAGTAACCAGCAAAAAGCTGTTGGCGGAAGTGTGGCTCAAGTGGTAGAGTACCCACCTTGAGTAAAAAGCTAGAGGGAGCTGGGCCCTATTTAAGCTCTAGTCCCAACACACACACACACACACACACACACACACACACACACTTGCCAAAACAAATGGAAAGGTTCATGTGTTGAAGGCTGGAGTATTAGGAAGATATAATTGAATCATGCAGGCTCCAACTTCATCCATGGGCTTATCCATTGACCAATTTGTAACTGAGTGGTCTATTGGGAGGTGGAGCCTGACCTACTTCTATGGCAGTAGGTCCCTAGGATGTGTTCTATCTGGAGGCTGGAGGAAGTACTGGGGGTGTGACCTATTCAGAACTGGGACCTGGTTGGAGGAAGTAGGTCATTAGGGGTGTGGCCTATTAGAAGGGGGAACTTGATTGGAGGAAGTAGGCCACTGGGGGCATGCCTTGTCTTCCACCTCTTTCTCTCTCCCTGTGGGCCTTGACTCTGACATGAGATGGGCTGTTGTCCCCTGCCCCACCATTCCATCATAATGTTCTGCCCCCTGCCCCAGAGGCCTAAGGACAATGACTTTGCCCAGTGTGACCTGAAACCTCTGAAACAAGACCTAGATCAATCTGCCTCCTTTTAAGTATGATCTCTCAGGTACATGCCACAGGGTGTAAAACTGATGCTCCAACTCCCATGCTAGCCTCTAGAAAGGATGGGATCTTTCATCTAACTCCATCTCCCTTCTTCACCCAGGAGAAAGCCAGGGCCGCCCCTGGCCAGTGGGGCCGTGGGCTGGGGCTTCTCCATTTGGGACCTCTGAGACCCTGCCAGATGGCTGGAAGGGTTCTTTCCTTCTGGCAGGAATGAGGCCAAGGACAAGGCAATGGAGGCTGCATGCTGGGGAGTGTCAGTCCACGGCCTTGTGCTGTGGTCTAGGTGGCCCGGGGCAGGGTGGAAGGGTGTCCTGTATTTTATCAGCCAGAGGCAGGCTCAGGGGTGTCGTTTCCCCCAGCTTCCCTGAGTCTGCCCTTTCCACAGGCACACGGCCGCTTCCCACCACAGTGACCTTCTCCTTCTATATTTCATGACTTGCGAGCCGTCCTTTCTCTGAGCTAGGAGCCATGGCCATATCTCCAACCCCACGCATCTCATCATGGAACACAGGGCTGGTCAGAGAGATAATGCCATCTATGAGCAGATGAATGGCCATCCCAGCATCTCTCTGTGAATGCCCAAGGAGGCCACTGACAAGAGTCCACCAGAGTGAGGCTGTTTCTCAACATGAATTTCCCACTTCCTCTTACCGAGTGCTTTTCCAGGTACTCTAGTGTTCCACTATGTAATGCTGCTCTGTGCTGGACGGACAAGCCAGGTTCTGTCTCCAAATATGTCTCCTGAGTACCAGGCCACAGTTAATCTAGAGACAGAGTCCAAGAGCAGCTACAGCTGAGGATGACGATGCATACCTGTAACTTCAACTTCAGGAGAAGCAACAGTAGGTGGATCGCAACCCCCAAGCCAGCCTTGGGGGTAAAAGGTGTGAGACTCTTCTGAAAAATTATTGAAGCCAAAGAGGACAGGGGATGTGCCTCAAGTGGAGACCATGCACGCAAGCAAGGCAAAGTCCTGAGTTCAAACCCCAGGACAGCCAGAGGAGAGGAGAGGAAAGGAAAGGAGAAGAGAGGAGATCTGTCATGTACCTACATATGGAGAAGGGCTTTAGTGGGATGAGATGGTGGGAAGAAAACAGGACTGTCACCCGTGGAGAGACTATGAGTACGTGAGCAGGAAGAAAATGAGAGAAGGGAAGAAGAAAGGTGAGGGAGAGGTAAGGATGAACACAAGCCTTCTCTCAAACTATAGGCCCGTGGCTCACATCTGGCATCCCAGCTACTCAGAAGGCTGAGCTATGGGGATCATGATTCAAAGCCAGTGGGAAAGGGAAGTCTGTGAGACCCTCATCTCCGCTTAACCAGCAAAAAGCCAGAAGTGGAGCTGTGGCTCAAGTGATGGAGCACCAACCAGCCTTGAGTGAAGAGACTAAAGGGGCAGCATCCAGGTACTGAGTTCAAGCTGCAGGATCAGAACATGTGTGTGCATACATACACACACACACCCCTTCACTCAAATAATAGAGATAGAACCAGGTAGACTATAACATTTAAGTATATTTGTTTTGAAAAACATACAAAGCGGGGAAAGACCATCCATCATATTTGCCGGAAGGTGTGCTGCTCCATGCAAGCTTTGCTCCACACCCCTTAGCCTCCAGGGGAGGCCTGGCTGCCCCACCTGGGAGCAACCTGCAGCTGTCTATACGGTGCCTCAGTGTCTCTGAAGAGCTCAGCAACCCTATCCTCTTGCACCCCCCTGAGAACAGCAGAGAAAGGTGGACACCTCCAGCCAACCCTCAAGGGGTGTCTAGTGTCTGATCGCATGTTCTCCCTCTTCTTGTCTCTACTGCTTCTCAAACTAAACAGACTTCCTGGGAGGTGCCGGGCACTGAGGCGAACACCTGTCATCCCAGCTGTTCATCAGGTTGAGATCTGAGGATCATGGTTCCAAGTCAGCCTGGGCAGAAAAGCCCATGAGACTCTTATCTCCGATGAACCAACAAAAAGCAGAAGTAGAGATGTAGCTCAAGTGGTAAAGCACCGGCCTTGAGTGGAAAATCCAAACAAATACACAAGGCCCTAAGTTCAAGTCCCAGTACTGCCCCTCCACCCCACCCCACCCCGGAAGCAGAAAAGGACTAGAGGACTGGATCTGTTTTGATTTTTTGTGAGTTCCCTTTGTTGATGTCCTCAGTTGCTCTGGGGCCCATGTGGCTGTGGAGACAAAGGTGTCTGGTGGTTTCCTTAGTAACCTGAGCTCCAGGAGACAGACCACTCCACTCCTACACCATCACCACTGGGCTGAGTTATAGACAGGCACTTCAAGATGCCAGGTAGATGGAGGAGGGGCTGGGATGCCACTGCTCAGAAAGGTAAGAGAAACTGCTGCATCGCCTCTGTGGAGAGGGACCGCTGAAGGCGTGGGGTGGGCATCTCCTCCAGTCCTTGACTACATGGGCTGTGCTCCTTAAACAGTCCAGGGGAAAGTGATCCGTCACCAGGATACTACCAACCTTCAAACCACCCAGAATGCAGCACCTTCCTACCATGCTGTGCCCTGCTCCCTGCACTGACCATCGCTGTATCCCTTGCTCCACAGAGGGAAGCACTGCCCCGCCCTGCCCCCCAGCTTCAGATCCAGGACACCTGGCATGAGTGGAGGGAGGCCTGAAAGTGAATAGCTCTAAGTGTGTGTATGGGGAGGGGTGGGGAGGACCCAAGAGATGTTGATGCTGTTGCTATGGAGATTGTGGTCCAAGGGGGATGCTGCGAATTTTGAACCAGGCCAGGCTTCTCCAGGATTTTGTGTTTCTCCAGATTTTGTTTTTCCAGAGCTAGACAGTTACAGTGAGGATATATTGAGTGGAGGGTGTGTGTGTGTGTGTGTGTGTGTGTGTGTGTGTGTGTAATGAGCTTGGACTGAAGGGCCAGGCCACTGTCCTTCAGCTTTTTCTGCTCGACTGGAATGCTACCATGTGAGCCACAGCTCTACTGGCATTTTTTGTGATTAATTGGAGATAAGAATTGTATGGACTTTCCTGCCCTGTGATGGCTTTGAACTGCAATACTCAGCCTCCTGAGTCACTAGGATAACAGATGTGAGACAGCATAAACATTTCAATGTAATTCATAGAGAAAGTTGAATTCTGATAATTTTCTTCTTGCACAGAATGTAACTCTACCAACTTCTCCTTGAGGGAGGAGACAATGAAGCTCACTCTGCCGTCTGAGAGCTAACAGAAACCCACTGTGCAATTAGAAAACATCAGGCAAAATGGAGCCTTTCCTGAGTAATGCAACCATGTGGGTCACTTCAATATCAGGAGATCTTGAAAGGTGCTGTCATTTGAATGTTTTGAAGTATGATTTGAAGAGGTGTCAACAAACTTTGTCTGCTGGGCACATCTGGCCCACTTCTTGTTTTTTGTCAATAAAGTTTTATTGGCATGAAGTTGTGGTCATTAGTTTGTGTACTGACCATGGCTACTCCCCTTGAACCCCCACCCCTCCGCAGTTACAGTGGAGTAGAGTGGTTGCAACAGACATTTTATAGCTCTTAAAGGCTACACTACTCACTGACTGGCTCTATGCATAAAACATTTGCCACTTTGGATTTTGAAGAAGTAAAGATAAGATAAATCAGAATGGAAAGAGTTTAAGAAGGTCCACTTTGAAATCTAATGCTGGTCCACTCCTGCTTCTGAGTGATGCCGTCTGGTGTTTCTTCCTGATATTAATAAAATAATAATAATGATGAAACTTTTGGAAATTTCCAGAAAGTTTTCTTCTGCTAACTAAGGGGTGGGGGAAAGCAGCACTAATTTGCTACCCAAAGACTTCCCATATCAGACACATTTTCCTCTGAGTTCATTCAACACTGTTGTGCTATTTTATTGTTTTTACAGTCATAAAATGCTGTGTCTTGCTTTTATACACATTGCACACTATAGATGCTTTCCTTTTGGATTGACATGTCATCAGAGAGATTGATGCTCATTTAATACCCCATTTTGTTGATGTGCCATTATTTATTTAATCACTCCCATGTTGAATGGTCTGTCTTTTGCTTTACTACTTGTCATTGCTGATTTTATAGATGGAGAATATTGTGTGTGTGTGTGTGTGTGTGTGTGTGTGTGTGTGTGTGTGTGTGTGCTTCCTGAGGAGAGATTCCTGAAAACAAACCACAAGGCCAATGTATCCTTCTGCCCTCAGATAGCATCATTTTTTCCCATTCATGAAGTGATGGAAGAAGGAAACACCTAGAAACGGACCTAAACTTGGGAGCCACTGATGTGTTACTCTACGAGGCCACTGGAAGACAAGAAGAGGTGCAAGGCCCCACATCTTCTTTTCCATGAGGGCTGGACAAGAAATGAAATGTCACTGGTGCTGGGGTCTCTCCTACGAAGTCAAAATCATGGGCACCAACAAAAGAGATGTGATAGTACCTCCAAATGTTGGTAGCCAGTGGAGGTGACCAAATCAGAAACCCAGGACCACACCCCTACCGCCATCCCCCAGACAACTCAGGCTGCTTAGTCTTGGAGGAATTGTGTCTTCTGTCTGCTTCTCTCCCTACAGAGCCCAGAGCCAGACAGAGAGAGAGCTCATTTTTTAAGCCTAATGGGGTAAATGCATATTAGACTTTGGGCTCATTTGTAACATAAGGCACCTAACTACAATCCCACACCTCATGCAAAATTGGCAATTTATGGCAATATTCCTTGTTTAGAAAACAAGGCTATGCAAACACTATAATTACAACGTGCACCAGCAAGCCTAGAGTTCCCTCCATTAATGCACAAACTCCAGATACATTCGTCAAATAGAGTTTTTTTTTTCTCTCTCTCTCCTCTTTCCCTTCTTCTCTGGGTACTTTTAAGTTCAGGGACAGAGAACATGTCTTCATTAGAAACATTAACATTCACAGGCTGTAGTAAATTTTGACAGTGAAAAGGTCTCTGTAACCTTTAGTTGTGCAGAAATTTACTTCCCAAGAAAATTACATCTGGCACTGTCTTAATTAATGCTAGCTTTCTTTTCTGAAAATTGTGGGCTTGTCAGTAAAAGAGGCAGGAAAACCTGAATTTAAAAGGCTGGACACAAAAGACGCCAAGAAATAAAGCTCCATGAGATTTCATAATATTGCTCTGTTTTGTTCTGCACTAAGAAGATGAAAAGATCCCATCTGATTTTGCAAAACGCACCAACATACATGTAATGTAGAATTGATTTGCATTTTCTCTTTTGTCTCTGAGTTTTATCATGTAAAGCGTGACTGGGAAGGTATTCTATTTTAAAAGCAATAGGTCAAATAAAATCTATACCTGAGAGGAGGAAAAATAATGTAAGACTCCTCCCCCCCCCCTCTTTTTTTTGTCTTTCTTTAACTGCTTGTATTAATCGCAGCTAACAGGAAGCACCGGGCTATGATTTCTCATGTGAATTTTGATTCAGTGACATCCCTTCCTCCTGGCTTTAAAGGAGTTCAAAGTGTGATGGGGGGGTGGGGGACTTGGTTTTTCAGTTGAAATATTTCTATTTTACCTAGGCTTGGACTACTATTTTGACAATAAGATGCTTCCGTTTTCTGGAGAATTTAGAGATATGCTTAGCTTTACTTTTTTTTCTTCTTTTTGGTTTGAATTTGCATTTTGATTATGCAATATTATCTTCCTGTAGTTTGGGGAAAAAGATTCACATAGGCAAGTTCTGAGTGGTTCTTTTAACAGCACACACTTTATATCACATGACAAGAAACACACTTTAAAAAATGTATTTTGCTGTAGGTATAGGATAATGGACAGAAGATCAGGGTACTGGTACTTCATGCCTGTAATCTCAGCTACTTAGGAGACTGGAATCTGAGTGTGAAGTCTCAAAGCCAGCCCAAGCAGAAAAGACTGTGAGACTCTTATCTTCAATTAACCAGCACAAAAATCTGGAAGTAGTAGTGCACTAGCTGAGAGAGAGAAAGAGAGGGGAGACAGAGAGGAAGAGAGAGAGAGAGAGAGAGAGAGAGAGAGAGAGAGAGAGAGAGAGAACAAACAGGATGGCAAAACCCCAAGTTCAAATCTCAGTCACACACACACACACTTAAAAGAAGAGTTAGTGGAAGTCACACAGTCAATCTGGTCCCTGCAGACACCCAGACACAGATGATGGGAGAGAAAACAGTGACCTGTCTGGTGGCCCACAGTAGGACTGAGGTTCACCTCTAAGACTACAGGCTCTTACAGCATTCTCCACCACTATATCCCTGCAGGAGAACTAACCTTCATTGAGCTCATCCTTCCTTCCTTCCTTCCTTCCTTCCTTCCTTCCTTCCTTCCTTCCTTCCTTCCTTCCTTCCTATATATTGGCCATGAGGATTGAATTCAGGGCCTGGGAGCTGTCCTTGAGATTTTTTGCTCAAAATTAGCACTCTACCACTTTGAGCCACAGCTCCACTTCACTCTTTTTTAAGGTGGTTGGTTCATTGGAGATAAGAGTTTCATGGATTGTCCTGCCCAGGCTGGCTTCAAACCATGATCCTCAGATCTCAGCCTCCTGAGTTGCTAGGATGACAGGTATGAGCCAACAGCCACAGGTTTATCTCACCTTTATTAAAATGATGATATCCTGACTCCCCTGCGGACCAACACCTCCAAAAATGATGTGCAGGATGATGTGGAAACGTGAGGCATTTTAGCAGTATCTAGCCAGCGTGGCATCCCCCCCCCCCCCCCCGATCGCTCCTCCTGGCAGGGACTGTCTGGGTGTTCACAACCATGGGGGGGGGGGGAAGTGAGGGAAGAAGGCTGTCTTGGGGTCTAGCACACTTGACTATCTCTGTGACACTGGCTGGCAGCCCCTTTTTTAATGGAGAGAGCAGACTCAGGCTTCACCATGCCTTCCTATTGAGCTGCAATTTAATTACATGGGTTTTGTTTCCATTATAAGGTTTTTTTTTAATGGTTATTTCATATTTATGGTAAGTGCTATTAGGTTTTTTTTAATATATATATTCATAGTAATGATATAAAGCTTCTTTTAAAAATTAAATCTATTTAAGTAAAAAAAATGGGGGAGATGAATATAAATTGAATAAAGATATTAAGTAACATAGAGGCCCAGTGGGTCTTTTGGGTGTGGTTAGACAGGATGAAGGCAAGGGGAGGGAGACTGAGGTTTAAGTTGAACGGAGTGGAGCTGGGTAGGAAAAAGGGCTGGGAGAAGAAGATTCCGAAGGGATTCATTCTGAGCCCCCACAAGATGTCTTTTCTTCTATGTTCCATGGTTTGTTTGTTTTTGTTTCATGTTTGTTTGTTTTTTTGACAGAGATGCACCTTGTGCATCATTTGCACGATTTCCTACACCATTTGCGCCATTTCATAGTTAATCTGTGCAATTTATGTGTGTAGTGTCTTCCCACATTCCGGGGAAGTCTAACAGGAAGCACTGTTTCCAGGTTAGAAAGATTTGTTGTTTTGTGTGTGTGTGTGTTTTTAATAGAGCACACAGTGCTGGCCTAACACTTCCTGTCTGCATTATCCGGTGATGCAAAACTTAACACTTCATAACAGATTTGCAGGTAACACTTGGAGTTCATGTCCTCACACGCCTGGTATATTTTGTTTCGAATCCAGGTTGAGCATCCCATTTCTGGATGAGTGGGCAAGTCTGGAAGAAAGGGGTTGGATGTGGGTGGAGAAGGGGGCAGGTTACTTGCTACTGCTGGCAGGTGACCTTCGTAAAGGAGTCACCACAAGGGGTCTGGGGACATTAGGGTCCCTGGGGGATAGAGGTGGCTCAGGGGCACTGTGGAGGTTGAGGAGGTTGGAGAAATCTTCTAGGCAATTATGGGGTCTACCCAGAGTGCCAGGGCCAAGGTGGGTGGGGTCTTTGAATAAAGCAAGATCTTGGGGGCTCTTGGCAGACATTTATCCAGACTGCCAGCCCCTGGCCACCCTCTATGCCTTTCCTTCTTACCTGCCTGCTTGTAACCACTTGGGAAAATACCAGAAGAGTGGAAATTATATAAAAATCGAAGGATCTGAGATGAGCCACTTTTGAATATGAGCCTTTGTTCTGCAAATGAAGACGGAAGAGAACCTGACTGAGCCCTGGGCTTCCTCGATGGAGGGTTGGCTGCCTGGAGCCCTCGTGAAGATGTGCGTTGGAATTCCACCAGACCTTACTCTGAGAAAACACAGCGTTTTGCCAGCCTGGGTAATGGAAGCTTCCATTCCCACAGGCATAGATCAGCTTTGGGCTGGGAGCGAAGCAATTGGCCACAGCTGGCCTTGGGCTGGGGCCATTCCAGAAGGCAGGGCTAGCAGGCAAGAGGCTGCAACTGGAGTTACAGAGTCGGGTTCTGAGCTTCCTGCCACCTTCCTGTACCACCCAGTTCCTCTCACCACAGGCCTCAATTTCCCCAAAAGTTAGACAAGAGGCCGTGTGTGTGTGTGTGTGTGTGTGTGTGTGTGTGTGTGTGTGTGTGTGTGTGTGTGTGTGTGTGATATTACTGAGGCCTTATACTTTCACTTGGATTTTTGGTCTTTTTTTTTTTTTTTTTTTTTTTTTTTTTACTCAAGGCTACCAATTGAGCCGCACCTCCACTTCTAGTGTTTTGTTTGGAGTTTTGTTTTCTGGTTGACTGGAGATTAGAGTTACACAGATTTGCTTGCCCAACCTGGCTATGAATTGCAATCCTCAGCACTCAGCCTCCCAAGTAGCCAGGCTGAAAGGCGTGAGCCGTCTGTGCCTTCTGGCAATAGGCTCTTTAGTCTAGGACTTTGGCTTCCTCTAATAGATGGAGCTTTTACCAGTTGGTAAAATTTTTACCAGTGGGTGCTATGGCTGAATCCCAGAACCACGAGAACCTGCTCCATTCTTGGCCCTGGCCTGAAGGCTATGGGGGGAGACTGGAATGGACAGGTCCGTAGATTATTCTCAGGAAATCTGAAGAGCAGAGCCCACCTGCACAGTCAGGAAACTGCGGCCTGGTGGATGTCAGAGGCGGGAGGATAAACTTCCAGGGGATGGTGGACTCTCAAGCCTGACATGAAATAATGCACACACCTGTGCATTTCCATTTTCAAGATCTTCTTGGAGGGCGTTTGAGGCTAACACAATATAATGGAACAGAGCAAAAGTCTGTCATTTACAGAGACGCAAAGGGAGGGCCTGCAAACAGCACCAAGGCACTGCTGTTGGCTCTGGTGGCCAGGCTCGTGGGGATGGTTTTTATCCAGGCTAAATGACTCCACAAGCCACCTTTTGTGACATAAACACCATTGTCTGAAGAGGACAGTCCATCTTTTTATTCCTTGGAAACCAGAGTTTTCTGCAACACTTTGAGTCCTGTCCTCACCCTTACTCACTCTGCCTTCTAATTCTCTCTAATAATAATGAGGGGACTTCCAGCCTTTCCCACGCTCCAGGCCTGGTCCAGCGGTACAAGGGGCAGGCCTGGCCTCGGGCTGCCTTTCTTCTATTCATCCTAATGATCCCCTTGTATCCCTAGTCCTGGGGTGACCCTCCCCATTTCCCTGAACCCTGTGTACCCAGGCTACTTGCTCATCCTGTCCTTTCTTCGTGTCCTTCCTGGTGTTTCTGCGCAAGGACCAGAGAGCAACAAAAGATCACCATCTTCTTAGCCCAACAATCGCTAACATGACATTCCTATTTGCCCCCAAGATAATGTACAAATGTATTGTACAGAGTTTCTTAATGATAATCACTGAATTTCATTATTCTTCTTGCCCTTCTAATAACCATAACTGTCTAGAATTAGTCTGATTTTTTAAAAGTGTTCTCTGTGAGGGTGACATTCAGTTTCAGAAAATCGAATGGCAGCAAGAAAATCTATACACACTCCTCAAAGCTGGGAGAAGATCAGTTCCTTGTGTCTTTAGGTTGCTGGAAAATGAAGTTATCTCACATTATTATTATTATTATTACTATTAATTATTATTCTCTTTGTCTCTCCTTAGGTGTTTGGCATTCAGAGTGTCTGTGATGTTTATGCAATAGGGCTTGAGGTTTGAGACAATCAAGATTCTGTGTGTGTGTGTGCGTGTGTGTGAAAGAGAGAGAGAGAGAGAATTGTCCCCATAGGAGTGGGGTGGGATGGAGCTGGGGACTGTCAGGGGATGGGAGGAGAAGACATTTCCCTGAACAAGGGCTCCTCTCAAAGCAGTAAGTAGCTGAGGCCCCTCAGCAAAAGACTCCACTAATTAGGAGGTAAAGCAAACAGCACCATTCATTCCCCTCTCACAGACAGCAGGTAGCAACACCTGGAATGCTTCCCCCTGCCTAGCTGCTCTGCTCTGGAGAGGGACACATCTGATTTTATACCCTTACTGCCATCATTACGAAGCACCCAATAGCAGTGTGTGTGTGTGTGTGTGTGTGTGTGTAAACATGCATGTGTGTAAATAAATGTATATATTTACTCTAAATATATTTACTCTGTATATTCCTACATATAAATGCACATTTACTATATAAACACACATACAACAAATATGTACACACATATATGCATAGAAAATATACATGGGACATTTTTGTTCTTCAAAATTCTTAGCCTTCATGGAAAAGCATAATTGTTCACAGTATCTAACCTATTTGACTTTGGACTCCTCTGTGTGTGTTACTGCTTTTGTTTCTGTGAGTGGTGAAAGCTGAGCTATAGTGACTCCCTTTTAGTTAAATATATGCATATACACACATATATTTGCACATTGTGCCTATAAACGCATGCACATATAAGTGTGTGCACATGTGCATGTATATGCACACATACACATATCCATGCTTGTGCATCTCTATATATGTATATACATGTATATATGTGTCTATGTATCCTTGTGCATGGGAACACACATGTATGCATGCATGTACATCTATATAACACATGCACACATGTATATATACATGTGTATAAATGTGCATTTATATGTATGTGTGTATATATGTGTGTGCATGTATACACACTGCTATTAACAAATACCCCTTGGGGCATGCTTAATACTACCCATGTGTGAGCCGTTCATGAAAAAATGCGTAAGACGTAATGAAAACCAGCACGGGCCTGGAACGTGCCTCAGTAATCGGGTGCGTGCAAGGCAGGTCCTGTGTGCCATCCCCAACAATGCAGGACAGAGAAGCCAAGAAAACAGTCAAGGACAACAGAGAAAATAACCATTCTAGTGAGATAAAGCCTCAGGATAGTGTTTTGTTCTTTCTTTAAATTTCATAGCTTTCATAGAAAAGCATAATTGTCCACATTATCTAAGCTACTCTGACCTACGGATTTTTCCCCCTTTGTTGTTACTGCTTTTTCTTTTTGTGAGTGGTGAAAGTTGAGGTGCGGTGACCCCCTTTTAGTCAGATGAGCAATGGGATTCTGTGCCAGCACCCTGGGTGGCAGGTTGGTATGTTTGAGCAGGTCGGCCTCAGCCAGGATGGTTCTATACCAAATCCAGGGCTGGGATACGATTATTTAGGGAGCCAAGTATTTTTGTTGATGAGCAAAATGAAATCCTTGGAGAGCAAAATCAATCTTTTCCAGAGACCCCCAAGCATTGATCGTGGTGCGGAGTGACAGTCGGGGCTGCTGAGCCATTTGGAATGACCGCACAAAACGAGCAAGTTGTTACAGTTTGAGAGTTTGGGTATTTATTGGCAACCCTTGGGTTCTTATGATTAATCACACATTGAAAACGTGTGTATACGCTGTGGAAATCGACTGCAACCGAGCAGAAACCAAGTTTCCAGTGATCTTCCTATCTTCCATGGAAGCTACAGCCCTAAGTGGAATTGTCTTCAAGATTCCAATTTGCCTTGTTCAAAGCATTGCTTATACAGTACTTAGCAAAATAAATAAATAAATAAATAAACACACAAGTAATTACATACAGAATTCATTCTAAGCAATTCTCTCTTTCCCCCCTCTATTTTGCATTGGATTTCTATCTTCATTACCAAATATTCCTGGTGGGTCTCAGCAGAAACCTGAGTGGGAGGTGGATCTCAGGACCTCCACTTTGGTGACTCTTGAGGCTCACAGTGCATATGTGGGGCCAGGGGACAAATAACAGGCCAGTTGCCGAAGAAAAGTTACCAGGATGATAGCAGAAGCAGCTTTTGTGTTTTAGTTCTTTTCCTAACATGATATTTACCTCTAGAGAAGATGCTATTTATTTATTTATTTATTTATTTTTATTCTTGAACAGGAGTATGCTTCTGTATCCATCTGGTGTTATTTTGGTTTGCTTTAAAGGAGCAGGATTTTATTTCTGAAATATCATCCAGGTCTGGAATTCTGCTTTCAATGTGCAAATCATATTTAAGTGAGTAAACATTGCAGAGATTGCTCAGGCTCAAACACGGAGGGGTGTTTATTGCCCTGTCTGCAGACACCTAGATCTGGATCTTGATGGAGGATGGGTTGTTCTAGAAGGTTCCTGTGAGCCCACACTTCCTAGAGAATCCAATTCAGTCTCCCCACAAGAGAGGTGTGTCATCTGTATCTATCAGATGAGGTCTAATTATAGAGCTCAGAGAGTTTTTTTTTTTTTTAATGGCACGGGGAAATTTAAATGCAGCGGAAAAAATATGAATATTCCTAAGCCAGCAGTCAAAATACAAAGTGATTGGCTTCCAAATCAATGAATGATAATTTCTGAGCGTGTGGCCTCCGAGAGAAACGAAGCCTTCCTTCTTTGTTGGGAAGAATTTTGTTCCGGTGATGGGCTCATTTAGCTTGTTTGTTCATGCTGGACCTGGGGCTTGAACTCAGGGCCTAGGCAGTGTCCCTGAGTTTCTTTTTCTCAAGGTTAGCACTCTACCACCTGAGCCACAGCACCACTTCTAGCTTTTTCTAAGTAGTTTAGTGGAGAAAAGAGTCTTGTGGAATCTCCTGCCTGTGCTGGCTTTGAATTGTGATCCTCAACTCTCACCTTCCCGAGTAGCTTGGATTACAGGCGTGAGCCACCAGTGCCTGCCTTTGATGGGAACATTTTAAGAATTCATCTTCTTCATTACCTTGGCCAGTCTCCTCTCTATGATGCTCCACCCACCCCTCCCTCACTCCTGAGATAGCTCCCAATATGCTGGGCACTTAGTAGGAGACAAAAGAAATGATCTCAGCCTTTTTTTGGGGGGGGGGGGTGGGCGAGCAAGGCCAGGGCCTGACAATTACATATAATAGCAGTTTGAACTACTTGGTGCCTGTAAGTGAATGAAGCAAACTAGCAAAAGTCTAGTGCTGGTGGCTCACACCTAGTTACTCAGGCAGCTGAGATCTAAGGATCATCATTTGAAGCCAGCCCGGAAAGTCTGAGAGACTCTTATCTCCAAATGAACTGGCAAAAAAGACTGAAGTGGAACTGTGTGTAGCTTAAGTGGTAAAACATTCTGGGCATAAAAGCTCAAGGACAGTGCCTACACTCTGAGTTCAAGTCCTAGTACCACGCACACACACAAGTTGGGGTATACTCTATTTGTCCTCATAGATCTCCCCAAAAGTAGCCTTTCTCCTGCGTGCAAGAGTCCCTCTGTCCTTTAAGGCCCAGCCTACAGCTCCGAGGCTGGGTGAGAGTGGGGGGATTCTGAGCTCAGGCAGTCCAGCGGGACCCCTCAACCTGCTTCCTGCCCTCTCTCTGTCTGCACCCCTCCGTCTTTACCTGTGGAGAAGATGTGGACGGATCTCAGCTGTTGTCCAGGCGGCCCTCAAACTGGAGAGTCCTATCATAAATCCTGTTTTTATTTTATAGACAAATAAATGCTGAAATAAAATATTCTGGGATGGTCGCCTGAAATACTTGCAAAGCAGCAGGCCTGTAATAACCAGGGTGACATTAATTTACTGCATTGTGCCGTGGGAAGAAGGGAGAGGAGGGAGAAGAGGGCATTAAAAGAGAAAAATGACTTCCCCTGCGAATTTATTGGGATTGGCCTCCCTTGATTTCCAGCCATCATGAGTTCATTAGGCCTCAGTGACACGGTGGACAATCGGATGGGAAGAGTCGGTGGAGGGAACGCCCTGGAGGTAGACTGTTAATTGAGATGGCGTTCAACTTGCAGTCACTGAATGTTACTGCACACGGTGAAATTAGTGCTTAGTATGGTTGAACGCATGTGGTAGAGGCCAGTCTATGTCAGAGACGAGGGTAGGAGGAGTCTGTTTTTCATACTCAGAGTCCTGGAAGCTCCATCTTTAGGGGGTGTGTGTGTGTGTGTGTGTGTGTGTGTGTGTGTGTGTGTGTGTGTGTGTGTGTGTGTGTCTGGTCCTAGAACCTGAACTCAGACCTGCGAGCTGCCCCTGAGCTTCTTTTGCTGGAGCAAAAGGCTGGAGCTCTACCACTAGAGCTCCAGCTCCACTTCTGGCTTTGGGTGACTCACTGGAGCTAAGGGTCTCATAGACTTCCCTTCCTAGGCTTGGATCTGTGCCCCTCAGATCTCAGCCTCCTGGGTAGCTGGGATTACAGGCATGAGTCACTGTCTCTATTTTGAGCCCCTCTAGAGTGGATAAAATCAGCTTCTTATTTATCCTAGGAATGCTGAGTAGCCGGCACCAGAAACTTCTTTTCTTTGTGTTGGGTTTTCAGGGTTGGAGGATGTGTGAAGTGTGTGATTCTGGAAGCTCCCAGCAATGTCTCATGACAGAGGTGAATGTCTGCTCTCAGGCTTGGGCCTTCCTACCTTTCCTGCTGCAAACATTATTCCTTACTTGGACACAGAGGAAAACCTGCACCAGCTCTAATGGCTGGCTTCCACGGCTGCACTGTAACAGGCTACCCTAATCCAGGAAACACATGAAGAAAAGAGGATTTTTTTTTTCCCCTCAAAGCTCTAGGATCATAGGGGATCTGGCATCTGCTCTGCTTCTGATGAGAACCAAGTATACAGGAAATTTTTTTTCGTGTGTGTGTGCGTGTGTGTGCATGTGTTTGTGCGGGGGGGCCTCATACTGGATTTTGAACTCAGAGCCTCATATTCTTGTTTGGCTGTTTCCACTCAAGGCTTATGCTCTACTGCTTGAGCAGTACCTCTCTCTCTCTCTCTCTCTCTCTCTCTCTCTCTCTCTCTCTCTCTCGGTATATGTGAGAGAGTTTGCTCACTATGGGACTTGAATTCTGAGCCTGGTTGCTATCCCTCACTTTTGCTCTCCAGGCTAGCACTCTACAACTTGAGCCACAGCTCCAATTCTGTCTTTTTTGTGGTTAAGTAGAGAAAGCCTCACAGATATTCCTTCCCCGGGCTGGCTTTGAACCAGGATCCTCAGATCTCAGTCTCCTGCATAGCTAGGATGACAGATGTGAGCCACTGGTGTCCCAGGCTGATCCTTTTGTTTTCTAAAACAGAAATAAATACAGGAGCCCATGACCGGGGCTGGGTGTCTGTGGGCAATTCCCGGGTGGTAGTAGTGTAATGTCTTTTCTTCAGGTTCAAGCCTCGGAGGGAGGCGACATAGACCTTCCCCAGCTCCCAGGCCAGATCAATGGTCTTTCCTCCTCACCCCCTCCCCACACCACGCTTGTCATTTCTACACAGCCAGGCCTGAAGGGTGACAAATCCACTCACAAGCTACAGCTTGCTAAGTGGCGGTGGCCTTTTATTCCTTGACATCTTTCCAGACACTTGAAGGGATTAGAAGTGGATTAGTTTGAGTGGAACCTGGCGTTGCCATTATCACCTGTTTATAGGATAAATGACCTTATCTAGTTTGGCCCATGCAGGCTTCCATCTAGCGAGAGACCTTTCTGCTATTCCAACCAGAAGGTGGCAAAAAGCAACAGATGGCTCAACAACCCCAGTGACACGTGGTCAGAGTCTCCGCTGGAACCAAGGTGCTTCGTTCCTGAGCTCTGTGAGCAGTCATTTTACAGTGGTCTGAAACTGGTCTCCTTTTCAAGTTCTGGCCTCTATTCC
Source organism: Perognathus longimembris pacificus (assembly GCF_023159225.1). Taxonomy (NCBI): domain Eukaryota; kingdom Metazoa; phylum Chordata; class Mammalia; order Rodentia; family Heteromyidae; genus Perognathus; species Perognathus longimembris. The sequence continues at coordinate 14,777,582 of NC_063180.1, forward strand.
TGTTCACACAGGTGTACAACGCATTTGAATTTTGTGTTTTTCATCTCTTTTTTTTTTGCCAGTCCTGGGCCTTGGACTCAGGGCCTGAGCACTGTCCCTGGCTTCTATTTGCTCAAGGCTGTAGCACTCTGCCACTTGAGCCACAGCGCCCCTTTCATCTCTTTTTGAACTCAGGTCCTAGGCGCTGTCCTTGAGCTCTTTTGCTCAAGGCTAGCGCTCTATCACTTTGAGACAGAGCTCCATTTCTGGTGTCTGATGGTTTATTAGATAAGAATCTCATGGACTTTCCTGCCTGCTATGGCTTTGAACTGTGATCGTTACATCTCAGCAGCCTGAGTAGTTAGGATGACAGAAATGAGCCACCAATGCCCAGCTTTCTTTGCATCTTTCTTTCTTTCTTTCTTTCTTTCTTTCTTTCTTTCTTTCTTTCTTTTCCTTTCTTCCTTCCTTCCTTCCTTCCTTCCTTCCTCCCTCCCTCCCTCCCTCCCTCCCTCCCTCCCTCCCTCCCTCCCTCCCTTCCTTCCTTCCTTCCTTCCTTCCTTCCTTCCTTCCTTCCTTTCTTTGCACCAGTACTGAGACTTGAACTCAGACAGTCGTGCTCTCACTTGGCTTTTACACTCAAGGCTGGTTTTCTACAACTCCCCCCCTCCCCCATGTGTATGAGTGCCAGTCCTAGGACCTGAACTGACAGTCTGGGCATTATCCCTGAGCTTTTGTGCTCATGGCTAGTGCTCTATCACTAGAACTATAGCTCCACTTCTGGATGTTTTTGGTGGTTCTTTGGAGATAAGAGTCTCATGAGCTTTCCTGCCCAGGCTGGCCTTGAATCCTGAACCTTAGTTCTCAGCCTCCTGAAGAGCCAGGATTATAGGCGTGAGCCACCAGTGCCCAGACTCAGAGATGTTTCTAATCCAGTTGAGCTTTCACCTACAGCTGTTAAATTCAAGTTATATCCAGACAAGAACATTGTAAGTTGAGAATGTCATTAAATTTAATGTGAATTTGACCCAGATTCTCATGCCTGTAATCCCAGCTACTAAGGCTGAGATCTGAGGATAGAGAAGAAATCAAAGCCAGACTGGGCAGTCTGTGAGACTCTTATTTCCAATAAACCAGCAAAAGCCAGAAGTGGAGCTATGGTTCAAGTGGCAGAGCACCAGCCTTGAGCAAAAAAGCTAAGGGACACACCTAGGCCCCGAGTTCAAGCCTCAGTACCAATACAATGAAACAAAACAAGAAAGTTCAAAGGACAGTTCTTCCTGGTTGTTTATTCCTTCCACACAATCCTGAGGGGGAAACGTTAAGTCAGGGTTAAGTCAGGGGCCATCTGTACCCATTATTTCCTAATAAGTTTTCATCATGAATTGGTGCTGAATTGTATCCCATGCTTTTTCTGTTAACTATTAAGATGCAGCTCAAGCTGGCCTCAGACTTGTAATCTGTCTGCTGCCCTCACTTTCCAGGGGCTGGGATTACAGATATGTGCTACTGTCCTTGGCTCTGTCAGGTCTGCTATTATAACATGATGCATGCATTCCTTAAAAATCAAACAAGTCACACATAGACTACTTAAAATCTTGCAAGAAAAAGACAGCGTTAATTGGAAATATAGGGAGACAGCAGAACATTCAAAACTATTATCACACACACACACACACACACACACACACACACACACACACACACACTGAGAGCATTGTTTAATGTGGATTTCATGGTTTGAAAGAGCATTAATACTTGAATACAGATGGCCTGAAGTTTGTGTGGGGAATTAGTGATCAGAGAAGTTGTAGTTACAAAATGCTGCAGAGTGTGTAGTGCACACCTGTGGTTAGCCGAAGTAGTTGTGAGATGCTTGAAATGTGGCCTGGTGCTTTTTCTGTATTACCATGCTACTCATGTTGGAAGTTCTGTGTAATCTCCTAGTATTTCTCCTGGACAAAATTGAGCACAAGCAAACTCAACTTCCGAATTGCTCTCAATGCATTAGTTGGGTTGAACAAATTCATATTTCAAAATAAGTGTTATAGTGGAATTGGTATGATTTTTATTATTTTAGTCTGTTAATAGAGGTGGATTGCAGTCATTAATTTTTTTAATGTTAAACAAATCTACAATTCCTTTATAAAGCCCATCAAGTAATGATATATTATTACATTTCTATGTTTCTGGTTCTATATTTCTATATTTTGCTAGGTTCTTTATTTCTTTTCCTTCCTTCCTTCCTTCCTTCCTTCCTTCCTTCCTTTCTTCCTTTTTCTTCCTTTCTTTCAGATAGGGTCTTGCTACATAGCCTAGGATGGCCTCAAACTTGTGATTTTCCTGTCTTAGCCTCCCAAATACTGGGATTACAGAAGTGTACCACTGTACTTAGTTTTTTTTAAGTTTTGTCCCTGCATATTTGCGAAATATATTAATATATAATTCCCTTTACATGTTTGTCTGGTTTTGATATCAAGTTAAGGCTGGACACATAAAGTAAGTAGAGACATGTTTCTCATTTTCTATTTTCTAGAACATCTGTAGAATTGTTATTGTTTGTTCCATACATAGATCATAGATTCAGCATTGAATCAGCTGGCCTTTGCTTTAGGAGAGGTTTTTTTAAATGATTCATTCAGTTTTTTTCAATAAAATACTTCTTCCTCTTACTTTACTCATATTTTCTAGACTCATAGATTTCCCTGGAAATGACATTATTTTATTCTCCCTGATGGATGAGTAAAATTCCATGGTGTATGTGTATATTTGTATGTATGCATGTGTATGTTGATATGTATACATATGCATATATATGATATATGGGTACATATTATATATGGAGATATATGCATGGTTTCGTATTATATATATGGATACACATATACGCGTATACACACACATCTATGTACACATGTGTATATGAGATCTAAAGGTCTCAGTTCAAAGTCAGCCTAGACAGAAGAGTCCAGAAGACTCCTCTCTCCAATGAAACACCAAAAAAACAAAAATGGAGGTGTGACTCAAGCAGTAGAGCACCAGCCTTGAGCACAAAAATTAAGGACAGTGCTCAGGCACTGAGTTCAAGCCCCGGGACTAGCATGCACACGCACACACAAGGTATACTGTTTAATCTCCAAATGTCTGTCCATTTTCTAGGTATGTTTTGGTTTTATTGCTACTTTCTAGTTTTGTTTCTTGGTGGTCAAAGAATACATTCTCCTTCTTTTTTTTAATCAGTTGTGGGACTTGAACTCAGGGTTTGGGCATTGTCCATGAGCTCTTTTGCTCAAGGCTAGCAAGCACTCTACCACATTGAGCCACAGCACCACTTAGAGTTTCTGGTGGTTAATTGGAGATAAGAGTCTCACAGACTTTCCTGTCCAGGCTGGCTTTGAACTATGATCCTTGGATCTCAGCCTCCTGAGTAGCTAGGATGACAGGAGTGATCTACCAGTGCCCAGAAAGAACATGCATTTCATGAAACTTGTTCTCTAACTCAGAATATAGCTTACTTTGGTAAATGAACCACATAGACTTGAAAAATCAAGTGTGTCTCTACCATTTTAAAGTGTTCCTTACATGTCACTAAATGCCACTTCAAACATGCTGTCCCAGTCTAAAGCCATTAGGAGACAAAATCCTCAAGGGTAGAATTTAATGACTTTTGTGTTGTAAATACTGATTTTTTTTCTAGCTGATTTCATGATACCAATATGATACTGAGCTAATCAATGTGATATCACTGACTCTGGAGTCCACCAGTGATAAATCAATACTTTTTGCTAGTCAGTGAAAGTTGGAGCCAGTCTACCACTGTGAAAGTGTTATTCAGTGTTACTGAATTGTGTGTGTGTGTGTGTGTGTGTGTGTGTGTGTGTGTGTGTGTGTGTGTGCCAGTCCTGGGGCCTAAACTCAAGGCCTGGGAGCTATCACTTAACTTTTTTAATTTGTCTTTTTTTTTTTTTTTCTTGTGTAAGTCCTGAGGCCTGCGCTCTGCCCTAGAGCTTTTGTGCTCAAGGCTAGCATGGTGATCTACCACTTAAGCCACGTTTGACCAGTTTGGGGTTTTGTTTTTTTCCTTTTTCACTTTTGGTGGTGGTGGTGGCTTCCTGCCCAGGCTCGCTTTAAACTGGGATCCTTAGGTGGCAGCCTCCTGAGCCGCAAGTCTTACAGCCATGAGTCATGGGTCCCTGGCAGCATTTTTGCTCAAGACTGGTCCTCTACCACTGAAGTCAGAGCTCTACTTCTGGAAATGTAGTGGTTAGTTGGAAATAAGAGTCTCACAGACTTTCCTGTCTGGACTGGCTTTGAACTTCAATCTTCATATCTCAGCTTCCTGAGTCTCAAGAATGACAGGCGTGAACCACCAGCGCCTAGCCCTCAAATGCTCTCAATTTGGAGGAGGGACTGAGTAGGTTCTGGAGCTCACATCCTGTTGGCTTGCTCACAGTGATTGTGTGCAGGTTCTGGAGCTCACACCCTGTTGGCTTGCTCACAGTGATTGTGCAGGCAGAGAGGCCATGCTCTGCACCCACCGTGGCTAGGTTCCCATGCCAGAAGCTCAGGGCACCACACAGGCATCCTTTGTCCTTCTGCCCTCAGAAATGTTCTCACATTATGGCTTGTGAAGGGTTCTGAGACTTCAGACACAAATGAATAGTTCACATTCCAGCTGGGTGCTGGTGGCTCAGGTCTGTCATCCTAGCTACTTGGGAGGCTGAGATCTGAGGTGGGTGGTTCAAAGCCAACTTGAGCAGGAAAGTCCATGAGATTCTTATCTTCAATGAACCACTAGAAAACCAAAGTGGAGCTATGACTTAGAGTGGTAGAGAGCTAGCCTTGAGCGGAAAAGCTCAGGGACAGTGCCAAGACCCTGAGTTCAAGCCCCACAACTGACAAAAAAAAAAAAAAAAAAAAAACAAGCAAACACCCTAATAATACACATTCCAAAAGAGCATGAGCTGACAAAAGCACAGCTGAGCCATGCATCTTCAAACAGCTTCTTACAGACATGTTCATTGCTGGGATGTTGAGAAGAAGATGATAATGACCTAATGGGGGCATTTTCTTGTTTTCCAGAATCAAGTAGTCTGTATATTAAAAGGCAGCTAATGATTCACACATGGTTAGCGGCTGGGCCTCTGCGTTTGTATTTCCCGTGTGTGTGTGTGTGTGTGTGTGTGTGTGTGTGTGTGTGTGTGTGTGTGTGTTTCTGCATTGCAAACTCTTACATTAAATTGTGATAAATGAAGGGCGGGGGGCTACTCATACAAATCAATGACTCTAGTGTGTGTATCATTAGCCTGAGAGACGCAGGCAGCGGTCAGTCTCATAAATCACTCCATGATCTTCTGTCTGCACCACGATGCAAGCAAGCAGGCACATTAGGGAGGTTAAGGGATGAAATTAATCTGTGCAATTTCCTCTCCACCCCCACCCCCACCCCTTTCCTCCTTCCTTATCACCTGGTCATAGGAAAAGGAGTTAAAAAAAAAAACTGGGTACCCATGCTCATGTCTGTCATTCTAGCCACTTCAGGAGACTGAGATCTGAGAATCCAACGTTTGAAGCCCGCTTGGGTAGGTAAAGTCTATGAGATTCTCATCTCCAATGAACCACCAAAAAAGCCAGAAGTGGAGCTGTTGTTCAAGTGATAGAGCGCTGGCCTTGAGCAAAAGTAGCTCAGGGACAGTACACAGGGCCCTGAGTTCAAGCCCCAGGATTCACACATACACACACACACACACACACACACACACACTCACATGATCCATACTAAACCAAACTCCAGAAGAGCCCAGTGGTTGAGTCTGACTTCCCCCTTTCAACTTACAGTTAGCTATGCATTTAGGGGATCCATTTCTTCCTAGGCACTGAAAAGAGGGATGGAAGACAAGAGGAACCCAAAGGGGTCTCTCACCCAGGGTGCCCAAATTATGAATTGCTTGGGCTATGGCATGGGGTTGCGCTAGTCAGCCTCAGAGTAGGAGGAGGAAGGTGTGGGGGGGGTGCTCTCTTATCACTCCCTGGCTGCCACCTGCCTGTTTCTCAGATTCTATCTGTTTCTGTCGCAGATGCTTCATTTCTACCTTCATATCTGACCCCCCTTCAGCCTTCACGCCCAGCTCATAGTGGCCGTCCTCCAGCCTCCACTTAGCTGCTTTGGCCTCCATCTTCCTGAGCTCCAGCGAGATCTCTCTGCAGCTTGACACAAGACGAGGAGGCCCTATCCCAGGGTGGCAGCAAAAATGGAGGATTCCAGGTTGAACCAGAAGGTCCCGCACCTTCGAAGTCACCAGCCCTGAGTTCAGCTCTTTTTCTTGGCAACAAGGATCTTCCTGAGCACAAGGGCATCCAGCCCACTCTTCTCTGGTTCTTTCTGATCGATTTCTTTTGGCCAGGGGTAGGGGAAGCAGAGAGGAACACAACAAATTTCAGAGAAGAACCAGTCTAGTCTCCAATGTTCCAAATTCACCAATATGAATACAGTGATATTTGTCATAGATATTGTTTACAATAATCAAGCACCTGAGGCAGGCTGGGGGAAATGGCTTAACAGTGCACAGAGGTCCTTACCTATGAGTTCCTGTCACTTTACCCAGCCCCTTCTTTTTAGAGGTGATCTAAATTGTAATTTCATTACATCATTCTCAACCAAACTTATACAAACACGCCTTTAAATCATACTTGCCAGATAGCTGCATGTGTGTGTGTCCTTCTAGCAACTTCCTCTTTCCCCCATCACTTTTCATTTTCTTTTGTGCCAGGACTGAGACTTGAACTCAGGGCCTGAGTGCTGTCCCTTAGCTTTTTCACTCAATATTTGGTGCTCTACCATGTGAGCCATAACTCTCCACTTCCAGCTTTTTTTTTAGTTAGTTTTTCTTTGTTTGGTGGTTTATTGGAGATAGAGTCTTATAAATTTTCCTGCCTGGGCTGGCTCCAAACTGTGATCCTCAGACCTTAGCCTCCTGAGCAGCCAGGGTGACAGGTATGAGCCTCCAACTGGTGCCTGGCCATTTTGCATTTTGGAGATGTTCCCACACCTAAACTTATCAACAACTCCCCTGTAAGCCAAATACTATTGTATTCTCATTTAATACCCTCTCAATAGGCATTGGTATTGTTTCTTATAGCAAGAAAACTCAAGTAAGTTTGTGCTTCTCTTTTGGGGTGCACCAAAGAGTTCCCTTTTTCTCTCCAAATGCACCATGGTGCACAGAAAGATTGATACTCGGTGGGGAGGGAGCCCCAATCCAGGGCCTGCCTATCCCAGGCTCATTAAACCTTTTACTTTATATTTCTTAATTCCTTTAAGAAATCCCCAACCTGTCTCCTCGGATAGAAATAAAAATAAATGCGATATCTATTGCAATTGCTTAAACACAAATTATAGTATTTTTTTTTATTAAATACTCTGTTGTCAAATGCTTGACATTCTTCATAATAGATATTTTTTTTAAAAGCCACTAAAACTAGTTATTTTCTGTTACCTTAGAGGCCGGCAACACTGTTTGTATTGTATTTGCTCGCTACATTCTGCTTGTCGTATTTCATTATAAGCTTGTGAATTATTTCCCCTATTCAATTAAAAGGCATCCCCTCCCTACCACACCCTTTGCTCCCCTCCTAGCTACCCTGAGCTACGACAAGAGGAAAGGGGGTGGGGATGGGGTCAGAGACTGGGCTGCAGGTGTCAGATGAGCCTGCCACCCCCTGTGGGTGGGTCCTGTCCATTCACTGCTTGGAGATGGGGGAGACAATCTCCATCACCAATGGTTTTTCTGGAAACATCACAGCCCTTCTAGATCTCCCTCTCTCTCCCTATGCTGAGTAAGCCAGCAGCAGCCTGGGAATACTGGGCCCACTTTACAGATGGGGAATTGGCCCTGAAAGAAAGGGCTTTGGAATAGTGGTAAAAGCCGAGGCTGGAATCTTGCTTCCCATCCCCCTTCCATCTCCACCATACCCCCAAGATTAGAGGCAGAACAGCAGGGGCTTGGGGCGTCATTAACATGTTAACATACACATACACAAGGCCACAGTCCTTTAAGGAAGGACTATTGTGTGCTTTATGATTTTTTTTAATTGTTGGTTTTTTTGTTTTGTTCTGATGTGTGTTTGTACAAGTTTGTACGAGCATGCACACATGTGTGTGCCCGGACCCTGGGGCTTGAACTCAGCGACTAGGTGCTGAACCAAGCCATGGTTGGCTCCAAGATTCTGAGGGCTTGGAAGGTAATTTCCCTCCAGATCCAGAGCTCAAGGCTGCTGCTCTCCTGCTCACCATAGCATTCCTTGGAGGAAGAATGAACACCTTCAGGTCACCAGCGAGGCTCAAAGATTGTTCTGTCAACAGTCCAGACAGACTTGGGGCCTGGCAGGAAGCACAAAGAGATATATAATTTCCTTGAAACTGGAGGATCTCACATCCCATCGCTCCTCTCTCTATAAATTTAGCCTGAAAGCCCCCTGTTCCTGCTGTGTGATCTTACTGAGAATGTTCCAGAACATTCTAGACATCTTGTTTTCTGTCTCTTCTTTCTGGATATCTCTCAGCACCAGCCTTCTAACTTCTTTGCAGCATAGCATCTTCAGTGATGCTAGTAGCTTCCCAACACCCTCAGCGTGCTGACGTCCCTCACTCAGGAATACAAGGTAAATAGTTCTTAGTAGGGCAACATACACACCAAGGAATGACTTCTCTTCAACACAGAAGGCACCTTGCTCTCCCAATCAACACCCTGGGAGGGGTGGGGGGAAGAATCTACATGGCCTATGGGGTGGAAAGATAAAAAAGTTACCTTGAAGTTATTTGGATGGAAAAGAGCACGCCATAGACATAGGCCACTTGGGAGACAGAGGCAGAAGGAAGATCACAAATTCAAGGCCAGCCTGGGTTACATAGGAGATCCTACCTCAAAATCTCCCCAAATTTCCAGATGATGGAGGAGGAGGAGGAGGAGGAGGAGGAGGAGGAGGAGGAGGAGGAGGAGGAGGAGGAGGAGGAGGAGGAGGAGGAGGAGGCAGCTCGAATAAGAATCTCTATTGATCCCCCCAAATACTCACCATGATATGGAAGCATTTTTGTCTCTGGCCACTTCAGTGGCACAGACTGTCCTTCCAGCCCCTCTTCTCCCTCTGGGAGGCATGGAAGCTTGTGGGTCCACAGAAACGAGGGTGCTGTGTGAATCAGGAAGTCCTAAGCGGGCTGTGGCCAGCACTTCAAGGCAGGTAAAGTCATGCGTGCTATTCACTCAGCAAAACTTCCTTCATAAAGAACAAGATCACAACACAAAACAAGAATACAGTCAATATCTTCACGGCACAGATGTGCTTCCTGGCTAATGGGTCGGGATTGAGACTAAGTTCCCTTTTGGGCCATTCCTTTTGAAGTTCAGGGTGACAGCCCTGACAAAAATCAATGGCAGAGGGGTTCCTGCTGTCTGGGGCTCTATCTCCCATGAGTCCTAATGAAATCAACCACTGAAGGCTTTTAATCAGATCAGCCACCTTGCAGAAAGATGCAGAGACCCTAGGGATCTCACCCACCCCGCCCGGCCCCACCCCTCGCCCGTCACCAGTCCACGCCCGAGTGGTTCTTTAATCGTGGCAATGATGTGCTCACCCAAGGCTCCCACACTGGGGCCTCCGCAGGAGGTCTTTGCCCTCAGGAGTTGGAGAGGTGACATGATCTTAGCCTGGAGAGGCTACCGCATCACTGGGGCATCGCCCGGAGGAGCTCCTGGTTAGGGGACCTATTTGACTCCCAGTTGTGGGAGGAATCTCTCTAAAGACAGACCAGGCCATAACGGAAATCCTGCTTCTGTATCTGAAGCCTAGCACACGGGGATAGGAAGCCTGCTGGCACCATTTGACATAAATGCAGAGAGGAGACAGCTCCAAGAAGTTCGCTTTCTGGCCAGGTTCCCTTTGAGGACGTCTCTGCGTGAGTGTGGAGGGAGGTGGTCTATCTGTGCCAGTCCTGAGGCTTGAACTCATGGCTTGGATACTGTCTCCTAGCTTTTTCACTCAAGGCTGGCACTCTACCACTTGTGGCTTTTCAGTGGTTCCTTGGACATAGAGTGTCACTGACTTTCCTGCCTTGGCTGCCTTGAAACCGGCACCCTCCCATCTCAGTCTCCTGAGTAGCTAGGATGACAGGCGGGAGCCACGGGTCTAGTTCTGTCTTTTCTATCAAATACAGCAACCTATGCTGGGTGCTGGTGATTCACACCTGTCATTCTAGATACTCAGGAGGCTGAGATCCGAGGATCACAGTTTGAAAGTCAACCTGAGCAGACGAATCTGAGAGACGCTTATCCCCAATGAACCAGCAAAAAAAGCCAGAAGTGGAGGTATGGCTCTGATGGTAAGGCGCCATCCTTGAGCAGAAAATTCAAGGGAGAATGTGAGGCCCTGAGTTCAAGTCTCAGTACCAGCACACAGACAGACAGACAGACACACACACACACACACACACACACACACACACACACACTCACTATAATCACTGGTGGAGCCATCCATGCTCAGAATCACAGTGAGAGTGCTCAGGAAGAGCTTCTGTCTGGGAGGGTCCTGTCAAAGCTCCAGATGCCTAGGATAGCCAAGAATAGTCCTACCACAGCCAACTCCCCCCTACGGTTTCCCATCAGACACCTGAAGTAGCCTTGATTTGGAGGGGTCCAGGCAGATCACAGGACAAGCGGCTAGAAGGGCTGTTGGAAAAAAGCCAACACTATGCCAACCGTGTCTGGATCCCTCTTTCTTTTGGGTCTAAAGAGAGGCCATCTTGACGTCAACAAAGCAATCAGACCTCAATAACTGCCTCGGTTCCCAGCGCCCCCTCTTTAGAGGTCGGTACCCCCATGTGTGTGGCCATGCATGTGATGGGGGCCCAGCCATGAACCACGCGTGCTTCCTGAAGTGGGGGGACGGGGAACCCATTGCCCTTTTGTGCCTCATGTTGATGAATACTTGTTGGGACAACTAAACAAAAGTTAGTATTAGTGCATTGCGTCGGGGAAGCCGGACTCCTGTGCAAAAAGAGGGGAAGGAGAAGCCTGAGGCCTCGCTCAACATGCAATTATTTCTACAAAAGCCTTAAAGCTTTGGGTCAGGGATAAAAGTGAATAAATGTTTCTAAATTCTTATCTTAAACACACTTAAAGCTTCAAGTGATTTAACTGGGGGCTTTAAAAGCAGGCAAGGCGTCATGGAACCCCAGCTACCTGCCTTATTCTCTTGCTCTTTTTTTTTTTTATTCCCTTTTCGTCTTGAGGAAGCCTAATTAGAAGCTTGAACAGGGTTCTCTCTCTCTCTCTCTCTCTCTCTCTTCTCTCTCTCTCCCTCTCCCTGCCCTTAAATCAGTAATTGGCTTCAGAGCAGAGACTGTCAGGAAATTAACACATCACAACATGACAGCTGTTAATTTTTTCTCTTTATTTGTCATATGAATCACTGCTGATTTGCCAGGGTGCATAACAAATTAGTGGTCTGTAATCAGCGGCCTCTCTTCTTGCAAGCTGCACCTTCGCCATTTCTCTCTCCCTCCCTCCCTCTCTCTCTCTCTCTCTCTCTCTTTCTCTCCCCCCTCCTCTCTCCCTTCTCTCTCTCCTCCCCACCCCACCTGAAGTCCATTATTTCAGTGCTTCTCCAGAGATGACTGTTCCTAGGTGTGTCGCCGTCAATAAATCAGAATAAGCAAATGCTAAAAGCGCAAGAAGCTCTTTAAACTTTGATGAAGGCTTTTAGTTACATTTTTAAACTTACACTCCGAACTGAAATCTTGTGTGGTTCTTTTTTTTTTTTTTAAATTGTCACTCCCTGGTAGTGATAAACTGTCAGGTTTCCAGTCATTTCCTCATTCATCCTGCCACAGAAGGTAAACTCCCAAGTGTCTTGGATGAGAGGAGGGAGGGAGAGAGGTGTCCGGCAACATAGAGATGGTGTCCCAGGAAGGGAAGTGAGTGGCTGAGATTTCATGGAAAGTCACAGCGAGGAACTGTGTGTGTGTGTGTGTGTGTGTGTGTGTGTGTGTGTGTGTGTGTGTTTAAAGTGTGAGGACTCTTCCTGTGCAACTTGTTATGAGTATTTCAGGACTAGACACTGAACTCAGGGCCTGGATGCTGTTCCTGAGCTTTTGCACTCAAGGCTAGTACTCTACCACTTGAATTACAGCTCCACTTCCAGCTCTGTTGGTGGTTCATTGGAGATGAGTCTCATGGACTTTGCTGCTGGGGCTGGCTTCAACCTCCTGAGTTAGCTAGGATGGCAGGTAGGAGCCACCAGTGCTCAGCTACAAATACCTTTAATATGCTCTTGAAAACTGAGTTTTAATATATTCCAGACCACTATTTAGACAATTTACTACATGGGTTCATGCCCATGGAAAATATGAATGTGTGAGAAAAATAATGACAATGTTAAAATTGTTTTGCTTTTTTTTTCTTTGCCAGTCCTGGGGCTTGAACTCAGGGCCTAAGCACTGTCCCTGGCTTCTTTTTGCTCAAGGATAGCACTCTGCCAATTGAGCCACAGCACCACTTCTGGTGCTGAGGAATCAAACCTAGGGCTTCATGTATAATGAGGCAAGCACTCTTGCCACTAGGCCATATTCCCAGTCCCTGTTTTGCTTTTTATTTGGGCCAGTTCTAGGGCTTGAACTCAGGGTCTGGGCACTGTTCTTGAGTTCTTTTGCCCAAGAATAGTGCTCTACCACTTGAGCCACAGCTCCACTTACAGCTTTTGGTGGTTTGTTGGGGTCTCATAGACTTTCCTGCCTGGGCTGGCTTCAAACTTCGATTCTCTGGCCTCAGCTTTCTGAGTAGCTGGGATGACAGGCATGAGCCATCTGGCTATTTTGTTTTGCTTTAAAAAAATCTCAACACCCATCCTTTGGAATACAGAACCCGATAGTTTTGCTTTCCTTTTCCTGAGTATGTAAAACTATCCCAGGTTTTGAACTCCAAACTGCTATCCTAATATCAGTCATCTGAAGACTCAGAGCCATGAGATCTTTATTCATGGGAAAGCAATTGAAGTCTTTTGGAAATAAAAGGGCTTGTCCTCCTCCTCCCCCTCCACTTGTGGATTCTCATACAGGCTCAGTAGGTTTCCCCACTCTGTCTAAATCTCTGCTGAGAAAGTTTCTCTCTAGTGTCAGTTTACTAAGCTCCAAGTAGGATGTTGAGCAACAGACCGATCTGACAGTTACTTGGTTGAACCCTAATGGAAGGACACGATCATTTTACCCATTGTATGCCATGAGATGAATTTTCCTGGTAGGGTCAAAGCCTCACAGAATCCTCAGAGTTGAGAACTGTATACCCATTAGGAGGTGTGTAAGGGATGCTTGGCTGCAGTGGCTGTGTGTCCTTGAGAATGGGTGTGTGGGGCTGGGCTGGGCTGGGTGGGGTGTGTGCATGTGGGGTGGGGGGGGTGATGGAGTCTGATTCAGGAAGAATTCAATGAAGATCACTTTGGCTGGCTCTCCAGGATGAGCAATCGTGGGTATCCTGAGGGTAATTGTTGATCCCCTCCCTCCCCACCCCCCATCCCTGCTGTCTTTAACCTCCACCATCCATAATTCCATTCCTGTGTGGCACTGTATCTGATTTTCCCCTACGACTCTTTGCTTGTGTTCCAAATTTCGACGTGGAATTGCCTTGATAAGCAACCTTTTTCTTTTTGTCAATCCTGGGGCCTGAACTCAGGGCCTGGGCTCTGCTCCTGAGCTTCTTTTGCTCAAGGCTAGCACTCTACCACAGCTCCACTCCTGTTTTCTGGTGTTTCATTGGAGGCAAGAGTCTCATGGACCTTCCTGCCCAAGCTGGCTTTGAATCATGATCCTCTAATCTCATCTCAATCTCCTGAACAGCTGGAATGGCAGGCATGAGCCACCGGTGCCCAGCAAGCAAACTTTCCTTAAAATGGCCTGCCACCTTGTGCCTTTGGATTGCTAGCATTGAAACCAGGGGTCTGGGTGACATGTTTAGGAACACACAATCCTCTAGGTTGGCACACAGCCTCAGGAAATGGTGTCTTCCTTGGCTTTCCAAAGCCTTTTAGGAGTCTGCTTTCTTCTCCTGGACCTTTGTAACCTGTGCTGGCTAGATGGACTATGTGCTTCCTCTTGTGATTCTTGCCATTTGACCAGTCTCCTAGACGCATCTCTCCTGTACTCCGCTGAACATGCCCTGCTGCTACTGGAGTGACTTCAAGCTTAATGGAGATGGCTTATCAGCCAGCACCGAGACCTTATGGATGGCTTAACCCACCTCTTATCTCAGCAGCCCGGACCTCACCACACACCAGCGGCTAGAGACCCAGGGCTCCCAGCTGGACCATACTCTACCGTCCCCAAATCCTAAAGAGCTGGAAGCTTCCCTTCCTCAGACTCAAATGTCCTGTCTAAGCTCACTTGAAGACTTCTCTCTGTGAGCCTTTTATTGTCCTGTTTCACTGGGCCTTTTCTGGGTCCTGAAGTAGGATACTACTACCCTTCTTAGAAATATTCCTCTGTCTCTTCTCTTGGTTTCTAAGAGTTTCTGTGTTCACAAAAGTACTCCCATAATGCCAGTGACTCACTCCTGTCCTCCCAGCTACTCAGGAGGCGTACTTCTGAGAATCACAGTTTGAAGCCAGCCTGGGCCAGAAAGTCCATGAGACTCTCATCTCCAGTGAACCACACCAGAAGTCCAGAAGTGGAGCTGTGACTCAAGTGGTAGTACACTAGCCTTGAAGACAAAAGATCAGGGACAGCACCTGAGTTCAAGCCCCAGGACCAGTGCACACAGAAAAAGTTCTGCCATGTGAGTATCTTTCATGGCACCAGTATCTCCATGGTCCATCCCAAATCCTGACAAAGTCTCAGTAGGGATGAAACCCAGTCTCCCTCCTTCCCTTCCATTTGATATCAAGTTTTTTAAAAAAAATGTATGTGTGTGTGTCCACATGCATGCATGCATGAGTGTGTGCACGTGTACTAGAGGCTTGAACTCGGAGCCTCTCACCCTCACTTGGCTTTTGTACTCCATGGTGGTCCTCAACTACTTGAACCACTACTCTACTTCTGGCTTTTTTTCTGGACAATTGGAGATAAGTTGTCTCAGAGACCTGACTGCTCTAGCCTGGTGTCAAACCTTGATTTTCAGACCTCAGCCTCCAGAGTAGCCAGGATTGCCAGCATGATCTACCAGGCTGATCTAGCTTTTAATTTTTTTTTACATATTTTCCAAGGCCACTTGAAAAATGGAAATATTTCTTGCTTGCTTTCTTTTTTTTTCAGTTTTGGGGGTTGAACTTGGGGTCTAGGCTCTTTCCCTGATCTTCTTTTGCTCAAGGCTAACATTCTACCACTTGTGCCACAGCACCACTTCAGTTTTCTGATAGTTCATTGAAGATACGAGTCTCATGGACTTTCCTACCTGGGCTAGCTTCAAATCCTGATCCTCAGATCTTAGCCTCCTGAGTAGCTACGATGGCAGACTTGAGCCTCTAATGCCCAGCTTGGCTGGTGATGTTCATCTCCAGACAGATACCTGGTCTTGCAATTGAGCCAGCCCCACAGAATCCGAGGCCATAGCCCCTCATGCATCTCTGAACCTACCCTTGGTGCTCTGCCCATTGCTCTCTTCCTTAAGATTTCTCTCCGTTCAGCTTTTGTGGAAATCCTGGAGTCTAAAAAGGGTTGGGGGGCAAGGGAACTGAGACATGATTTCCAGACTGGAGCAGAGCAGACTGAGGAAAGGACAGGAAAGTGGTGGGGCGGGGGCGGGGGGGGGACACTCGTGAGAAGATAGTCTGTAAGAAGAAACAAAGATTCACAGAAATCAAGCCAGAGAAATGCAAGATTGTTAAGCTGGACCCACGCAGGCCTTGACACCCACTTTCCTGAATTCACCAAATGATTGAGATTCACTCCATTGTGTCTCCTACTCTCTCCTTGCTCCCCTCGGGGGCAGGGTAAAGAAGAAGAGGTCATGGGGCTGGGAATATGGCCTAGTGGCAAAAGCGCTTGTCTCGTATACATGAAGCCCTGGGTTCGATTCCCCAGCACCACATATATAGAAAATGGCCAGAAGTGGCGCTGTGGCTCAAGTGGCAGAGTGCTAGCCTTGAGCAAAAAGAAGCCAGGGACAGTGCTCAGGCCCTGAGTCCAAGGGCCAGGACTGGCAAAAAAAAAAAAAAAAAAAGAAGAAGAAGAAGAAGAGGTCAACACAGAACAAAAAGACTCCACCCCTCAGTATCGAAAAAATGCAAGCTATCAGGAGGGGGCGGCTTCCTGTCTGGCTGCCTCCATGCATTCTGGGATAGAACAGCACATTTCCTTTGGACCATTTAACCAAATGAGTCTCAAAAACAGGGGCCCAATCAGGAGGCTGAGAGTAGAAGATCACTGTTTGAAGCCAGCCTAGGCTGGAAAGCCTGTGAAACTCTTATTTCCAATTACAACAACAACAACAACAAAAAGCTGGCAGTGGAGCTGTGGCTCACGTGGTAAAGTGCTAGCCTTGAGCACAGAAGTTTTAGGGACAGTACCCAGGCCTAGAGTTCAAGCCCCAGAATTGGCACAACAAAGAAAAACATAAAAAACATAAAACATAGGAGTCAGAGAAAAATCCGTGTCTGTGGAAGAAGTGTATTCAGACAGAGTTGGTTATGTCTCTAATTAAAACCAATCGATGAGCCTGCCATCCTAACTACTGTGAGGATCCTGCTTCGAAGCCAGCCAGGGTCCGTGAGAGTCTTATCTCTACTGAACCAGCAAAAAAGAGCTGGAAACAGAGTTGTGGCTCAAGTGGTTGAGCATCAGCCTAGAGTGAAAAAGCTAAGGAACAGTGCCCAGGACCTGAGTTCAAGCCCAGTACTGATCCATACATGTACACACATATATAGAAGCATTGGTTTATCATGGTTCATATTTCCCAGTGGAGATCCAGGCCAAAGGAAAGAGAGAGAGAGAGAGAGACAGAGAGAGAGAGAGAGAGAGAGAGAGAGAGAGAGAGAGAGAGAGAGACAGAGAGAGAGGTCTATTTGCCATCCCCAAGCTGAAGAAATGTGAGGCTCTGGCCCAGGTGAGCACATGGAGTCCCAAACAAAGGTGCTCCCCATATCTCTCACTCCCACCAACCTCAGGACAGGTGTGACATGAAGGGCCCAACTACAAACATGGAAAGTGCCATGGCTTTACTCAGAGACGCCTAGATGGCTGGCCTCGACACACAGCACCTGGAGGAGGCCAGGAGGTAAGAAGACTGATGAGCTCATAGGAAGGTCACCTCCCAAGTGCCTTGATCATTTTCTCTGTCATTTCAACCCCTTGATGCTTTCCTCAGATGACAGCTTTTGAAATGTTTTTCTTTTCTCTCCTTGAGATAGAAGTGTCTTTGATTCGAATCGGCTCCTAGAACAAACGGTGTGCTGGCATGGTAAGAACTCAGCGGACGTTCCGTATGTGAGTGAATAAATATGCAAATCAGAGGAGCTCCTTACCCCATGGACAACATCCAAAGGAGAAGTTAATGGAAATGGTGTTCATTTTTCCAAACAGACAACTCACCCACTTCTCCCCTCACAAACCACCCCGCAATGCCAGTCTTACCCAGCTCTGGGCAGGACGACTCGGCTCCAACTTGGAGCACTGACCAATTCCGCCCAGGCTCAGACAACAGATTTGGGGTGATGAATGCCCCCTCCCTCAGCTCCTCGTTGTACTGCAGGCCCGATCCAAATGGAATGGCAGCCAGGTGGCCCGTGGGATTCTGGGAAGAAGAGTTCCAAGAAGACCACAAAACCTGGTCGGGCTCAGGCTGTTCCAGACCCATTAGCCTGTAATCCCCAGGAAATGCACACTCCTGATGAAGGAAGGGAAATGTCCCTTCTGCACAACACTAATAGCTGTGGTTAATCCTCATCCCACGAAAGAGCTGGTGTGAGGATCTGGAGAGGCTTCATCAATGTCAGCGGCTCAGGGACCCAGTGCAGAGGCCCACGAGCCCTGGATGGTGACGGCTGGCTACACCTCCAGCACCACAGGCCCACCTGTCTTCTGTGGGCAGAGGCTCAGCGCTGTGCTTCTTGATAATCTCAGGAGGGAGCTGAGGGGCTGTGTCGGGGTTCCCCCAGATGACAAGGATAGGGCACTGCTGATCGTGAATCATGTCCACAGAGCCCAAGACAAGGCCTCTTCTCATTCGATTATCTCCTAACTTGAGCTCCTTCTGCAGGCCCCACCCTCTCTTTGTCTCTTTTGCTCTCCTTCCCTCTTCCCTCAGCCGGTGGCCAAGGGCATGCATTGCCCCTCAGATGGTGGAACTCCACCTTGTGCTGATTTCCCTCCTCTCCCTGTGTCTCCTGGGTCCAGAGGGACCTGGGTTCCTCTGGGCTTCTAGATTGTGGTGCCTACCCAGGCCCAGCCCTCTCAGCTACTGCCCAAGGCTCAGAGCGATGGTTCTCCAAGAGCAACCCCGGCCCAGTGTCCGTTCACAGCACGAGAGCACAACGTGGGGGAAGCAGGCAAAGAAGAGAGACTTTAGACATCCAACTGCATCTGCAATGGGATACCAATAGATGCTAACGACTGCAGGCTAATCATTAGACACAAATTAGTTCTACTAATTGCATCTCTTAGTAGATAAAATATAATAATATGTAATAGTTATATATAATCATACATGATATAATATGTAAAATATAATATGGGAAGTGGTGCTGTGGCTCAAAGTGGTAGAGTGTTAGCCTTGAGTGGAAAAGGTCAGGGATAGCACCCACGCCCTGAGTTCAAGCCCCATGACCAACAATAAAACAACAAAGAAGATATAGTTTTATAACTATATTCTATCTATTACATAGTCATATAATTATAATAGGTGTATAGTATATATAGTACACCATAGAATATATAGAATTCTATATATACTACACACATATATATAGTATACTGTATATAGCTATATAGGTTATAATATTCATATGCTATATACTATGATATACACTGCATAGGATATAACATATACCCTATATTTAGGTTGTATTTTCCTACATGGTGTATAGTACACTATCTATACTATGCAGTAAATAGTATACATGTTGTACATATATAGACTAGTATATGATAGTTGTGTAATATATAAAATATATTATATATGATACTAGATGTCATTGTTATATATAATTAAATATATTATATATCAGGTATCACATATTATTATGCATTATATGTTATATAATTATATTAACTAATAATAAACATTGTATTCATCTATACTATTATTATTTATTTTATTTTATTTTTGGCCAGTCCTGGGGCTTGGACTCAGGGCCTGAGCACTGTCCCTGGCTTCTTTTTGCTCAAGGCTAGCACTCTGCCACTTGAGCCACAGCGCCACTTCTGGCCGTTTTCTGTATATGTGGTGCTGGGGAATTGAGCCCAAGGCCTCATGTATACAAGGCAAGCACTCTTGCCACTAGGCCATATCCCCAGCCCTATACTACTATTATATATAATATCTAACCTTGCCATGATGAGCTGCCTCTTTATGAGACTCAAAGCAACAGTGCCAGCTAGCCATCACATCAATACATCTCCAGAGCTAT
Organism: Perognathus longimembris pacificus; assembly: GCF_023159225.1. NCBI lineage: Eukaryota > Metazoa > Chordata > Mammalia > Rodentia > Heteromyidae > Perognathus > Perognathus longimembris. Next base: position 14,797,166 of record NC_063180.1, read on the forward strand.
GAGACAGAAGACCCTCTGCTCTTTTCAGCTGATTATCTTGGGTATTCTCTCAGCACAATGGAAGGCTCACCACGCAGAGGGACACGCTTCGCTGCCCGTGCGAACACTGGCACCTGGCATTTCCCCCTTGTCCTGCTTCACCTGTGGCTCTTCCCTACCCAGGTGTGAAGGGACCTGTAGTTACATCTCCTGGTGTTTCCATCAGGCCTACTTCAAGATAGGGAAGCTCTGGACTTTACACAGAATCATGAATTCCTAAGCCACCATAAGGCACCTCTATTGTCTAACAAGCTGTCAGTGGCTCTCCAGCCATCTTGTCAGGGGGATATGAACATCTCTGAGAGGAATGGAGAACTACAATGATGAAGCGTGTGTGCGTGTGCGTACGTGTATATATATGCCAGTCCAGGAGCTTGAACTCAAGCCTGGACACTGTCCCTGAGCATTTTAACTCAAGGCTGGCACTCTGCCACCTAAGCCACAGCTCTGTTTCCAGCATTTTTCTCAGTTACATGAAGATAAGAGTCTCATGGACTTTCCTGCCTGAGCCGGCTTCAAACTCTGATCCTCAGATCTCAGCCTCTGAGTAGTTGGGATTACAGGTGTGAGCCAGTAGCACCTGAATCTTTTTATTTATTTCTACTTTTTTGTAATGCTTTGAGTTCCTTGGAGAGCAAGTAACAAAAATTCAAGGTGTTATTATGAGAGAAGAAGAAATTTTGTTCTATGCTAATTAAACTCACACCTTACCACTTACACACGAGGAAAGAGGCAGCGTGACAAATGTGACATGTTACAGCGTTCTGCACGCAGGCACAAGACAGGCTGACTCTGCTCCCGTGATGTGTCTGTAAATCGGCCTCCCTTCGCCTCCTCCTGCCTCTCATCTAACCCAGAGACTCCTCCGCCAAGAGCAATGACTATTTTCTGAGCGTGTTAAGAAGTTGTCAGCCTGAGGTCAGGCAGGTGAAGATTTAGTAAAGGCAGCCAACGAAGTCTCTGTGCCACTGGATTGCCACCACTTAGAAGACGCCTGGGAAGATGCATGCAAGCAAACAGATATTCCTTCTGCAGTGGCTTTAGGGCTCCTTGGAGGAATGAGGACACTAGAACTTGCTCCACACATAGGTGGCTGCTGACCAGGTAGAGTTGGAACTCGCTGGTAAGGGTGCGGCGCTGTGCCTTGACACAGAAAGGACATCAGTTCTATTGATCCGATGGCCCCATCAGAAGGACAATTGCAAGAGCAAACACGATTTTTTTTGACTTTGCCTTTTTTCTTCTTTTTTTTTTTCTTTCTAGGACCAAAGAAGAGACTATCCATAGAAGGTAATGGGATCTGTCACAGAGGAGAGAGAAGTGGAAATTCACGGTTCTCTTATGAGCCAAAGACATCTGTGTTATTGTACCCTGAGCCAATAGTTTTTCAAACAAAGTCATAAAACACGCTACTGTATATAAGAGCGTTGGAAGCCCAAGCCGGGCTTTTCCTTGATGCCGTGGGGGGTTCTGGGGAGAGAGAAAGCTTGCAAACAGTAAAAAGAACAGAGTGAGCATGGCTGGCTACCAGAACCAGACCCAAGGGATGGAGCAGGGAGTGGGGAAGGGAACCACCAGGCCCTTTGGTATGGCTTCTGCCTTCCACTAAAAAAGGAAAAGGACTCATTTTGCACTCTAGGAAAGAAGGATCAGAGGAGAGAAGGATCAGGAAAACAAGGATGGGGCTGGGTGTGAGTGGTTCTCGCCTGTCATCCTAGGGACTCAGGAGGCTGAGATCTGAGGATGGCAGTTCAAAGCCAGCCCAGGCAAGAAAGGCTGTGAAACTCTTCTCGCCAATGAACTGGAAGTGGAGCTGTGGCTCAAAGTGGTAGAGCACCAGCCTTGAGCAAAAGAGCTCACAGGCAGTGCCCAGGCCTTGAGTTCAAGCCCCACAACCAACCAACCCCCCCCACCACATATGCATGTACACACGTGCACAACTACATGTGTGTGTGCCACATATATGTGCATGTACAAACACTTCCACTTACGCATGTCCATGGTTTTTACCAATGTCTCCTCATCCAGGACCATTGGAGGCATTTCAGGTAAGGAATGGCAGCAGGGCAGAGCTACCTCATTGGCTGGTGCTCTACCACTTGAACCATGCCTCCAGCAGTCTCTTCTTCTTTTGCACTTGGTTCTGAGCTTGAACCGAGAGCCTGGGTATCTGAGCTTTTTGTTGTTGTTCAAGGCTACTTAGCTCTCGACTACTTCTGGCTATTTTTAATTAGAGTTAAGAGTCTCACTGGCTTTCCTGCGCAAGCTGGCTTTGAACCATGATCCTCAGATCTCAGCCTCCTGAATTAATAGAATGTCAAGCAGCCACCAGCACATGTCTGGACTTCCTATTTATTTTTTTCAGGTGTTTTCTTCCTCATTTTCTGCACCTGAACACTCTCCCCTCCCTACTTAGGTTTTTTTTTTTTTTTTTGCAGGTGCACATCCTGAATGATGTGAGAGGAAAAAATAATAAAGGAATCTTTGAAATATATGTTAGTAACATTTAATTAGCCTTGAATTAGTTATTAAGTGATGATTATCCTTATGATCTCTGTCACACATGAGCGACTACGTATTGTCTTATGGTTTATGGGTCTCAAGTTCTCTACAGTGTCACAAATTTTCCGTGTGTCCTCAGCACCGGGCCTTGCGTTGAGAGTTGGTGTGGGGATGGCGGCCCCCTTCTCCCCCAGTGACTTGTCCACGGAGAGCCGGGAAGACTTCCTGCACACTCCATGGGCTTCCTAGTGGGAAGCAGGAAGCAACCATGGAAACCAGACAGATCCCCTTTCCCAGAGAAAAGAAATCAGAGGCCATCAATACAAATTAGAAAATCAGCTGGTCAATCTTTCATTGTTGGAAGAGGAATGTTGCCGAGAGGAAATGTGGAGGAGCATAGCAGATGACTCCTGCCCCAGGACCGCGCATCTGGACACTGAGGGGGAGCTGTCCCTTCCAGCCCCGGGGCCCACAGATGCTTTTGCTTTTCTAGCCCTCCCCACTCTAGGAATGCCCTACACATGAAGGCTGGAGGCCAGGGAAAAGCGCCAAAGATCAAAAGCCGCTCCATGTGTCCCTGACCCAAAGCACAACATATGGAGAAAATTACATCATATTTCAGGCCCTGAAATCCCACTTTACTTCCTTCCTTCCTTCCTTCCTTCCTTCCTTCCTTCCTTCCTTCCTTCCTTCCTGCCTGCCTTCCTTCCTCCCTCTCTCCCTCCCTCCCTCCCTCCCTCCCTCCCTCCCTCCCTCTCTCCCTCCCCTCCTCCTTCTTTCTTTCTGGTAGAATATGTGTTTTGTCCTTTATCATCTTTTGTGTGTGCTGGTCCTGGAGCTTGAACTCAAAGCCTAGCACAGCTTTTTCTGTGAAGGTCGGTGCTCTACCATATGAGCCATACCTCCACTTCCAGATTTTGGTTGGTTCTTTGGAAAGAAGAGTCTTATGGGTTTTTGTCCCCTCTGCCAGGGTTGCTTTTGAACCTTGATCCTCATGTCTCAGCCTCCTGAGTAGTTATAAAGACAAGTATGAGACTTGACACCTAGCTCCTAGCCTGCGGTTCCTTTTAGATACCCCCATGGCACACAGCAATCAGGAGAAAATTTAGTGCATCATGTATGTATGTATGAGTGTGCAGGTGTGTGTGTGTGTGTGTGAGTGTGTACATATGAGGAGTCGTGCTGGCATTGCTCCAAGGACACATGCCCCTTGTACACTGGGGATGTCATCACAGTCACCTTACACTAATGGCCACTATCACTTTCCATTTGGAAAATAACAAATCTCAAACTGGGTACCAGTGGCTCAAATCCGAGCTACACAGGAGGATGAGGTGTGGGGATCACGATCAAAGCCAGCCTGGGAAAGAAAAGTCCATGAGACACGTATGTCCAATTAAGCACCCCCACAAAAAAAATATTCAGAAGGGAAGCTGTGGCTTAGTATTAGAGCACTAGCCTTGAGCCCAAAAGCTCAGAGATGGCGCCCAGACCCTGAGTTCAAGCCCCAGGACTGGCACAAAACACATAAAAAGATTGCAGTTGTTGGTGACCATCTCTCCCATCTAAGTCTCTCCCACCTCGTGTCTGAGGATGTGATACAGGCCCAGATGCAATGCCTGGAGACCCGCAAAGCTGGAAGAAGAGTTTCGATAGGGACAGCGGACAGCTGGGATGGCTTTTCTTCTGAGAAGAGGGAGCAGGCAAGTGGCACAGGCGTTTAACTCTGCCCTCGGCTGTTTCCTCATTAGGCAGCCCGAGTGGAGGCTGTGCAGTATCTCAGATTCCCTGGGCTTTGTCATCCTCCCCTCCTCCCCCTCTAGCATCTTCTGTTAGTCAATAATAACAGCTTATTTAAAAATAGCAATCCCCTGACTGCTTTGTACTTTTATTATCCGTGCTGGGTTTCCATTCCCTGGAGACTTTGCGGAAGGTATACGACCGACCCGATTCCTCTTTGAAATGAACCTGTTTTCAGATCAAGGACTCGGGGGGCGGGGGGTGGGGGGAGAAAAAGAAAAGCCAAGCGCGTCCTTAGCAAACACTCACAATATAATTGCCAAGCAGTTATGATGCGGGCATCGGTAAAATACAGCCATTGTGGCAGTACAGTCGGTTCATTAGTCAATAAAGCGTTGTCACGTGTCTTATTGAATTGTAACCCTATTTTGCCCTGCTGTAGGTCCCATGGAAAAATCACCTCCCTATAAATCTGAGTGATTCATTTTAGCATCCCAAGGCTGGCTAAAGGAGCAGTTGGTTCAGTTCCAGCATAAGCCTGTCCGTGAGCTTCCTGTGGGATGATCTGCCTGCCCCCCCCCCCGGGCCCCCGTCAGTGGCAACCTTTTTTTGATAAAAGCTCACATTGGAAAGAAATCAGGGATTGAGTGTCAAAATATGCAAGATAGCTCTCTTAGAAGCTGATGGGGACATTTAT